>NC_041052.1:34127882-34727882 GCF_900634775.1 Gouania willdenowi
TGTCAGGTTATTGAGAACAATGTCTCTGCGTCTACAAACACCAATGTTTTTGTCAGAGACACGGACATTGAGAGACTGGAAAACTTGTTGGCAATAACAAGATCCCACCCCGCTCCGGTACTTTGGAGTGCGATGATCCGCGACACAGTATTTTTGTGCCAATCTGGTTTGTCCGAATGCTTTAAAGAAATTCTAAAAGACCTGGCTAATCATGTAGTGAGAGCCTCTCATCTGCTTGCATTTTACGCTCTACTCGTTGATGTTACCACCAAACTTGTGCTAAAAAATCATTCTGTAAATATCATGTTTGAGCTTGAAAAAATACACAATGTCATTTACCGTACTGTGGATCATTCTGTACTGGCTCAGATTTTAACAATGATAAAAAGGTAGATTTAGACTTTTGTACGTTGTGTGATGTTTTAATTATTCATTCATATTAGTTGTAGGTTTTTGAAAAAGTAAATGTTTAAAATTTAAAAAAACTTGTGTGCTATTGTTTTAATTATTCATTCATGTTAGTTGTAGGTTTTTGAAAAAGTAAAAATTAAAAAAAACTTGTGTGCTATTGTTTTAATTATTCATTCATGTTAGTTGTTGTCTTTTTGAAAAGCAATGTGTTTGCCAATGTTTTATATCTATATATGTATACTTAAAATGACTGATGCATCGCTAATAAAAATGAATAAATACTGTAAACCCTCTCTTTTCTTCTCATTCTTCCTTATCATGTCTGAGATACGTTTCATGAAAAAAGTATACTACACCCCAGCTCACCACGGTAGCTTTGGCGGTGTAGAGCGACTCCGTAGAGGTGTGCAAGATGAAATGGGAAAGACTATCCCTGTAGAAAATGTTAAGAAATTCCTATCAACGCAAGATGCATATACTCTACACAAACCCGCCAGAATACATTTTCCTAGAAATTGGGTTTTTGTGTCTCGCCCGCTAAATCAATTTCAGGCTGACCTGTGCGATATGCAGGCCCTGTCTGAGCACAATGATGGGTACAATTATTTATTAACGGTCATAGATGTATTTTCCAAGAAAGCTTACGTGAGGGCTCTGAAAAGAAAAACCGCAAAGGAAGTGGTGAATGCCTTTGAATCCATTTTTGCCGAAAGTCAGCCGCCCAAAAAAATTCAAACCGACGCGGGGAAAGAATTTTTTAATAAAAGTTTTGGGGTTTTGATGAAAAAATACGGAATCGTTCATTTTTCCACAACCAGCGATCTCAAAGCTTCTGTGGTGGAAAGATTCAATCGTACTTTAAAGGGTAGAATGTGGAGATATTTTACAGCAAACAACACTTTGCGATACCTCAATGTCCTACAAGACTTGGTGAAAGGTTATAATCACAGCTATCACACCAGTATTAAAATGAGGCCTGTGCAGGTGACCTCGGACAACACCGATCAAGTGTTTCAAAACTTGTACGGTACACCTCAAACACATCTTCCAAAGATGAATTTTAAGAAGGGTGACATAGTCAGGATCTCAAAGTTGAGGGGAGTGTTTGATAAAAAATATGAACAGAGTTTTACGGATGAAATGTTTACAATATCACACTGTGTACCCCGCAGACCACCTGTGTACAAACTAACAGATTATGACGGAGAAGCCATCCAAGGTTCATTTTACGAGGCAGAGTTGCAAAAAGTAACGATGGACAAAGACAGAGTCTATCATGTAGAGAAGATTCTGAATCGACGCACCTTGAAGGGTGAAAAACAGGTTTTTGTACAGTGGAAAAATTGGCCCGAGAAATTTAACAGTTGGATCAAGGAATCTGATTTGAAAAATGTATAAAAGATCTACGCAAGATGGCAAAAATCATCATTTCACCATGTACGGCCCAAAGGATGAAGGGTTTTTCATCACTCTTCCCTCCAACGCCAGCCTCAACGTTTTTAAAGACAACAAGAGTTCCAGTTACCGGGTGGATTTACCTCAACATATAAATTTAGACGGACGCTGGGAGGTAGCCATGACGCAAATTTCATATCCGCACACCTTCTTTACCATAGCGCAGAGTGACGCCTATTTTTATTGGAGGGAAAAACCCAAAGAACCGGGGAAAGAAAGCGTCGTACATCAGCAGAGATTTAGAGGAGGCTATTACAATACCATAGGAACCTTTCTGAATGAGCTGAATAGTTTTTTTAGAAAAATAAATTCCGATATTTATCTCGTCTATAGCGGTATTCAAAAAAAGATGGAATTCCAAGCCGGAGCTCAAACTCACGTACTCTTTGACGCACCAGCGGCTTACCTGCTGGGACTAAAACCGGGGGAATGGTTTGTGTTTGACCAAAAGTTTGCACACTACCCAGCCGATTTACGCGCAGGTTTTTACCACATGTATTGTTACTGCGACATTGTAAGTCCGCAGATGGTTGGTGATGTATATGCACCGCTTTTGAGAACGTTCGATATTAAAGGAACGTACGGTGACATTATCACGCAATATTTCAATCCCTCTTATTACTTACCGGTAGCCAAACATCACATTGAAAACATTAAAATTGAGATAAAATCAGATCAAAACAAACCGGTGGATTTTACCTACGGTAAGACTATCGTAACGCTTCACTTTAGACCCAAAGCATGAAGCCGTCAGCTTATATAAACCATCCGTCTAAGACAATGTCATTCAGTGTCGAGACGTTGAGCTAAGGTAACTACCCATTAGTCTAAGGGGGGTGTCCTTTTGCGAACATCGTACAATAAGGTACATTGTTTTTTTTTTTTTGGTACATCCAAAAGAAGAAAAAAAATAAATAAAAAATGGTTAGGGCCGCCTTGAGAGAGGACCCTCACCGTTTTGTATCTTATTATGAGAGTCAGGTCGGCGGGAATTTGCCCGGCTTTTATGGAGCCCCGGTAATGTATGGGCGTGGGATAGGATCCTTGTTTTCTAAATTATTTCGTTTTATTAGTCCTCTGGTGAAGAAGGGTTTTGTCATAGCTAAACCGCATCTTAAAGAGGCAGCCAGCAACATTGCCTCGGACGTGTTTGCCCGTGCGATGGCACGAAGCAGTGATTCAAAGCAAGAGGGGAGCGGCGGTATTATGGTCATGTCACGTAGATCGAGAAAGCGACCCTCCGGAGAACGAGCCCCTTCAAACTCTAATAAACGATCACACGGTAAGAAGAGGAAACCAGTTGCAAAAAGCAGACGCGCGAAGAACAAGTCTACCCGGAGCTCCGATATTTTTTAATTAAATCAAATATGGCACTGTTGCACCAGAAATCTCCAGAGTGCACCCTCGCAGAATTAGATATATTCGCTGTTCCGATGACGCAGCTTTCGATTGATGATAAAATCTACACTGAAATCTCTCCCTTGTCGGCCATCGCCGACGGAGGACCTATAGAGTTTTTCATCCCCGGAGATGGGGACAAGTATCTGGACCTGAACGATACATTGTTACATCTCCGTGTGAAAATCACCAACGACGACGACACGGACCTGGCAAACGACGCATCCGTAGCCCTCATCAATTATCCTCTAAATACAATTTTCAGTCAGTGTGACGTTACTTTGGGGGATAGACTGATTTCGCAGTCTAGCGCTACACATCCCTACCGCGCTATGATTGAGACTCTTCTCAACTTTTCAGAGAACACTCTGAAAAGTCAGTTTAGCGCAGGCCTTTTTTACAAAGATACAGCCGGTGCAATAAACTCTACAGTGACCGTTAACGGACCGAATAAAGGATTAAATAAGAGAGCGGCTTTCACAAGCACCTCCAGAGAAGTGCACCTGCTCGGCCATCTTCACGGAGATATATTTTTCTGCGAGAGACTTTTGCTGAATTCGGTTGATTTGAGAATTAAACTGACCAGAGCTAGCGACGCTTTTTGCCTCACCGGAGTCCGCGACTCTACGTTTCGTCTGAAAATATTGGGAGCCTCTCTGTTTGCAAAAAAAGTCTCTGTGTCCCCGGCTGTGCGGTTAGGTCACGCCGCAGCCTTAATGAAAGGTAACGCTCTCTACCCCCTCTCGCGGGTCAACGTAAAAACATACTCCATACCGGAGAACTCTAGGATATGCACCCAGGAGAATCTGTTTCTGGGTTCCATGCCCAAATACGTGGTACTGGCTATGGTACACCACGAAGCCTTTACTGGGAGAAGAGACCTATCACCATTTAATTTCATTCACAACGACGTTGAATACCTGGCTCTCTGTCAGGACGGCAGACAGATCCCCGCAAAGGCTTTCCAGCCGCAATTTAACGCCGGGTTATCCGTCAGAGAATTTTACAACATGTTCCTGGCTACAGGGAGACATCTTAAAGACTTACCTCTGAGCATCACCCGGGAGGATTTTAACGAAGGATACTCTCTGTTTGTGTTTAATCTCAACCCGGGCGATGACAATGACGCCCTCTCCCCCATTTCAAACGGAAATCTAAGACTGGAGATGAGATTTAGAGTTCCCCTACCAAACACCACTACGCTTATCGTCTACGCCTGTTACGATTCTATTTTGGAGATCAACGCTAAGAGGCAGGTTCTGGTGGATTATTATTGAGAAGATGGATAACATTCAACTAGAGACTCTATTGCATAGTCTGTTGGGGGATGCATTCTGCGGTGTGTGGGCATCGGATCAACTTCCCTCGCTGAATCCGTCTTTTAAACCACCCGCCTACTTTATAGTCAACACACACCCCGGTCACATGCCCGGAGAACACTGGTTAGCTCTGACCTTGGAAAAGAACCGCAAAGCCACCTTTTTCGACTCTTATGGATTCCCCCCGGACTTTGCGCATTACCCTACAAGCATCTTACAGTTTTTGAAAGAGCGCTCACAAAACATAGAATACCACGACAAGCAGTTGCAACACCCCCTGTCAGCGGTTTGCGGACATCACTGCGTCTATTATCTCTGCCATCGGGCGTGCGGGTTATCTTACGGACAGACGCTGTCTCTGTACGATGATGATGTGATAAAGAATGATCTTACGGTGTACGAATATGTCAGAAAATATCAGCGATGTGTTAAAAATGAATTCAATCGCAATCCAAAACAGGGGAATTGTTCTTTACAAATGCTTAAAGATTGTCATAAATAAAAAAAATTACTTTTTTTATGCTTTGCCATTACCCACGTGTATTTTGCTTTAAAAATGTACACTCACAAAATATGCTCAATAAACATTTTTATTGATGAAAGACAATAAAATGTGTCATGCCTCACAGTTATTTAAGATGAAATGTTAATCCAAGGCGATGATAAAGTATTTTGTTTTCCAACAGTCCGTTCGGCAGCTAATTCTCTCTCGGGAGTAATCCATTTTGGGGATAGTACACGGAACGCCTTTTTTCTTCTTTTTCCTTCAGGCGTTTCAAATTCTTTATCACGGAAACCACCGGCCTCCCTCTTGAGCAGACGGTATTGATCGCGAGCATGCGGGTTATTTATTGTGGATAAGGGGATGTTTAGTTCTGACAGAGTATTTAAAAACTCTGTCCACCCCGCAGGCGACGGCTCCCTGGTTTTTTTCTTAAAAGGGTGGGTGAGATACTTTAACAAATCAATCACGTGAGAACCTTGCACAGCGTCGCCCCTGAAAATGAATTCCCCCTTGGAATTCCAGCCTTCGTGATTCTCCGATATTTTTTTTAAGACGTACTCTGCGCTCTTGCGATCTCGCTGGGGGAGGTTTTTCAAAAGATCTTGGTCCGTACGGTCATCGCCGGATGTTTGTGGTTTGTGAGAAGACGTTTGAGCTTTGGCGTCATACGGAACATCCAACTGCTCCGGGTGCTGGGTCGTTGCCACTCTACGATCCTCTCTCTGACCCTGCTTCATAAAGGTAAGATATCTTTGCAGTAGCGCGCTATACTTTTTAATTTTCTCATGAGGACTCACACCCTGCTCGTTCAAGATTGTTCTCATACGGTCGTCCAAATCCAGCTCAGCGTTCTCTCTCATGGATGGCGAAGGCTGAGTTAGACTCTTTAACTGGTGAGGTGAAATAAGAAACATTTTTTGGGCCTTCTTTAAAGTCATTATCTCTGGATCAGTCCTCCGATGAGATTGCCGAGCAAAGGCACGACGGTCGAGAGCAGAGGTAGAATAAAACCACCAGTTTGCTTCTTTAGAGCCCGCTGCTTGTGTTTTATACTGGTTTTTTTATCGGCCAACAGCTTGATAATTTTTTTCTGCCTCTTCAGTTTTTTAAACTGAGAAGGATTCAACGGGATGTTTCCTTTCAGAAGATTTAAGGCGATCTCACACAATGCTTGGATAAAATCGGGGGAACTGTGAATAAGAATGTCCTTTCGTTTCTTGGGTGAAGCGTGATACAGAGCCGCCAACAAGGGGGCGTTTCTTTTTATACGTGCCGACATGACGTTTTGAGGGTGTAAACGACCAGACGTGCGTGAGACTCTACACGGGTCCTTAGTCTGTATAGCTCTGGGCATACGGGTGTGAGGTCTACTATTAAATACCCCGTGAACATCTTTGGCGTCGTCGTCAAAGCTCTCTAAAAAAAAGGCCTTTTGTGAAGGATAAATCTGATGATTTGGAGTTTATCCCTGGGATTTTATTTATCTTTCTGGTGGTAAGTAATTATCCTAATAAAAATGAATAACTGGACGTAGGGAAATCCTAAAGTTAACTACAGCAAAATGATTTGAACAACATAAACACCGTTTAGAAAAAGGAGGGTAACTTTTTATTGAATATGTAACTTACTCCTAATATTGATTGATTTGCTTTTGGCTGTCTTCCAACACAGACGATTCAATACAAAGAATAAACATTCATTTAAACAGCAAAAATGGAATGAGCTGAATCTGTATCGGAGCCCACCCCCAAACAGCACGATATAAAAACAATAACAGCACCATTCATCAACTTATAAACTTGTGATTCAAAGCCTTTTGTTTTTTAAAGACTTTTTTTAAACATTGACCACATAGAAACATACCTTTATCATTTGTTCTAATTTTACTTTAACCGATTGCTTTTGAATTTCTTCAAATTAAACATGCAAATAAAGACAAGTTACATGTAGCCAATACATTTTCAGGTTAACAGTTACGCTACATTAAAGGAAATGTTTTTAGTATATGACATAGACCACCAACCTTTCTAAAACAGGAGCTACTTCAAAGTGCTAATACACGCTGCTTCAATTTTCCAGTTTTACTTTAATTAGAGGGAAGACTTTGTTTTATTTTTGAAAATAAACAGGGAGTCATCGCGTTCCCACTATACCTGCCATCAACTGCTCTTTACCGTGTTTTTGGATTGTAACAATTATGTAAACTCCACCTTCTTATTTAATTTTATTGCCTTAAACACCAAATCTGCAACATCTTTAATGAAACACTGCTGGGACAGATGTCTCAGTGAAAATAAACCTGTATTGAATACACTTTAACTCTAACTTAAATGTAGATCAAATGCAATTATTGTGCATCATCTGGCTGAAATATTTATAATTTCACTAAACCATGATTTGTTTTTATCTAAGCGAGTTTTTACCAGAACAAGTGGATGTGTGCCGCTATTTCTGTTCAGGCAGTGTTGCGGGCGGCTAAAGGGTCTTGACGTTGGAGCAAAAGGGTAACGGAACATTTCGGTACACCCTGTAGTGTTTGGTGACTGATGTAAAGTTTAATAGGTAACGCGTTGATGAAGAAGAAGTGAGTTTGTCTCAATGTGAACGTGTTTAACTAATTGTTTGTCTGTAATAAACATCACGCTAGAGCATCATTCATCTGTTTAATAGATGTTGCGCGATTTGCCGGCTACGTCACACAGGTCCTGGTTTAGTAGCAGAATGATTTATTGAATAAATGGACGGAAATCTAAACACACGGACCTCTGCGCGGACACACGGCAATTATAAACAGAACAGACTTAACCGAAAGGCCATCATCAAACGGAGTAAATGTGTCCATACTGTTTGTGTAGAGTTTAATATCACCAAGTTTACCAAAGAGCAACTATTTATTCCTAGTTATTGTTTCTAGAGTTTTATTGCCTTTATTTGCCGGTTATTAGTTCCTATCTCCTCAACGCTCCGCTAATCAGACAGAAACAGAATAATTCAAACAACCCGTCGTTATAAAAATACAATCCAGTGCTCCATCATTTCAGAAACTATTTCTATTCAAACGGAGCAAAACTCTTGAACCAAAAAAAAAAAAAATCATGCAACCACACACACACACACACACGCACTGCCCCCTCCCTTTGGAACCACGGCTGCTGCAGAGGATCCAAGGGGGAAAAAAACAGCGGCTGCAGGCGGTAAAACTGTGGTCGGCGGTGCAAAACCGGGTCCGTCTTAAAAACATTGTTATTCGTGAATAAATCATGATATTATAATCAAAACATTTTTATCATCATATTAGGTACGTATTCTGCGTAAAAGTATATTCTAAAAAGCTCACAAAACCCTTGAATTTTGCTTTATTTGTATGAGGGTTTTGGAGATATCTTTATTTACTTTTTCAACTCCGTCAAAGTCCCATAGAGACTCATTTTCTTTATATCAGTAACCAGCAAATGCTCAGCGTCAATCACCCTTAAAGAGACAAACGTTGTCTCTCTCTCTCATTCAACTGTTTAAACAAATTAAAAACAAATTAAACAAAGTTACGTTGCCTTCAAGGCAATAAAAATGATGAATATAAGAAATAATATTATAGTAATTTTTTGTATTATGAATATATTAAAGAAAAATAATAAAGTTGAAATAAGAATAAATACAAATAACTAGTAATATAAGTACAAAACAAATAATTAACCCGCCGGTGTTATAAGTTTTATGACATTTACCTTCTTTGAATATGTCCCATTCAAAACAGATAATTAAACTTTAAAAACAAGTCATAGCTGGCGCACCAAGACTGCTTTTTTTTTTTTTTTTTTTGTTTTTTTTTTTGTTGGTGGGATGGTTGAAATTGTGTGTGTGTGTGTGTGTGTGTGTGTGTGTGTGTGTGTGTGTGTGTGTGTGTGTGTGTGTGTGTGGGTGTGGGTGTGGGTGTGGGTGTGGGTGTGGGTGTGGGTGTGGGTGTGGGTGGGTGTGGGTGGGTGTGTGTGTGGGTGGGTGTGTGTGTCGAGTTTAAAGTTCAGAGGTAAGTCTGATGTTCAAAGCATTCTTATGCATAGTGATGGTCAGACATGGTCATATTGCTGCTATGAATGGTAAGATTTGGAAAGCTTTTTGTAAGATATGCTTCAGCTTGTGCAGTCACTTGTTTTAACTAACTGTCACGTTATTATCTGTTAGATGCACACTAGAAGAATGTGTGTTTGCAAAACATGTCTGTTTCACCCCACCCAGGGTGCGGCTCAGTTTCTGCCCTTGACTCTTATCTCTTCAGAGCTTACAAACTTTCTTCGGTCATTGTGAACATCTAAGGTCATTCAAAAGATCACACACATTACACGACAGGAAAAAGAAAGAAAGAAAAAAAATATGTATACATTAAGAATGTCAACCTCTAAATGATGCCTGACCGAAAGGGGTTTAAGCTGAAGTCTAGACTTATTTTGCCTTTTACAACTGAAACACTACTGTCTGTCCAAAGATGACACAATTTCTCTCATACCAACGATGTAAGCACAAAACTTAAACAATCAAAATTATATTAAGCATCCTCGATCAACTTCTTTTCTAATGTTTCATTCAAGTGTTCTATAATATTTAACTTGTACATTTTCTTAAATGCATGAATAGTTTTGGAGCAGAAAGGTGATTGAAACCCTCTCTCTCTGTGTGCGTGCGTGTGTGTGTGTGTGTGTGCGTGTGGTTTTCTTTTATTTGGTGAGAAACATTGTGCATTTATACCTTTCTTTTTCTTTAAAACAGTTCAGTGAGGGGCTGGTGAATTATGTGTGTGTGTGTGTGTGTGTGTGCGTGCGTGTGCGTGCGTGTGTGTGTGTGTGCGTGTGGTTTTCTTTTATTTGGTGAGAAACATTGTGCATTTATACCTTTCTTTTTCTTTAAAACAGTTCAGTGAGGGGCTGGTGAATTATGTGTGTGTGTGTGTGTGCGTGCGTGTGCGTGCGTGTGTGTGTGTGTGTGCAAGATTTTTTTTTTTTTTTTTTTTTTTTTTTTTTGACTCTAAGGCGGAACTTCCGGTTTGGGAAGGCGGGACTTCCGGTTGGGGGCGGGACAAAGGTCGTGACGTCACACCTGTCAAAAGTTTGATTGAAAGTGGGTACTATCTCTCTCTCAGGTGATTCAGTGCTATTCAAGGAATATGTGGATATGAAGGTTTTAAATTTGCAACAAACGGTGTGGGAGTTATTGACCAAAACGCGTTGACCTTTGTTATAGCACCACCTGCTGGCGGATATTTGTGAATTTTTGCTTCCATGGTCCCCTGGGGGTTTTGGACCTAACCACCAAAGGGCATCGCCCTACCTTGCACGGTTTACTCTGCAGCACCACTTTTACCAACGGAACTATAAAAGGTAACAATAATAATAATAATCCTTACGATTACAATAGGGTTCCTAGCGCCGCTGGTCCTAGGAACCCCTGGCCCCACGGGCTTGGCCCCTAATGATAAATTACCATATAGGCTAAATATTTATTTTCACCCATGACATTTAGATTTAACATTTAAAATTTAGATTTACATTCAACATTGAGATGTAAAAAAAAAACAATAGAGATATAAAAAAAAAAAAGTATTCACACCCTTTTTTTTTTTTTTTAGAATAATGGTGTCTAATTACTTCCTCAATGCGTGAGTAGAATTCAAAAACCACAATTGGGCGAGGCTCTACTGCACATTTGAAACTTCTTAAATGGCCTTCATTTTCAATGTAATCAAAGTTCAATCATCATAACCAATTTTCACAAATGTCCTACAACCTCAAAGTGGAGAAGATAAAAAAAAATAAAATAAAAAAAAACACACAAAATACTCAGAACTTTTAATTTATTATAAACAATCATTAATCACAGAAAAATGCAATTTACTTCTGGAATTAACTGTAAACAACAGACATTAACAAAAGCATTTCTACCAAACTGTTTCACAGCTCTTAGGACATCATGGCTTCCATAAATATACACCCTGGTTTATATTGCTTCATGTCAGTAAATATATTTTCTATTTCCTTATAAATCTTTACAGCAGTCTTAATAAAGGCACGGTGGTATAGACTTCTGTTTTAAAATAAAAATAAAAATCAAAAATCAAAATTATCCTTCAAGTGCAGCTTCTTTTCACTGGATAGTAAATGTCTAAAGGTTTCTGTTATAATATATAAGTGGAATGTGAGTTTTATGTGCAAAACACAGAATTAGATATTAAACATTTGGAATAATACACATCGTAAAGTTTTCAGTATCTTTAGCTGGCCTGGATCATCAAGAAAATTATTTTTCTTTAAAAAAAAGGGGTAAACTTGTGCAAAACAGGCATCAGATGCGTTTGATCTGTTCCTAGATGATGATTACAAAGATTCAAGTATCAGATTTGGGGTTAGGCTCCTCCTCCTAACAGTCTGTATAAGTTGGACCTTCATGTTGACCTGTGAGCAGCAGCACAGATGGTTGTTCTTCTTCATTTTCTCTCAGAGATCCATCATGAGCAGATGAAGCTAATGAGGAGAGCTCAGTCTGAGTATTTATCTCCTCCTTTACGTGACCAAACTGAGCCGCAGCATCGTCCAACTGCGTGTTCACAGCTTGGATCCACTGGTGTAGCTGCACATTGAGAGCATCCACCCCCTGGTCCAGTCTCTCCTGTCTATCCTGGAGCTCAGTGAGTTGCTGCTGGGTGTCAGTGGAGACCTGGTGCCTTTTGGTTGAAGCAGAAGTAGTTCTCTGACCCAGCATGTAGCATTCAAATTCATCTGGACTGAGGTTGAGCTTTGGTCCGTCCAGCTTTTCAATGAATGCCACTGCACAAGACTGAAGGACATGGTCATAATTTACCAAAGGAAGGGCCTGTTAGAGCCTGATTAATAACGACGACTTGAATTGTTATTAAAAAAAAAAAAAGTAATAAAACCCAAAAGGTAATAACTGGTCAAAAGTGTAACAAAAGTGCTGAGCCCAAATGCAAAAAAAAAATTTTACAACTGTTCAATAACATAACAAGAAATATTTAAATATTTTTCTACAAATGGTGTAATAATTTTATTACATCATAGAGTGAGTCAATGATTTATGGATGGAAATATATACAGTATATATTTGGACATCCTATTTCTTGTGATGTGGTCAGTGCATTGGTATTATGGGTATACCAGGAACTCGTTCAATGAGAAAGGTTCCACGCTGTTTGGACTGCAAAAAAAGAAAGCTATTAACAGCGTTATTTTTTTAGTGCATTTTTTGGTCATCAATTAATCACAATTAACACGATAAAGTCCCAGCACTAATATACTAAATATATATCTCAGAGGTGAAAGTAATTGATTACAAGTACAAGTGAAAGTAATTGATTACAAGTACTTACATTACCGTAATTGAGTTGATTTTATGAATACTACGACTGTGTATATTTCTAAATCAGTAATTATACTTGTACTTAAAGATATTGTGGACAATGTTATTTTGGCTTCAACTTGCGGGTGGATCACCTTAACCCCAAAAATGTCAAGATTATGTATATGTAAGAATTCTCCAAAAGGCTTTAATTATATGTACACATATTTACACATATGCATTTGTGTTTAATACTACTCTACATTTAAGCAATAAGCCCTTTAATCCATAAATCACTCTATGATGCAATAAAATTATTACACTATTAGCGAAAAAATGATTTGCCTGCCCAAAAAACACAAAAAGTTTTTACATTTCAGGCTCAGCACTTTTGTTACATTATTGACCAGTTAATACATTTTGTGTTTTATCACTTTCTTTTTCAATAACAATTCGGGTCTTGCTACATTTGGGGTCGTTGTTATATCAGGCTCAAACAGGGCCTCGCAGGATAAAAATCACTATTTGTTGACGGGCAAATATAAACTTACCAGATTAGTAAAGTAGTAGCCACTTTCTCCTGCCATGAGGCTGTGAGGAAGTCCAAAGCGGATGACATACTGCATGTTAGAGTGTAGACGAGGAGGGTTGGCCTTCAGCACCACGTAAACCAGAGCTGATAGGAAGTCATCGGCATTAGCAGGTTCGTTGTTGGAAGTGGAAAGAGCCTCAAACACTTGTTGGCTGCATTTAGACACACAGGCCAGTTTATCCTGAGGAGCACGTTTTGCATCCATTTCAATTATAGCTGTTGGAAAAAAAAAGGACAGAGAGGCTTTTAGTATTTAAAGCTTAACGTTTTGCTTTTATGCTCAACAGTTCCCTTAAATCAGGGTTAGGGTCAATTACATTTTTCAATTATCCATGTTCAACTACAATTACTGGCAGTTTTTCCATTGAAGTGATTATTTTTCCCCTGAAAGTCAATTACAATTACAGTAGTCCCTCGTTTATCGCAGGGGTTACAATCTAAAAATAACCCGCAATAGGCAAAATCCGCAAAGTAGTCAGCTTTAATTTTTTTACAATTATTCACTCATCATTAACACTGACACCGGTCTGTTCACCTATTTAACCATGGAGTAGAAGGTGTGTGTGACCACCTGGAGCTGTAAGACACGGCCTTTATAACCAGGACCGGACTAGGAAGGATTAGGTGTGGAGGAGAATCAGCGAGGAGGTGATAGTAGCAGGTAAACGTTCTCTCTGTAGCACTGAACTAACATAGCATTAGCCGCTAATCACACCGGCTTTATTCACTGGTGTTTTATGTTTATGAGAGGAGAAAAAGGAGTGCAGCTCCTCGTTTCAGCAGGCAGTGAAACTCACCGTGTTGGATGTGTTGCTGGTGGGTGAACGCAGCATTAGCCAATCAGGACGCAAAACACAAAGCGCGTTCATACGCTGTAAAAAAAATGCATCCAAAATTGTACTGTAAAAAAATTCTGCGAAACACTGAGGCCGCGAAAGGTGAACCGCGATACAGCAAGGGACTACTGTACATTCTTAATGACTAAAGTTCCATTACAATTAATCACAATGAGCCTTTAATAAATAAGCCCTTAAAACGTACCCGTTCTCTTGTGTTAGCATCTCTTATAATAATGTGTGAGTTTAAATCAGCTGTAAAAATAATTAAAAAAATGTATCATCCAATTAGTTTTTCATCTCTTGATTACCTTAATAGGCTTGCTTTCCATGAAAATACTATTACTGTAATTTCCGGGCTATAAAGCACACTGTTTTATTGGCTGCATTACAATAATTTAGCAATTTTCTAAGAAAAATCCACACAAATGCCGCAGCCTAACATAGGCCACACCCTATTGGCTGATGAGGGTGCCCTTCAGACAATTCGGCCAATCAGAATGGGCAGGTAGGCGGGCTGCTGTGCTCCTGTTAGGTTGCAGCGCTTTGTCTGCTCTTCTTACTGTGAACTACTGCGGAGCAATCACAGCGAGTCGGACTTTGACTCAAAATACAGCTTCTGAACAAATCCAACGTGGTGATTTGGCAACTTCCTGCTGTTATGTTACTATTACAAACTGGCTGACTTTTACTGTAGACAGAGCAGAGATCAGAACAGCCTGGATACAGCCTGTATACAGGCTGTTCTGATCTCCGCTCCGTCTGTTCGTCCTCCTTACAGAAGCGTCTCCATCAGCCTCAGAATCTAGAGCACCAATCAATCCTGAACAAACCTAACGTGGTGATTTAACAACTTTTAGCTGTTTATTCTTCAATTACAAACTGGCTGACTTTTAATTCATCCATGTTGTTGTTGCTGCGGGCACTCGCTCGCTCTCTCTCTCGGACATTTCTCCGTGTTGTTGCTATGACAAGGCAGTGTGCATCATGACAAAATGAGTGATCAGAATGATTCAGTGCGAGCAAGAACAATTTAATGTTAACAAGTTCATTGTTCCACCTGGTCTAATGTGACGGAGCTAAATTTTGTGGCAGCATGAAGCTTATAAAACCTGGAAAAATCCACAATTTAGCTGCGTCATTGTTTAAGCCGCAGGGTTCAAAGCATGAGAAAAAAATAGCGGCTTATAGTCCGAAAATTAAGGTAATATATATGGTGTAGGCGTCAGTATACCCCTCGATTTACGGGGGCTTTCACATCTGCACCATCTGGTCCACTTGAAGTGGACTGGAGTTCAGCACATCTGCAAATTTGGTTCGTTTGGGCTGGTGTGAAAGTGGACCAATTTGATTTGGTCTAGACTAAAGAACCATACCAGAACCACCTCCAAAGGTTGGCTCCCTTAAGCCTACGTGATAAGTAAAATAGAAGCTTACTGGAGAGATTTCCGAAATACAAGTTGGTTCAGATTTAGGAGCTTAGCCCGTTTTCTGCGAAAGTGTCTTGCAATTCGTCGTCTTTGCGCCAAGAACAACCACAGAGTTTTCTTATGCCAAATGAGAGTTTCATGTTGGAACAACAGCAGTATTTGGGTTTGCTGCACAAAGTGACTTTAATAATATATTGCCACAAAAACGAGCAGAAGAGCACAGTTCATTGTGTAGGAATAAATTGGGGGCATATACTGTGTAACATTCATAGTGGTTGGTTTCTTTGCAAAAACAGTGGTCTGAATGCAAACCAAATTAGTTGAGAATTGAAACTATGCAACAACTTTTGGGCCCAATTTAGTAACTGTTAACTACGTATGTGTAAGCCATAAAACTGTAACATGGTTCCCCAGTTTTGCATTTTTTTATAGAATTTCCAGGCCAGTTACAATGTCAATTACAATTAAATTATGATTATAACAGATACAGATTCTTTCAATTAGATTTGCATCACAATTGTAATTCAATATAAATTGCACAATTACAAGTAAAATTGACCCCAACCCTGACTTAAACCCACCTGTTATAGCAGGTAGATATGGATCTCCAAGGACTGATGTCTCTGGATCAGGGAACGGAACACACAACATCTGTGGAGTGACCCAGTTTAAAGATCTGTAAAGAACAGAAACATTTAACAGATGAAACCTTGATGGATGCTTTATTTATCATATATTTTATCAGCAAGAAGAAAAGCTGTCTTGTTAAAAGGCTTTACCGGATTCTCCTTTGGAGAGACAAGTCTGTCTGTTCATCATCACAGCTGTCATGGCAGAAAACCCATTTGTGCAGCCGCGTCATTATCAATTTCTCTACGTGCTCCATGATCTGAGTCACCTGATTCTCAGGAAAACCTGAAAACAAAGCCAAACAACTAAGAAATCCCAGGTATTAAAGGGATCATCCACTGTTTTTACAATGTGGTCCTTATTAGATGATTTATGCCTAGCTAAACACATTATTTTGCACCTTATTTGTTTTAATAACTTTTAAAAATGGGACTATTTTACCATTTTAGAGCCTGTGTTCCTCCATCTTGAAATCAAATGATTGAATAAGTCACACAGCCCTATTTGCCTGTAAACTTCCCGTTGTTTTCTATTAGAATGAAGCATTCAGCCTGCTTTGTAGGTCATTTAGCAGGTTTTTTTTTAGATCATTTAGCAGCTTTTTAGGTCATTTAGCAGCTTTTTAGGTCAAAATGACAACTTGTGCTCCTTTTGTTGCTCTAAATCAGCAATTCTCAACTGGTGGGTCAGGACCCAAAAGTGGGTCGCGGACCTGTACTGGGTGGGTCTCAGACAGCTGGTCAAAAATAAATAAATACTTAATGTTGCATGTTGGACTTGTCTTATTTTGAGAGAAACTTTTCTTTTGACAGGCATGCTGTAAAATGCATGTTGCACAGTGTCACGGCAAATTTGCGGTTGACCTCATTTGGAGACATGATTTATTGCTCTGGTTGAATGATGGAGTCCAGGCGAGGCATTGATGATTTTATAAAAAAGATTTATTATTAAATTAAAGAAAAAAGAAGTAAAAAAGAAGCTTCCATCCTGAAAGAATGAAAGGCAAAAGGCTCGTGGCAGAGCAAAAAGGCAAGACCCACTCTAACTAACAGTTTCACAGCTTAAGCTTTTATACAGATAACAGAAAAAGTTCCACCCTTTTAATGAGTGTGGGTCCCAGGGTGAGACCAGTTGAGAACCCCTGCTCTAAATAATCAGGAAAAGTTAAAGATGCCGATGTAAACCTCTTTTGTTTATGGAAAGAGAATAAAAACAGTTGTGACAAAAAAAAATATATGAACGCAGGTTCCAACTCTGTGATTTGGTAGTAGATAATGAAGCAGAGATGAAGAGCTCTCCTAAGGGTCCTTTCGTCTCCCTCAAACAGTGCACAGTCGACGCTCTGATGGCTGAAGTTAGTGATCAGAGACTGTTGAAGACACACAAACCATGAGAATAGAAGTTCTTTTGGGTGGAAGTCCTTCCAACAGTCCGTGATTTACTCGCTAACTTCAGCCACCAGAGCATGTCAGAACACTGTTTAAGGGAGACTAAAGGTCCCTTTGGAGAGCTCTTTACTGATTCATTGTCTACTACCAAAACTCAGAATTGTAACTGTTGCCCCGTGCATTTATAGATTATTTTTTGGGTCACAACTAGGGCTGGGCAATATAGACCAAAACTCCTATTTTATATTTTTCTCAAAATGGCAATAGACGATTTACATTTTGATAATTTCAATTCAAATACACATAGGCACATTTATTAACAAACAGTTGCACAATATGAGCCACTTTTGGCTTTTTCTCCAATAAGGGACAGCACATGTGAGTGACTTCTTTAGTGCGGCTTGTTCAGATGAAAGTCTGGGTAGCTGCTGTGAAACCTCTGTTAAAAAAGAGAACACTGGATGTCTCTATACTGGCTAACTATAAACCAATCAGCAACCTTCCATTCATGGCCAAGATCATTGAGAAGGTGGTCTTCAACCAACTGAGTCAATTCTTAACAGTCAACAAAATATTTGATAAATTTCAGTCAGGTTTTCGTTCTCATTACAGCACTGAAACTGCTCTTATCAAAGTGATCAATGACATAAGGTTGAACACTGATTCAGGAAAAGTATCTGTTCTCATTCTATTGGATCTAAGTGCTGCATTTGACACTGTAGACCATAACATTTTGTTGCACAGATTGAAAACATGGGTTGGACTAAATGGAAAAGTAATGCAATGGTTTAAGTCATACTTGGAGGAGCGAAGCTATTTTGTAAGCATTGGAAACTTTGAATCTGACAGATTACCAATGTCCTGTGGGGTTCCTCAGGGATCTGTTCTTGGACCCCTTCTGTTTAGCCTTTATATGCTTCCTTTAGGACAAATTTTACAGAACTGTAAGGTCGATTATCAGAGTTACGCAGATGACACACAACTATATCTATCACTGAACCCTGATGACTATGGTCCCATTGAGGTGTTGTGTGACTGCTTAGAAAAAGTAAACTGCTGGATGAGTGAAAACTTCCTTCAACTAAACCATGACAAGATGGAGGTGATTGTCTTTGGTAACAAGGAAAAGAGGACAGCTGTCAGCAATTATCTTGAGTCTCAATCTTTAAAAGCTAAAGACCAAGTCAAAAACCTTGGTGTTCTGATTGACTCAGATCTTACATTCAGCAGTCAGATCAAATATATTACAAAAACAGCTTCTACCACCTAAAGAACATCTCCAGAGTGAAAGGTTTAATGACTCAGAAAGATCAGGAGAAACTGGTCCATGCTTTTATATCCAGTAGACTGGACTATTGTAATGGTCTTCTGACATTAATCCCCCAAAAGAGCATCAAACATATACAGCTGGTTCAGAACGCTACAGCTCAGGTCTTAATCAGAACAAAGATGTCAGAACACATTACTCTAGTTTTAAAGTCTTTACACTGGCTCCCAGTCAGCCTCAGAAAATACTTTAAAGTTCTGCTGCTGGTGTATAAATCTGTGAATGGGTTTGGTCCAGAATACATCAGTGACATGTTAGTCAGGTATGAACCCAGCAGGTCTCTCAGATCTATGAACACAGGTCATATAGTGGAGCCCAGAGCTCACAGTAGACATGGTGATGCTGCTTTTAGTTGTTATGCTGCAAAGAAGTGGAACAAACTGCCAGCAGAGCTGAAGTCAGGGCGACCGTGGCTCAGTTGGTGGGGGCGACCGTGGCTCAGGTGGTAGAGGGTCGTCTTTTGATCGAGAGGTTGGGGGTTCGATCCCAGTACCTGACTATGTGTCGAAGTGTCTTTGGGCAAGACACTGAACCCTAAGTTGCTCCCAGTGGTTGACTAGCGCCTTGCATGGCAGTCCTGTCCCACTGGTGTGTGAATGTGAGAGTGATTGGGTGTATGAGCTGATATGTAAAGCGCTTTGAGACTGCTTCAGTGTGGGGATAAAGCGCTATATAAATCAAGTCCATTTACCATCCAATGTGAACATTTTTAAATCAAAGTTAAAGGCACTTTTTTTCTCTACTGCATATGATTGAGAGAGAGATTTTTAGTCATGTTGATGTCATGATGATTTTACTGATGATTTTAATTGATTTTACTGATGATTTTAATTGATTTTACTGATGATTTTAAATTTTCTTATTGATTTTAAACAATTGAATGTTTTATCATGTAAAGCACATTGAGTTGCCTTGAGTATGAAATGCGCTATACAAATAAATTTGCCTTGCCTTGGGTTAGGATGCACTCAGAAATCCATCACACGGAGCTTTTTGTGCTGTTCTGAGAAGTAGCGAATGCAGTGACTCCTAAAACGAGTATTTTAATACAAGATAAGCTATAAAATATATAGCTACAGCATATATATATATATATATATATATATTTCTATAAAAGCAATAATTGTCATTTTCTATATCGCCAAAAAAGAAAACTCAATATATCTTAATTCCCTGGTCACAACTGTTTTGTTTTCCCCTTTCGGTAAACAAAAGGATGACCTCAGCATCTTGAACTTTTCCTGATTATTTAGAATAAGCAAAAGCAGACCACAAGCTCTAGAACAGTAAAGCAGTTCCATTTTTTAAAAGTGAATAAAACAAATTAGGTGCAAAATAATGTGTTTTGTTAGCCATAGATCTTCTAGTACATTTCAAAGATTTTCGGCCTAGTTTGTAAAAAAAACAAAAAAAAATTTAATTTAAAATGAGCCGTTTACAAAAGAACAGTGCGAGGATTTGCACTCACTGCTAAAATATCCAGCGAACGACTGGTAGAAATCCTGCACAAGGTCTGACTGTTTCCGTACCGGCAGATCCTGAAAGAAGGACTAACAGTAACTGCTTGATCTGAGCAACTAAAACACAGCTAAAGTGAATATGCAGTGTAATATTGTGCTTTCAAAGGCAACAATACATGGTACGCCTCCACTGTGTTGAGGAACGCTGTACAGCGGGACTGCAAACGCTGGGAGGGGGGGCTCCGAAGTATCTTCAGGAAACCAGTGAAGTCCCCGGGCTCGAGGCTCTGGTAGGCTTTCAGCATCTGTGAATGGCTTTCACTGGACTCTAGAGAAACAATGATGTCACGTTACATGATAAAATGCACAATGACTTCATCTGTAAAACAAAGCAAACTCCATCACTGAGTTAAGTAATATATTGGGGCAAATTTTGATGGAGAAAATAATTTTGACCTCTTTTAGAAACGTGCTGATCTATTAAAAATAGACGGTGTCCACCCTAAATTACATGGAGCACAAATGCTAAAATTAAATCTACAGTCTGTGATTCACAACTCCACAAGCGCATGACTAGCTGAGAATAAAACGGCAGTTACAACAAACACTTCCATAGATAAGTCCCTTACTCAAAACATTGAGAAATTATACCCCATGAACACTGTGCTGAGCAGTACAGAATAACATGCAATACAAATTAAAGCCCACAAAAGAGGAGTTAACCATAAAAATCTCATCAAAATTAAAACTACAAACAGAATACAAAACAATGAAAAAACCATTATTATTATTATAAATACCATTACTATTAAATATCAGATCACTTTCGTCTAAATCCCTCTTAGTGAGTGATCTTATAACTGACCATCAATTAGGTGTATTATGCCTCACAGAGACTTGGCTCAAAAATGAAGATTTTATTGCTCTTAATAAAGCCAGCCCTCCCAATTATGGTTATCACCATATTCCCCGTGAGAGTAGTCGGGAGAAGTGGCAGCAGTTTTTCACTAAAGCTTATCAAGTACCCCAAAAACCGAACTTAACCAAAATTAATTCGAAAGCCTCTCCCTTGAAATTTGTAATCCCAAAAACAAGATAGAAAAACCCACTTTATTGGTTATAGTTTACCGTCCGCCTGGTCCATATTTGGAGTTTCTCTCCAAATTCTCTGACTTTCTCACTGATCTGGTGCTGAGCACTGATAAAGCTATCATAGTAGGTGACTTTAACATTCATGCCGATGATGAAAACAGCCTAAATAAATTATTTATCTCACAATTAGATTAAATTGGCTTTACACAACATGTAAACAAACCAACTCATTATCTTAATCATGCCCTGGACCTCGAATAGAGTTTAAAATCCGCCTGTTAGCATACAAAGCTCTACACGATCAAGCTCCTTTGTATCTTAAAGACCTGTCAGTGCCCGATCGTCCAGGCAGAACAATCCGCTCTCAGTATGCTGGTCTCCTGGAAGTTCCTAAAGTATCTAGAAGTAGAACAGGAGGCAGAGCATTCAGCTACCAAGCGCCTCGCCTTTGGACCCAGCTCCCAGTTTTAGTACGGGAGGCTGCTACTCTCGCCACCTTTAAAAGGAAACTCAAAACCTACTTATTTGCTAAAGCTTACACCGTATAATAGCGTTAACCTAAACACTAGGAAAAAAGCTCTAAACCTAAAAATAGGAACTAAGATTATATAGTAGAACACCAACATTATATTCAAACGCAAACCACCATCTACACATAGCTCTAATGGACTACAATGGGATGATTGTCCAGGGACACAGTTGTGCTGGGTTGTAGACAACCCCCACTTCTGTCCCTCGTTGCATACCCATCATACTGCTCACACCATTTACACTAATATCCACCCCATATATATATATATTTTTATTATTTTATTTCTTGCAGTCTGTGCCTTCTCCTCGCCCTCCGCTCTCTTTTCTGTTTCAGGTGTCTTCATGCTGGAGCTGGCGGTTCCTGATCGATGGCTCACGGCTCAACTAGTCTGGGACACTTGGATGGCCCATCCTTCTATCCTATTCTGTTTGCCCTTCTGTTCACTAACCCCAGTCGAAGCGGATGGCTGCCACCTCTGAACCTTCTTCCTATAAAAAAGAGGGAGTTTTTTCTTCCCACTGTCGCTAAATGCTTGTTCATGTGGATCTTGTTGGGTTCTTTCTTCTTTTTTACTATGTACTTTATATTTTGTTCAGTGCTTTAAGATGACTTTGTTGTATTTTGTGCTATATAAATACAGTTGAATTGAATTGAAATGAAGAATAAAGTAAAATGTCGAGATTAAAGTTGAAATTTCAAAAATAAACTCAAAATACAATATCGTGATAAAAGTCGTGCTAATAAAGTTAAATCTACAGAAGCGCACCAGGGCCAACTCACCATATAAGACAACAGTCTCCATCAAAACTGGCCTCATTAAAGAAATGCCGTATTTATGAGCTAAAAGAGAAAGAATTTATTAAACCCAACTTTGAAGTAAAGTTTAACTCATTCACCGATACACAGTATTTTATAGACAACACGATCTGCTATTTGTTGTATAATGGTGACTTTCATCACGATACTGTATTTTGAGATTCGAAAGCCTGCTACCAACGTACTGAAATATTAGCCAGACAAAGTTTTTGTTTTTACATTATTCCAGTGCATTCCGTTGGGTAGATACCAACTTCCTGACTGACTGGTACAGCTATGGTCAACTGGCAACCCTTCGTCAAATTTTGGGCGGCTCCCAAGGTAGATGCAAAACACACAAAATTACAGAAAAATAAACAAAAAGGACAACAGAATTACTTAGTTGAAATGACTCCAAAACCATATAAATCAACTTATAACACACAGAACAACAAAAATACACAGAATGACAGAAAAAAAATCACAAAGTACAACAAAAATACACAAAATGACTCCAAAAATGAAACAAAAAGGATGCACAAAAATACAGAAAACGAAAACAAATCAATCTATAAATCAAACATCTGTGTGTGTGTTTGTTTGTGGAGCGAATTTCTCCCCGACGCGGTGTCTGTTCAAACTGAAAATTTTTAAACAGTTTCCTCATACACCAAGTGTGTGCATTATTTTGGAGTTAAATGGAGAGAGAGAGAGAGCGAGCGAGAGAGAGAGCGAGCGAGCGAGAGCGGCGCTACCGTCTTGCTGTTTTACTTCTGTTGTGGATGGACAGGGATATGAGGGCTGGGGGTGAGTATTGGCAAGTATACGTGGGTCACGTTATGATATTATCGTGATATATCACAATATTCTACCTAATTAATATCAAAATTAAACTTAGAGATGAAAAATCAAGTTGCTGTATATATTCATCAGAAGATATTGATCATTCAGAGGACAAATTGAGTCAAAACTCTTTGCTTCAAAACATCCTATTTATTATTAGTGT
The DNA here is from genome assembly GCF_900634775.1 of Gouania willdenowi. NCBI lineage: Eukaryota > Metazoa > Chordata > Actinopteri > Blenniiformes > Gobiesocidae > Gouania > Gouania willdenowi. Next base: position 34,151,400 of record NC_041052.1, read on the forward strand.
TTTTGTACATTTTCACTGAAAAAAAAGTGTTACACACTGCTATCATAAAATAAGTTCTTTTACTGAAACCACTGTGTAGAAGTGTCAAAGTAACCATTACAACATAATGACGACATTGTAACAACTGTAAGTGAGAACATTAAGGATAAAGCACCCCGAGTTACTGACAATGCACAAAAATAAGAAAAAATAATTTATCCTATTGTATCAGTTTAAGCACTGATCTGTACACATTGAAAGCATTGTAAACACCACTGAAATATTGCACAAATACACAAAAATATTGATTACATTTCAAAAAATAAATAAATAAATAAATAATAATAAAAAAAATCGGCATCCAAAAAATTGCGATATATCGTGAAATCAATTTTTTTCCCACACCCCTAATGAAGGCGGGTGGACAGTGGTCTTCTACTGACCATGATAACACCGCCACAATCCTCAGACCACTTTTATAACAGCCGCGAGCGGCGCACCTATATGCGCCCGTCACACGAACCGGGGGCCCCCCGCTACAGAGAGCCAGGCTTTCAGCCACAATTTCTTCTTTGTAGCCCCAAAATATCGCTCTATTGAGCGCACTGCCATTGCGCGAGCACGCCCAGCCACGGCACTGCTCTACAAGGCTCCAGAAGGCACCAGGCACCAAGCACCACACACACCCACCCCCACAACACCAGGGACTTTAGGGGAAAAGTGCATGTTATTTATAAAATAATAAAACTGGCCCGCCATCTAAAACACACACGAGTAACAAGGAGACAAATGCACGTGTGTGACACTACAGACAGACAGACACACACACAATCTATTTATAATAAAAATGTACTAAATGAGTAAAATAAAACTAAAAACTAAACAATATTTATACAAAAAGTACACAAAACAACTACAGAAACGCACACAAATATACAAAATGACTCCAGAAACACACAAAATTACAACAAAAACCAACAAAATAACTGTAAATATACACAAAAAGGCTCCAAAAACACACAAAATGACTCCAAAAAACATACATTACAGAAAAATACACCAAACAATAAAAACATGAAAATTTGTCAAAAAAACTAAACTAAATATTTATACAAAAAATACACAAAATGACTCCAGAATCACACCAAAATGGCAACAAAAAATGCACAAAATGACAAGATACAAAAAAAACATACAGTGGTTACAGAAAGTATTCAGGCCCCTTTAAATTTTTCACTCTGTTTCATTGCAACCATTTGCTAAAATAAAAAAAGTTCATTTTATTTCTCATTAATGTACACTCAGAACCCCATCATGACAGAAAAAAAAACAAAAATGTAGAAATTTTTGCAAATTTATTAAAAAAGAAAAACTGAAATATCAAATGATCATAAGTATTCAGACCCTTTGCTCAGTATTGAGTAGAAACAGCTAGTACAGCCATGAGTCTTCTTGGGAATGATGCAACAAGTTTTTCACACCTGATTGTGACGATATCGTGATACGATATCAATAATACAATCATTATCGATATCGATAAATATCAATTTTTTATATATTTTTTCAAAATCTTTTCTGCTTTTTCACTAAAATGTGCAGGTACGTCTTCACAGAACTGTTGTCACTGTTTGTTGAAGGAACCAATATATTGTTTACTGGAATATTGCACTATAATGGTGTCATTGGTAAGAAAGACCCTATTTTTTGTTTACAGTAAGCACTATTGGAGATACTTATTCATTTACATTGGTATGTCGACACTTATTTACAGAAATGTTGCACTAAAATAGTGTCACTGTTCATAGGACACTTTTTCAATTTATTGTCTTTCAGAGATCAAATAAAATTTGTATTTTTTCACATAATCTTTTTTTTTCTTGTTATGTCAGATTATCATAGATTGATTTCTGACCAATATAGTACTGTTTGGCTGGACGGCCAGGTCTAGGAAGAATTCTGGTCGTCTTAAACTTCTTCCATTTAAGGATTATGGAGGCCACTGTGCTCTTAGGAACCTTGAGTCCTGCAGAAATTATTTTGTAACCTTGTTTCTTAGCTCCTTGGGCAGTTCCTTCAACCTCATGATTCTCATTTGCTCTGAAATGCATTGTGAGCTGTAAGGTCTTATATAGACAGGTGTGTGCCTTTCCTAATCAGGTCAAATCAGTTTCATTAAACAGAGCTGGACTCCAATGAAAGAGCAGAACCAAAGAGGATCAGAAGAAATAAACAGCATGTGATTTAATGATGAGTGTCACAGCAGGGTCTGAATACTTATGACCATGTGATATTTCAGTTTTTCTTTTTAAATAAATTTGCAAAACTTTCAACATTTCTGTTTTTTTTCTGTCAAGATAGGGTGCTGAGTGTACATTAATGAGAAATAAAATGAACTTTTTTGATTTTAGCAAATGGCTGCAATGAAAAAGTAAACAATTCAAAGGGGTCTGAATACTTTCCGTACATTACAGAAAAATACACCAAACGACATAAAGCTTAAAGTCCAAATTACTTTCCTGAAAATAAAAACATCTCTTCTTGTCTTCGATTATTTTATTTTTTGTAACTATTTTGTTAATAGGGCTCTTTTTTGAAGTTAACAGGAAGTTTTGTCAGTAGCACAATGGATTGTCTCCCAAAATCTGAGAAATGTCAGCATGAAATGTGTTTCCATGAGTTTTATGGATCAAATGAGCACATGTTGATATTCTACTTGGTCACTTTCTCACTTAAAATGTTTCCAGAACTTTCAAAGGTGGAGAATCAACAGATATATTTAGCCTCAGAGTGCTTCAGGTTTTGTCGTAGGTTCCAAATGCAACATGGGAAACTTGGAAGTATACTTCAGTTGGAATGCTCACCATCCTAATCATACTAATTGTTGATACTCATTGAGTTTGTAGTGTATAGTTTCAAACAAAGCCATAGTCTAACCTTGAGGTTTAGGGGGTGACGCGGTGCCCCAGAATAGTCGCCTCATGGTGTTGATACGCCGACCTTTCTCCAGGTTCTTTTTCTCCTCAAATTTAGAAAAGGTCGGGGGCGTTCCATCAGTGCTCGGTCTACAATGAAAGAAAGTAAACGACTCACTAGGTTTCTGTCATGTGTTATGAACTGAAAATAAATTGATATGTAACTTCTATACACTTTAATTAAAATTCACCTTGTGTCATGTTTAGGGGCTCCGCCTTGATTCGCCTTTTCTCTCCAACACTTGGAGCAGAAGCCTTGCCACACCGGGTTTCCATAATAACCACATGCATTCTTGCAAAGCAGCTCCTCCCGAGTAACTCTGATCCCTCGTTGCTTTCCAGTCCACATCTTAGCGCTTTGTCTCACTTTTATACGTCCTGCTTGGTCTAAAGCTAAGGCAGAAAAAGGGGCAAATGTTTCAGGCAATTGTTACAGCTCGCCAAACTAAAAACGTTTCATGAATCTCGTCAAAAAAGCATCTGTAGCACAGCTTATGAGCTCCAAATAAACATAAAACTCAGGTTCCTTCCCATTTTGTTTTAATTTATATCTATAGACATTTGGTGAGCATACTATAAGCAGAAAATTGCCCCACAACAATAAGTACAACATTTACTTTACTTGGAATGCAACCTTAATGGACTAAACAAACTTCTTCTTTTAGGTCTTCTTTAAGGTTACATTTTTTTAAGTGGATTAAAATGTTCTAACATTGATCCTCACTTGATAATTTAAAAAAAAAAAAAAAGAATTCCTGTGTAGGTTCAACAAAATAAATCACACCCTGATTAAAACAAAATATGTAAGTCAATAATTATCCTGAACAGGAATAATAATGTGCAGTTGTGATTCATTAAATCTAAAAACAGGGCTTATTCTCTTTCCGAACACGTAATTTATTTTCCAGTTAAAATAAATGTTGTATAACTCAATCTATTTAATATGGATAGATTGATCTTTTGAATTGGCAACAACACAAAAGTAAATGCAAATATCTCGTGGGGGGAAAAAACAACACAAAGTGACAACAAAAAAAAGACAAAATTACTCCAAATAAACACAATCTAAAAATAAAAATACACAAATGTACTTCAAATAAACACACTGTAACTACAGAAACACACAAAATTATAGTAAAATAAACAAAACAAACACAAAATACATGACTCACAGCAATAAAATATTTTATCTAGATTCTGGCTTTATTTATTTATTTTTTAGAAGAAAAATAAAATGTAACGTGACATTTCCATAATTTATTTTTCAGAAATTCAAAAAGTTATTTTCCTTCTTTAAAAAAAAATAATGTAAACTAATTTAAATTAATTATATGAATGAAACTTTGTTTAATTTACTTTTCTTGGCGTAGGTCTCAAAGTAACCCAATGTGGGTTTACTATTACAGTAGAGTATAGACCAGAAATTTGAGAATTTTTTTTTTTTCACATTTTTGAAAACAATAAAAGTACACGGTAACGCGGTTTATGGTTGAATTTCGTCGTAGGCTATCGTGTAAAGACTGTCTTTAGCTTAGTTGTTAGCCTCGAAACACAGAGCTGCTGACTGTCAGCTGACGGGAATGAGCTAATGCTAGTTAGCCTATTAGGATCGACCGTTTTGCCTCATTCGTCAAATTATAGATAGTAGCACCATCCCAAACAATCATCGTAAATATGACACCCTGAATAATATAGAGACATAATCAATACCAAGGCTCCGAGGCTGAAGTCCAGTCCAAACTATCGCAGTAGTTCAAAACTCAACCAGAACAACAAACTTCTGGCTACGCGTGTCACGTGACCGGGATACGGAAGGAAGTATCTCCTTGATGATTTTTATTTAAAAAAAATAAAATATACAAAATATATTATTTTTTCTGAGGTTTTGATAAAGTAGAAAGTAAGTCGGGTCGAAATAACCTTTTTATTTTGCAATTATATTATATCACTTATTTGCTGATAGAAATCTTAAAAGAGTGAGTGAAAAGTGACGTGGAAAAATTTAATTGGAGGCTGGGTTCATTTGTATGGGGAGGCCGTTTAGGAGAAAACATTGAAAATGTAAAAAAAAAAAAAAAATTGAATTAAAAAAAAAACAAAAAAAAAACTATGAGACCATAGTAGGTAGTGCTTTAAAAAAAATCTTTCTTTTTTGTCATCTCACTCATTCATTCTTTCTACTTTCACTTTATCTTTCTTTCTTTCTCTGTTTCTTTCTTTCTTTTCCTCATGTTTAAACATCTGTCAGTTGTTAGATAAAAAACATTACAAATGCATTGTATTTATGCAAACCAGAAACACACCTCTATTCAATACTAGGTATTTACATTGATGAAAATTAACGCAGCGATGTAAACTTCAGGTTGAATATCTAATAGTAATTAGCATTGCTTCCACACCCTGTTTTACTCACACATTAATTTGCTTCTTATGTTAAAGAACAAAGTGAGTCCTCACAGCCACAAATATCATTGTTCAAAATCACATTTTAAAAATCACTTTAAGAAAACAACTTGACATGCTATTTTGTATATAAACATAAACACAAAAGATGGACACATCACTCCCCCCTCTTGGACGTCTCCTGTCACCTCAGAGGAGGTCGGCCTATGAAAATTTAGCCCATGGTTACGTCATGACGGGCTTTGAATCTGAACAGCCTGTTTCTGTGCCGTTTTACCAATAAGTGGGCTGCAGAGACCATCCAGAAATCACTTGTTTTCCTCCTTCTGGGAGTTGCAGGCTCAGGGAGGACCAGTTTATAGATGAAGAGACCAGAAAAGACTGGTTTTTCATAACATGGGACTATTAAATTATTTTTCTTTTTAAAGTAACCATCTGTAAAGTGTCCAGAATGTTTTATGAAATAAAGTGCAATCAACTTCCAAGCTAAAATGCATTGAGGAGTGTTAAAAACAATCAATTTGGACATTTTTTGGATCGATACAATAATCCCTCGGTGAAATATTGTGATATATTATATATATATAATATATCGCCAAATTGATTTTTTATTACACCCTTAATTTGTTGTCATTTCACTAAAATGAACAAAAATACAAACAAAATCCTGCAGGCTGAAGTGGAGGTCTGGTGAGCCAATTTTGGCCCACATCCTTGAGTTTTATATGCCTGCTCTCGAGTTTATACTCAAATAAAAATGTATCCACAGGCACTGATTTTTAAATAAATGCTAAACAAAACACATTGTGCCAATACAACATGAGTCTTTTAAGGCTAGATAAAGCAAACAATCAAATTAATAGATTTAAACCTAATTAAATAAATAAAAACCTTAGGCAGAAGGCATTAAAAACAATATATATCGCAAAAGTTTTTTTAGTAAAGGCTGTGACAGAATGAGATGCTCTGAAATGTCCTTTTCAGGGTGTGGGTCAATCATAATTGTAATTGCATAATTGCTTATACAATCATGATGTTACTGTATTTGGCAATTAAAAATTGCCAAATTGTAGGAGTTATTATTATTGTATTTGGAAATTGAAAAATAATGAAAATTAACTTGTAATTGAACATGGTTTATGAAATACATAATTGTAATTGACCCCAACCCTGGCCCTTGTGCTTTTTCTGTTCATTTTCCCTGGTTTTAGTCACTTCCTGTATCCCAGGATGAACTCCTATCTGTGACCAATAATGTCATCGCTGAAGAGATGAGAAACATCATGTTAAAGAGTGAGTACAGTCCACATGTTTTCATCTTCCACACATGTTGGAGAATACTGCTGCACATGTTGGTTACCCAGAATCCTTTGTGTTTGCAGCTGAAATGAAGGTAAACTCCACTGCTACGTTGTTGGCTGGATCTCTGGCCAAAGCTCTGTGCTGTATCCTTTATGCTTTAACACATACACATACATTGGTCTACGATGCACTGGCATGCCTTGGGCTGTGGGATAAAGCTCATACTGGGTTTAACTTTAGACACGTTGATCCAAATACCTGTTTGAGGGATTACCACTCACTCTCTCCCTCTGTCCACAGCAACCATTATACCTAAGCTTCACAATTGTCACCAGACTGGCTTGATTACATAACACAATAAGCACAACTACAATTTCACATCTTACTTTCGCTTCAAAATAATCAACTCTTCCCCATCCTTTCCATTTCCCACCTTGAGACTCTCCTCCCTTCCCCCTCCCCCCACCCCTTCACCTAGGTTTATCACTGCCCTCTCTTTTTATATCCTCCCTAAAATAAAATGCACAAAATGAAACACAGGACGAAAACGAAAATACACAAAATGACTCCACAAACAATAAAAACACTAAATTTGAGAAAAAATAAATTACAAAATAACTTCAAAAATGGGCAAAATGACAACAAAAATACACAAAATTACTCCAAGATACACAAAATTGCAGAAAAATACCCACATTTTCTCCAAAAACACATATACACTACAAATAAACAAAAAACACACAAAATGACACTAAAACAAAAATATGCAAAATGACTCCACAAACAATAAAAACACATAATTTGAGAACAAGATTGTAAAATATTTTTCAGAAACACGCAAAATGACTCTAAATTACACGAGATGACAACAAAAAACAAAGACACACAGAATTAGAGAAAAACATACAAAACAACAACAGAAACCCTTCTTTCGCCACATTGTTGTGCCATGGCCCCTGCTGTGATAAAAGTTGCTCATAGCGTCAGATCACTCATTCCTATACTATAATGCAAGAAAGGTGAGTGTGTGTGTGTGTGTGTGTGTGTGTGTGTGTGTGTGTGTGTGTGTGTGTGTGCGTGTGTGTGTGTGTGTGTGCGTGCGTCCGTGCGTGCGAGTGTGTGTGTATGTGTGTGTGTGTGTGTGAATAATAAAAATAAAATAAAAAAATAAAAAAGTTTCGTTTGATGCCAGTCTGAATTAGATAAAATCCGGAATAGATAAAACAAGACCAGTGAATTTATTCATCGATGCATTTAGAGGACTTTTACTTTGAAAAGGCTTGACAGGATCGACATTAAGCTCACAGGCTTGTTTCCGGTTCAGTGGTTACTAGGCAACGAAATGCTTTAACCACTTCCACCAGCCTCGAAGACTTCTCTTTTTGATATTTAATGTTTTATGAAGGATTAATTTATGAGACATCATGTCAGAACCAGAGGCAGAGGGGAGCACATTATTACCAGGTTACAAAACTGAAGACCAGTCACATTTAATCCAAGAAGCCGAAGAAAGAAGTGCTGGTGATGATGAAAACCAAGTGGAAAAAAGCTGTGATGATGAAGGACTGATGAAGAATAAGGAGATGAAACCACAGGAAACAATGTCTGACATGTCAAAGAGGGCTGGACAGTCTCAGATCCTCACTGCAACCAGAGACACACTTTCCCCAAAGGAAACACCTTCCAGATCACATGTACTGGTAAGAAACATCTGGTTTGAAATACCCTACAATACTAGGTGTGTGTGTGTGTGTGTGTGTGTGTGTGTGTGGGGGTGTGTGTGTGTGTGTGTGTCAATATTCCACTACTCACTACAGCTAATTTTTCTTAGTCCCTAGAGAGAGTCTATGGGAGGAATCCTCACCTTCCAGTCTTTAGTCTTCAAGACCTCCATCAGCAGGTGATCTTCTACGCTGGAGCTAACGTTGGGATCATTTATAATCACACCTCAAATACTCAACATTTACTCCAGGTAATGGTTTGTGCTCGAGATCTAATAGACACTGTTCTAAAGAAAAAAATTTAAAAAATGTTTTCACCTTGTTTGCACATGCTGCCAAAGGTCAAAACTATATGTTGCGCAATCTTTTTGTAACAGCAATGCTTGTTTTATTATTGCAATTAAAGGGCTGGTGATGATCACAACTATGCAATAAAATAAATATATTTTATTTTATTGCATAGTTGTGACCATCACCAGCCCTCCTCAAGGAAGGGTAAACAAAACTTTTTTAAAGGGAGGATATATAAAGAAAGGACAGTTTTACACCGAGGTGAGGGAGAAGGTAACAGGGAAGAGGGAGTCAGGGTAGGGCAATGTAAAGGGTGGGGAAGAGTTGACTATAGGGTGAGAGTGCAATGTGATGTTATAGTTGTGCATATTGTGCTTATTGTGTTGTGTAATCAGCCAGTCTGGTGACAAGTGTGAAGCTTAAGTATAATGGTGGTGGCCGTGAGCAGAGGGAAGAAGTGAGTGGTTATACCTAAAACTGGTATTTAGGATCAACGTGTCTAAGGTTAAAGCTTATATGCAGAGTTTCTGAAAAATGTATGTTTATTTATCATTCTTTTGAAATGCGAACAAATACCTAACTAATCTTTTACTATGGTTTACTGCCGGTGGTCATTCATATACATCAATGTATATACAGTAAATCCCTCCTTCGAGGGAACATGTGTTATCACTCATATCATGTACATTATCTGTAAATGTGCATAATAATTTACTAACTATACTACGCATGAAATATTTATTAACAGAATATTAAAAAAAAAAAAAAAAGGTATAGAGTTTGCCTCTGTATTACTGTATGAAATCAGTGCATACAAAGTAGTAAATTAAAAAAATATAATTTTTTGTGTAGTTGCATATTGCAATAATTAGGGCCCCATAAAATTCCTTTTATTTTTTTTCCAAATTCCATTTTATTATTTCCCAATTTCTGTTTTCCACATGAATTTTTTTTTATTTAGAAAATATAGAAAATATTCGTTTTTAATTCCTGTGAGGAAACAAAATAAATACTAATACATAAAAAACTCATAATTAAACAAAAACGTATGTCAAAAATAAAGTAAGATACAATTAAAAGGTAGCTATAAGTTGTACTGACATGGATTATTCTAACTGCTCCTTTTTAATTATTTATATGTCATATAAAGATGTATTACAGCATTAATGTCACCCAGTTGCAAATTCATCTCAAGGATCAATGGTTTACTGAATCTGATCAGGTGTATTGATTACATTTTAATCAACTTAATTTAAATTAACCTAATATAAATGATCTCGATGACATCATTCCAGACCGTAATGATTAAACAAGAATAAATGGACACAAAGATGGATCAGTTAATTCACCAATAGCGGCCAGAATATTTTACAGTATCAGAACATTAATCTACGATGTTTCAGACTCTACAATCCCTGGCATCGATGGTCTCGTTCACAACAACAGAACAACTTTATCCACAGATCTTCTGTAGCTCTGATGAGATGTTGTTCAAACGCTCTGAGCAGGTGAAGCTGATTAATGCTGATCATGTTTTCAAGAAGTGATGCAGCGCTTGACGAGTAACAGGCGGAGTTTCACAGACACAGTAAAGTTAAGCAGGCACTGGTGGCTCTGTATTTAGGAGTCAGTGATGATTTGCATAGTTTTTTGGCAGTTTAAAAGGTGTTTGGGGTGGTTTTGACGCTGTTTAATGCAGCCAGCACGGGAGGGGGGCGGGTGGTGCACCTAATAAACAGTCCCCGGAACATTTCCCCGCAAAAAAAACTTTCCTTGCGTCATGGTTCAACAGTGGATTCTGTTTTCATTGGTCGATTCCATGATTCCGTTTGTGATTCCGTTAACGTGGATTTTATAGGGCCCTAAATAATAATGTATGGTTTACACAAAATCCCACTGCACATCCGGACTTGCCTCACGGCACAACAGTGTGCCGCGGCACACCGTTTGGGAACCACTGCCCCATACAAATGGAAATGAGCGCCGTGATCACCCAGCCAATAGGCTTCGACTTCCTGTAGCGGAGTCTGTCAATCAAAGTGAATGCAGAACTGTGCATGGAAACAAGGCCCCGCGTCACAAGAGCAAACAGGTAAATATGATTTTGGCTCTTACCTGATCCATAGACCTAAATCAATGCAACCCGATGTGACCTTGTATGTTCTGCGATATGCGTGCAGAAAAGTAGAGGCGTGGCTTCTGGTAGATTGGGAGATGAAGTGGGAGGAAGTGACGCTGTTTAGGGCGGAACATCAAGACGCTTTTCAGAAACTCTGGATGTCAGTTTTAAGCCCAGTATGAGCTTATCCCACAGCCCAAGGCTATTGCATTCATGACCAATGTTTGTTCAAGAACCACTGTGAACCCAGGCACCGCCCCAGGCCCGAAGGTGCAGCCAGGCCGGCAGCAACAATGGGAACTAAAGAGCACTAGGTCAACAACCCATGACCTAATGGCCCCCCCCAGTTGCCCTAGAGATCCCAGGCCGAGAGACAGCCACCGCTCCCACATACACATCCGAGAAAGTTCCAAGGAGCCAAGAACCCAGCACACCTCGCTACTGCCCCAACCTCCCACCCCAAGGCTCCCTCTTTGGATAGCTGCTGTTTAAAGTCCAGGTGGCCTAAACTGAGTGCAGGGCCTATTCTGAGGAGAAATGTAACTGTCTTTTATCTCTACTATTCTTGAATATGAATGTAGGATAAAAGAGTTTTAAAAAAAGCCCTATCATAAACTATGGCTCATGTTTTGAATGCGCAATTATGTCAAAATAGTTGGACTTCAAAAATGATAGTAGTGAGTCCAGTTCTTGAGAAACATTTCTGCTGTACTTTAAAAAAAAGCTTTAAGAGAACTGAACCCTAAAGGCACGTTGACCCTGAATGCGACTACAGTGACTCTGGCGACTAGATTACATTCAAAATCAATGTAAATGACGCATTATCAAGCAAACGCCTTTTAAGCAACACAAATTGTGCAATTCTAGCCACCCAATTGCGCAACCTGAGTGGCTGGAAGTCGCTCAAAGTTAAATATTTTAAACTTTTCATGCCACTTTGAGTAACGCTGTGTCGCAACATCCAATGAGCAATGAGTTTTTTCCCACGTCACTACCATAGATGAAGCGACAAAAAGTGCGACTATGTTAAGCAACTCATCACGGGTGATTTAAGCAACTATAGTCACTGAATTTGTGTTTGGTGTGAACTCATCTTAACACTTAAATCTCCTTTGGTGGAATTACAATAATAATTCAATGTTCAAAAGTTCAAATGCTAAAATGACTTAAAGGCACAGTCCGCAATTTCGGAAAGCTAGTATGATTTGTGCTGGCAACACCTCCTCAGAGCTCCACCCCCTCATTCTATTCCTGTCAGCAATGCCCATACAAGCTAAAACATGCATCTAAAAACAACAAAACCCCCTGAAACAAAACAAATATTTACCTGTCCAACAGAAAGAAGCAACCTCTGCGTTCATTTTCAGGCCCTTCAGATACTCATTTGTGCTCCATATTTTGAAGATGAGGGACAGAGGGGGGCGTGGGCAGGATGAGACATGAAGACATCTGATTGGTTCTTTACATTCGGACCGAATGGCAGGAATTGGTCAGAGTTTTTCCAGGATTCCAGCTGCTTGAGTTGATTTATTTTGTTCTATTTTCTATGCACATAATGGACTTATACTCTCAGGATAGAAGAACCATTTCACCCAGAATAACAAAAAGTGTTTCTGAACAAGATTGCTGCTCCACCTTTAAGTTAAAATTTCAAATAATTCTCTCACAATGATTGAAGTGTCTTTTTTAATGTGTTCAGGGTCACTGCCACCTCATATCTGATATGTGTGTGAGTCAGGACCGACGTTGGATTGCTACAGCAGACCAGGGATCTCAAAGCACAGTTATTATATGGGACTCCTACTCTGGGTATTTATCTATTAATTGTGCAGAACTTTCCGCATGTGTGGTGCGGGCTTTTGCTCGTGAAGATACATTTCTGGTTAATGAACTTTTTTTTTAGTATTCCTGTGAATACCTTGTTTGACTGCCACACTGACGGGGGAGTGACTGCAATTGAGTTTTCAGAAAACAGTAAACTTCTTGTCACTCTCGGGGCTGAACAAATTCAGGTTAGAGTGAATTTCATGAATTTAAAATTTGCTTTTAAAAGGCTGTTTGTAAAATTTATGTTTTGAAAGTTACATTTAATTAATTAAATTAATTCATGAATAAAATGACCTTTTCATTAGTTTTACAGTGTATTAATCCCGTTTCCATTTTTACAGCGTGTGTGCGTCTGGGACTGGACCAATGAAACACAGCACCCTTTGTGGTCCACTGAGCTTAATCCTGCATTTGGAATTCAAGTAGGCTGTCTTTTTCCACCAACCTCTAACTATTTACAATAACACTAAGTTAAAACCCACACAATAATCTAATGTTTGTTTTTCATTTCAGCATTGTATAACTTTTAATCCAAGTGATAGTACTCACATACTCACCTGCGGTAAAAGTCATGGGTTATTCTACAACTGGGTAAGTTATTATCATAACAATACTGATGATGATTATTATTATATTTGTTTTTTTATGTGCTTAATTGCATTTTCTTCCTCAAGGTCAATGAAAATTTTCAACACTTTACCCTAAATCCCAGAAGAGTAAGTATATCAATTTGTAAATAGCCTTTTATTATGTTTTAATGTTTTTATTTTATATTATTTTTCTTTTCCTCTACTGTTCACCTTTAGAGCACATGTGTCAAACTCATTTTGATATCACAATCTTTTAGCGACCCCATAGACTCTTTTTATATATATGTATATTTATTTAATATATGTAATAAGGCCCGTCAGACTTTGCTTGTTTTGAGCAGCACATGAACATGCATCTCTATCTATCGATCAATCTGCCTTTTCGTTTTTCTCTCCCTCCCAAAACCTCAAAAAGATGTCGTCAACAGTAGCTACAACCATGATCTCTACGAATATTTATCGTTCAAGTTTGATGCTTACCATTATGAAAAGTTAATCTCAAGTGTGAGTGAGTATTTTATTTCATTGGACCAAAGCTGTACCACCTACCAGTAAAAAGAATGGTAGGAGTCAAAGTTCATGACGTCACAAAAAGAAAAAGAAAAACACTTTTTTCCCTATAACTTGGCCACTGGTACCATTGAGCAACATTTCCTTTCAATGTGTTACCTTGACCTTCGCTCTGGGTCATATTGAAGGTCAAGAACTCCTCAGAAAAGTGAACAAAGTGAGACCTCAATGCTATCAGATGACGAAGATCAGCCAAAATTGAGATACAGTGCTCAGACTGGTACCATTGAACAACATTTCCTAACCCGAATCCTGACCCTTCTGTCAGTCTTCTGCTTTCCCTGCATTATTACTGTTAATTTATTTAGTAAAAAGAACAAACTTGTCAGCAAATCCAGATACAGGTTGTCATTTTTGCCAATTTTTCCATTTTCATTTGCCAAATATTTATATTTGGCCTCTGTACTAAAATGAGTTTGACACCCCTGCTCTATATTACTTAACTTAAATTGGGGCTTTAAGCCTTTATTGGTCATGTATATGTTGTTACACATATATTGAAATTTGTCCTCTGCAATTCAACCCATCCCTGGGGAGCAGTCGGCAGCCATTTTGTGGCGCCTGGGGAGCAGTTCAGTGATGTGAGAACAAACTTTGAACTAATTCACCTAAAATAAGTTTTACTTCATGGCAAAATTTGAATATGAGAAAATAGCAAATCTATAGGTAAACATATCCAAAAGATGTCAGCCACTGTTACTTCTTTAATATTTTGAATCACGGAAACAAGTTTATTTTGTCAGTGAAAGACAAGAAATATCTCTCTATGGACAAGTAACACCTTCCTTCTTCAGACTACTTCTTCTGATTTATATATTTCTGTTTATTTCATTATTAGTTCTTTGTGAAACTTGATCATTTTTCTTCGCAGTTCAGAAAAAGAAACCCCATGGGATTGTCTCAACCCTCTGAATCTGGTGTTTTGTCCGTCAGTCGTTGCGTATTTCACTGGAGTAAACCTCAGATTCTGGCAACTTCTGGTGGAAACCTTGTACTATGTGACATTATGGATGGTTCCATCCCAAACCAAAGCATATCCAATGAAAATGTCAAAGTTATCCAACTTCAGCAAAACCAAATCACTGCTCTCACCGTAACTGACCGGTAACAAAAGTCTCGAATAATGACAATTTTGCCTCATGAATATCACATTTTTTATTGATGTGTTTTCTTTCTATTTCTATCTTTTCACGACAGATTTCTTGTAATTGGCAATAGTCAAGGCCAAGTCCTGTTTTATGATGAAAACATCCGTCTTCTGACCATCTACGATGAGCTTAATCTTGATGCTATTGTTTCTATTTCCTTCTTTAAAGAAGGTACAGAAGGCTTTGTGGATGACTGCACTTCCAAGGCCAAACCAGTAATTATAAGGTACACAAAATACATTTAATGTCAATAATCTGATTGGAAAATTATTAAGAACAAATCAGAATGCTTTGTGAACTTAAAGAAAAACTAAAACACTTTTTTTCTGCTGAAAACAAATTGATTCTTGTCCAACTCTTGATATTTTGGTCAACTGGACATATTTTGTTGTAAAAATGTATGAGTGACTGCCCTTTATGGGTTGAATCCAGTTTTTCTATTGGGTGAAAATGGTGGTTAATGATGTTTTGGTGGCTTTTACCAAAGTTGGGGTCAATTACAATTTTCAATTACAATTACATCTTCAATTATCCATGTTTATTTATGATTACGGTGACCAGCATTTTTTCCAATTACAATTAAAATTACAATTGTTTCCCCCCTGAAAGTCAATTACAATTTCATTCTTAATTAAAGTTCAATTAAAACTAATCATAATTACTAAACCTTTAATAAATAACCCCATAAAATCTACTCTTCCTCTTGTGTTAGCATCTCTCATGAAAACAGGTCAGTTTTGACCCATGTCTTAAATCAGCTGTAAAATACACTTAGAAAATATGATTTATTATGGAATTTGTTTTTCATCTCTTGGTTTCTTTGTGACGCTTCCTATCCTTGACAAAAAACGGTATCAGTGTTTTTGGTGTGGACATCTGAGCCTTTTCTGGGTTAGTATACCCCTAGATTTATTTAGTTGGTTTTATTTAAATGATCCTGAAGAGAAGTGACAGTTAGTGGGACAAATTGATATGAAACATATTTTAATAATTATTAACTATATATGTGTAAACCATAGATCTGTAACATGGTTCTCCAGGTTTGAGTTTAAATAGAATTTCCATAACAATTACAAAGTCAATTGTGTTTTTTACAATTACTATTACAATTATGATTAAGTTATAATTGTAATTAATTATAAATTGCGTACTTACTATTCACCTCAATCCTGCTTCTTATGCCATGAACCACCATTGTGGTAGCCTGGTGATAAGCCACACCCACTTCCTTAGTTTTTGTAAAACATTGAAAAATACAAGATTAGGATGTAGGCAGCATTGATTGTTCTTTCCAGATTTTTTAGTATAGACTGGGCATGTCTTCTCTGCTCCAAGAGCCCCACCCATATGGAAGACATTTTTTTTTTTTTTTTCTGATCTAAACCTTGTGTTTATTTACTCTTTCAAGTGTTGTTTCTGTTTGTGCAGGAATTTTGTGGTTTCCACCATCAGCTCCACTGTGGTGCATGTAAACGCACAGAAGCGTCTCCCTCAAACCCTGCTTCAAGAAGAATACGAGCCTATCCATGCTGTTGCGTGCCATCCCAATCAGCCACTTGTTGTCATCGGCAATCAAATAGGAATCCTCAAGGTGTGGAACTATGATGAAAAAGTGCTTATTGGCCAGAGAGTTTTTAAGAATAAGAAGCAGATCCAGTGTCTAGCCTTTGACCCTCAAGGTGAGTCAGAGTATGGGCTGGGTTTGGAACCAAACTGAGTTTTTTTTTTCAAATCAACTGATTTCTCTTTGTTTGTTATCTTTCTTGGAGCAGGGCTATACCTGGGACTGGGCTTTGGCAGTGGAGCCGTTGACGTACTGGACCCCAAAACTTTACAAAGCAATCTGGGAGAATGTTTTCAGTGTACTGAGGACAGTATCCATATCATCACCTTCTCCTTAGATTCAAACTATCTCGCAACTGCGGTGAGCAAGTTTATTGTTGATGCAGTATTTGATATGTCTACAATAGACCTTATACAGTATGTCCTGTCCTGGCTTAGCTGGAAAGTGGGTGAACGTACAGTATAACCTGAGGACGTTAGACATACTATGCCAAAGGGAGTTGCTATTGCATCTAGGGCTGGACGATATGGACCAAAACCAATATCTTGGTATTTTTTCTTAAAATTGCGATATACGATATAAATCTCGATATTTTAAACTCAATAAAGTCTTACCAGAAAGACAATTCTGGGGTTAAATTTGCTAATGAAAAATGCCACACAGGAACATTTATTAACAAACAGCTGCACAATATGAGCTACTTTTGGCTTTTTCTCCTATAAAGCACAACACGAGTGAGTTGTGCAGTGTGGCTTGTTTAGGGTAAGGTCTGGATTAAGACGCACTCAGTAATCCATCTAACTAGGTTTTTTTATGCTGTTCTGAGAAGTAGCAAAAGAAGTGACTCCTAAAACAAGTATTTTAGCACAAATTAAGCTATAAAATAAAAATGTATCAATATAGACAATATTTAAATTTTCTATATCGGAAAAATAGAAAACTCGATATATCTTGAATCTCAAAAAAAGTGAATGTAACCATGTCGGAAATAAACTGAATAAATAAATAAAATAAAATATTGCCCTGGCTTAATTGCGTTCAATATAAGCAGGATTTAATAGTGTGTGGATTTGGCCTCCAGGCCTTGAGTTTGACATGTATTCAAGAGCTATAGGTCATTACATGAGGGCAGAAGATGGAAAGTTTTGTTTGCCAATGACATTTTCAATCTATGTTTGCGACATAAAATGTGATATGGTCATGTATATATGTGTTTATTTACTATTAGGATGCTGGAATGGCCGTCACAGTGTTTCGTTTTTGGTCAAATGAAGGTTCTTTACCTCGCTGGACTTGTCTGGGCAGGTACTGCTCTCATTACGAACCAATCAAAGACCTTCTTTTTGGGGTTCACCTCGATAGCACTCAACCACGACTACTCTCTCTGGGAATGGATCGTCGACTGGTTTGTAGAAATTGTGGCTCTGCTTTCTGTTGTTACATTATACACAATATTTGTATACTAACTTCTCTGTGAATATATGGAAACGTAAAAACAGGTGGACTACGACTTGGAAAACAGTGACGTGAACCAGCTGGTCATCAGCTCAGGGCGGATTGAGCAAAGTGCAGTGCCCATGTGCATGGCATGGTACCCCCCACTCACCACAGAGCATTTTCTTCTGACTGTTTCAGATCAATACAAGATGAAGCTGTTCAATAGCACAACAAACATGTGCAGGTTGGTCAAATGGCTGCAACAATCCTAGATTGTGTTTACCTGTTTCCTAGGAAACATTATGGAATTTGTGTTTTATTCTTCACAAAAAAAAACAGAAAGACTCTCCTTGGCCCAACATATGACTCTCCTATTGAACAAATATTGGTCCTGCCCAAGTCCACAGAAACCGACTCATATTATCTGGCATTCCGCACAGAAGACAAGGTGTGTATTGAAATTTGTTTGTGATCCTGTCATTGTATTCTGAGTTAAATCTTAAGGAAATCATTATTTCAGATTTGACCAAACCTTTATTAATAATAATAATAATAATAATAATAATAATAACAATAATAATGCATCAATTTTATATAGCGCTTTACACTTTAAGCATGAAATGCAAGTGCTTATTGTTTGTATTTGCCAGTTCTGCCAAGAGCACTTTTCTTAGTTGCTATTTCCTTTGCTTTGTTATCCATCTGATCATTGTTTTTTGATGACTGTAGATTAAGGTTCTCCATACACAATTTTTTAAATTAAGGATCGTTGCGTTAAATCTGATTGGTCGGCTATGATGTGATGCATTTGATTGTTGTCTGGTCAATTCATTTTTTGTAGTTTCACAATGTCTGTTGATCATTTTAAAATAAAAAATAATAATTTACTCAGTAACGGTTGGGTGTAGAAATGTAACAAATTAGTTCTTTTAAAAGTAATCACAAGTAAAGTACCAATAAAAGCAACTCAATTACAGTAGCGTGAGTAGTTGTAATCTGTTACTTTCACCTCTGCTTGTAGGTTGGCCTCCAGATTTTGCCTGTGGATGGAAACCCTTACAAGTCCAACGCCGTGATCTGCCATCCAACCGGAGCATCAGCTTTCACCTGCTCCCATGATGGGCGATTTATTTTTACAACCGGACGATCTGATTGCACACTCATGTCATGGGAGTTTAACGCAAAGTAAGGTTTATCAGTGCACACTCAGTGTTTGATACATATATGTGGTTCTTTTTTCACCAGTGGTTTATTTTGTGAACAATGCAGTGTGCTGGAGGCAGCTGCTGCTTTAGGTGGTGACAATCTGGAGCCATTTCTTTCTTTAATAGATGGAGGAAAGAATGGAAAATTCTATCAGGTGGGTAAAACTATGTTTATATAGTGTTGTACTCTAGAAAAGCGGTTCTGAACTGGTCTTACTCTGGGACACACATTTTGCTACAATCATTCAATCGCGACACACTTCTTTTTAGAATTCAACCAACCAAATATAGTTTTTCAAAAATAGTTGTTGAAAACACGCACATATATAATTTTTTTTTAAAAAAAACATTAATCTATATATTTTCACAGCATGCCTCTCAAAAGAAAAGTTTCTTTCCAAAAGAAAGACAAGTCCAACATGAGAAACATTAAGTATTTGCTTATTTTTGACCAGCTGTCTGTGACCCACCCAGTACAGGTCCACGACCCACTTTTGGGTCCTGACCCACCAGTTGAGAATCACTGCTCTCGGCCACACTATCTGAGACCAAGACCATAAAAATATATTTAAAAATGAATATTCTCTCTTTAGTTTTAGCTTATTTTCAATGCATTTGACAGAAAAAGAAAAAAACAAGGTGTCTGCAACTACTTCAAAGCAAATCTAAGAATCTCAAATCTTGAGAAATTTGTTCAACTCATTTTTAAAAGCCATCGATAAGTCCGGAATTATATTAAATATCTGATAATAAGTTGTTTATTTGTCCAGTGGATAGGGTCTAAAATAAGTATTCAGAGGAACTTCAAACTAGAAAAAGATGGACTGATGTCTAAGTTTTTGCATGTGTGTATAAGGCACTGGAAAAGATATATACTACTTTGGATAGTAAGTTCTCCAAAACCTGATGGTTTTTTGGTAAAGTTACAGTTCTGTTTTAAATATGAAACATTTTCAATGCAATTTTGAAAGAAAACAGTTTCAATGCTCTGAACATTTTGCCATTAGGAGATGGAGGACTTTTTCTTCTATTGCCAAATTCGACATCAGGGTACGGACTCAATGGAAGAACACAAGCCATCGGACAAAATTCCTTTGTCGGAGGTTCCTGCGTTAATGAGAGCTTTGGCTTTTTTTCCTACAGAACAAGAGGTACTATAACACAGTTTAAAACCTCAAAAAGAATTCCCTCCAAACCAGGGGTTCTCAACCTTGGGGTCACCAGATGCATTCAAGAAACTAATAATATTTTTTGAACAATTTTAACCAATTTTTGCACTTTTTTACCCTTTTTCTGCAACTACATAAATTTTGTCAAATTTTAACCTATTTTTGTTACTTTTTCTTGCCATGTTTTTTGCTCCTTTTAATGCATTTTTGCTACATCACTCCCATTTCTGCCACTTCTCCATCAAATGTCAAAGCCTTTTCTGCATTTGTTTTTCCACTTACAAGACATTTTCAGCATTTTTAAACTGTTTCACCAGTTTTCTGATGAATGTTGCATATGTTGGCCCATTACTGTCACCTTTACCCACTTTTCACCATATTTCATGCTTATTTTTGCTAATTTAACCACATTCATGATTTGTTGTAACCATTATTTGCTAGGTTAAACTAATTGTTTCTAGTTTTTTCTGTCACTTTTAAGCCAATATTGACACTTTGAACCTTTTTTTTAACCACTTTATCTGTCCATTTTAGACCACTCTAATTTGCAACTTTTAACCAATGTTTATGTTTTTTTAAAACCCTATTCCACCACCATTTCCACAATTTTGAGTCACTTTTAACCCATTTTATTTTGGATTAAAACAATGATGATTCACATCTTTAAGATGACTATCTACTGTGACACAAATAATAATAATAAACTTCCTGGATAACAGTGAATATTATTCAGATTAATAAATAAATGTGGTTATCACAGATTCATAGAACAATGGACCATCATTTTGCTGAGTTTATGGATGGGCCCCAAAAAGCTCTCCCCTTTATTCCCCCTTATAGATGGCCCTGTCTCTACATGACTGTTCTTCAATTTTCATGTCTGTGTTCAACCACCTTCAGGTACCGTGGGGGTCCCCGATCTCTGGAACCTTTATTTTGGGGGTCGTGGGCTGAATAGGTTGAGAACCACTGCCCTAAAGGAATTTGTGAAAAATAAATATCAAAAAGTGTGGCAAATAATTGAATGACAACTATTATTTATTTATTTATTTTTACTAGATTGAGGACATGCAAAATGAAGTAAAGTTCAGCAAGTATGCAGAAATGGGGAACTATGTGACCGACATTGACCTGGGGGAGTTCATCAAACTTTATGTCAACCACCGTCCAGCCTTCGGCATCTATAAAAAAGACCTCGCTCGAGCTTTTCAGGTCCTTGGCAGCTGTGACATCATGGGAACTCCTGTGTTAAACAGACAAGAGCTGATGGAACTTCTACAAGTTCGAGGTCTCTGATTGGTTCTTAAATCACAACAATATTTGTCTGCCTATAGATAGGTTTCTTATTAAATTAATGTAATAGTCCTAATCATTATAAGTTGAGGTCAAATGTTATCTTAATTTTTCTTACAGGAGAAGGTATGACAGAGGAAGAGGTTTCTGAGTGTTTTACCACACTCTTAGGTCTCAATGATACCAGTGATGAAGAAGGATGCTCTGAGCATGAAAAATCATCTGGCAGTATGTGAAGCAAATCCTACACTTAATATTAAAGCTCATTTTCACTACTGACTAGAAATTAAACATTTTTTCCTGTATGTTTATGTGCAGGTAGCGTTTCAAAATACTCAATGGCGTGTGCGATTCCAAATGAGATCTCAATGGAAACGTTTGTGGGTCACATCCTAAAGTTACCCTCTCCACCAGAGTGATGAAATCAGTCAAGATGATGCTGATTCAAAGTCCAAGTGATCTTCCCTGCAGTTTATTTTTTTGTTTTTGTTTGCCTGTTCACCAACAACAATCTCTCAGGCACAACAAATGGTGGAAACTTGGCATGCCTTTTGAAAATATGATGTTGCATGGCTATTATACCACAATCTGAAGCTGAGCAAGGAAACACTGAAGATCCATCCGTCAGGGCATCCGACAGGGCGCCAGTCTATTGCAGGGCAAACACTGAAGATGCTAAAGCTAAATAAGCTCTTGTTACAGTTAATCTGAAGAACAGTGTCTCCAAGTTGTTGTTGTTTTTTTGTCTTAATATAATTTCATGATTTTCAAATAGAAATCCAGTTCATAACAGGCATGAAAAACCAAGTATGTACCGTAATTTAAAAAAAAAAAAAAAACACACACACACACTTCCCCCCAAAAAACAGAAAATAGGGTTTTTCAAGAATTAGTGTTTAAATTAAGCTTACTTAAATTGAAGTTTGTGCTTTGTGAACAATGCAATCACAATATTCTTTATTCATCTTGCACATTATGTTAGTGCTCAGTGATGAAAATAAATAAAACATATTTTTGTTGTTTAAGCTCATTTATTGTTTTCATTTATTCACCAAAATCTTTTCAAATTGGTAAAACTTATTTTGCAAAAAAAATGTTGTGGAAACCCTGCTAGACTAAGTATGTAAGCATGTGCAGGGTTAAAGTAAAATGGAGCATGTTTATTTTTCCAACTGAAATTATTGTAATTTTTTCCTTTACAAAAATATTGTTCATTGCCCATTATCGGCTATCATATCGTATTGTGAATTCAGTGTATCGTCTCTTTGATTTTCGTCTTTCGTCAGAGTCCTGGTGCTGGGTGGGTGGGGCTCTGACTCTGACCAATCAGAGCTGCACTTGTACAGGCACTTCCGGCCTCGCACTGAGCAGTAGCAGCAGCTTTTGTCAGCTGGTTGCTGAAGCCAAACCTCTGTTTATCTTTCAACGTCCAGATACACGAACAACCAGCACCGACTCCTTGCGATTTTTAGTCCCGTGGTGCTCCTCATAACATGGGCCAACGGAGGACTACAACTCCTCCACACCGAACTGGACAACTTTAATGCGAACTCAGCTGTTCTGCGTCGACAGCGGGCCCCCCTCATGAAAAGCAAAGAGTTGTTTTGTCCTAGCTTGTAGGCTAATATTAGCCATTTGTTCGGTGAGTTATGGCTTATAGGGAGCTACGGCAGAAACACCGCCGGGCTCCAGCAGCCAGCGTGAAGCAGGAGGCGGATGAAGACTCGGACGTTGAGGAGACGCAGCTGTGTTTACGACCCGGCTCTCAGATCATCCACAGCGGACACTTCATGGTGTCCTCCCCGCACATTGAGCACCCTCCGAAGAAAGGCTACGACTTCGACACTGTCAACAAACAGACCTGTCACACATACCACTTCGGAAAGGCCAGCATGTCTCACCTCTCCATAGACGCTTCCCTCACCAAACTGTTTGAGTGCATGACGCTGGCCTACAGGTGAGCCATAGATTGAAAACCATGGACTCACTGTGTTTCACACCAGGGCTGGGACACACTGTACACTGTTATTCACATTGCTTCCTGCACTACACACATGTTTACATTAAATTATATTAAATTAAAAATCACTGAGAGTTTCCCCCCCCCTAACACTTTGACTTCACGGAATTACCAGTTTAGTTACAAAGCCAAACAGCAAATAAAGCCTTGTTTTTGTTCTTGTAATGCATTAATGATTGCTAGGTAATACAAAGACACAAGTGTTACATTATCCTTAAAACTTGACCTAGTTTTTGGACAGGGCTGTATCGTGTCAACGTAGATGTTTGAATGACCTGGACTTAAGTCAATTTCTTTCTTTCATCACCTCAAACAGATTAGAGCTGGGTGATATATCGATATTCAAGATATAACGAGCTTTATTTTTTGACGATATAGAAAATTATAGGAAGTGTCTTCATGAACGTAATACGTATCCATATACCAGCATTCTATCCGTACGAAAGGTGGCGTTATCGTGCGGTTAGGGTTAGTTAGTTTGTAACGTAGTTTAGGATTAGGGTTACCGTTAGTGTTAGGGTTTCAATACAAACAGAAGTACGTGCATAGGGTTAGGGTTATTGGCCAGTTTAGGTCACGTGATAGGTACATGTGACCTATCACGTGACCTAAACAGGCCAATGATTGCGTACAGATAAAGTGCTGGTATATGGATACGTATTATGTATTGACAGCCACTGCCAAAATTATAATAATGTCTATATTGAGATATATTTTTTTATTGATTATTTTGTATTAATTAAAATACATATTTTAGGAGTTACTGCCTTCATTACTTCCCTGAACAGCATGAAAAGCACAGTTAGATGGATTTCTGAGTACGTCCTACTCACTCACACGTGCTGTCCCTTAAATGAGAAAAAGCCAAAAATGTCACATATTGTACAGCTGTTTGTTAATAAATGTGCCTGTGATTAATTTTTCATCAGAAAATTTAACTCAGAATTGTCTTTTCATGTCACATTTAATTTGAATTAAAATTATCGAGATTTATATCGTATATCGCCATTTTGAGAAAAATTATCGAGATACGAGTTTTGGTCCATATCGCTCAGCTCTAACACTGATGTCTAGATTTATTAACGTAATCAATGACCCTGATACATGTAACGCTATAAGCTCGATCGGGGTTCTCAGTTTCCTTCACAGCCGACTTCAACATCGTCCACTCTGACTCCGTCTTCTTTTATAGTGTTTCACTCCACAGTTTAGAGTCCATGGGGTGGGGTTTATGAGTGATGTATTGTGTTGACACCAAATTGCCCAAGTCACTTTTGAAATGGTAAAATAAATTACCTCAAATGATGAGGACGATTAAGAAAAACAGGAGGAAGATGATATAGCAAATTGGTAAAGAGCTCAACACAAAGTGTATGAAAGAATTGAGAGACAAATGCTTGCAACGTGAAATTCATCCCAGTGATATAAAACAAACCACTTCTTCTACATATCACTCACAGTGTTGTACCACAAAACAATTGCAAAGATTTCCAAAATAATCCATGTGAGGGAGAAAAATAAAATTGTGGCCAAACAACAAAATGGACTACTAAACAGTAAACACGGCACAGACTGCACCCTAAGATAAAGACCAACAACAATAACAGCTGTGTTTTATCATTTGTGTTCCTTCTGTTTGGTGAGTCTCTTACATGTGTGAACCTTTACCTACTTTAATGTTTGTGTGTTTCATTCAACCTCTATTGTTAGTTCTACTGTACAATTAAAACAAACCCAGTTGTGAATCTGATAATACCACAATATAATCAGAGCATCAAGAAATATTTTGTATGTGCTTATTCATCTTAAAAATATAATTAAAGATACCCAAAGAAAATGTTTTTTTAGTAATAATGTCATAACAGTGACAGGACAAGTAATAGACACAAGGATTTATTCATGAATGTTGACTAAAACCAGGCAATTTAAAGTTGTTTTTCTTCCATGGCATAAGCTCTGTTTGGTTGAAATTGTGTATAAATGTTTTAAGTACTTAAGGTGTAATCCTGCTAACAGACAAAGTATTACCTCCATGACAATGATTAAACAGTGTATTTAATAGCTTTAAGTTTCTTTCAGAAAGTTCCTTGAAGTTGTTGAGTCTCTTTCTCATATATGCTCTTAAAACAAAACTTTTTCTAATAAAGAGTATTTTTATTTTCATAGACCGTACACACAAACCATAATAACTGAAACAAAACCAAGCAGTGAGTGCTGCTCGCGTTACTTAAAGTTCTGTGTTTTTTAGGGACAGTGCCAGCTGCCGAGAGGATTCCCTCTCACTTTACAAATGGTATTAATTCTGGACAGACTATTTTTAGAGCCGTTTCTGTTTTGTCGTTGTCATTCATCGTGTAAAAAGAGGTGTGGAGCATTCCTGCTGCACTCCTGAAATGGCCGACACTGATGATTATGTGAGGTTTAGTTGTGTTTCATGAATAGATGCTGAACCTTTTCTTACTAAATAACTTTAAAAGTAGCAATTATCTCACTTAATTTAAGTCAAACCAGTTTTATACATGTGTATCACCATAATGCTCAGTTTTCCACCTGATGGGTTGGAACTTACATTTAACGACATAGATGATCTATGTACGACAGCGTATTAGGGCCACATGAAATAAAAAGAAATCTGAGCACTACGAGATTAAAGTCGTGATTATTTGAGGATAAAGTCAAAATTTTATCATTTGTGTCTCATTTTATGAGAATAAAGCTGTATCTTAAACACATAAGGTATAGTGTAGGACTGGGCGATACGCCTGAAAAATGTATCATGATATATGTGTTTCTTATTAGTCAATATAGATAGTTATAGATTTTTTTTTTTTCTTTCAACTTATTCAAAATAAAAAAAAAAGAGTCCGAATTGTTGAATTCTGACTCAATTTTTTTTCATCTTTCAAATTTGGCTCAGTGGTAAATGACACATGTTTCTGTGGTGTGACAAATTCATAACACAAATGTATTTCTTCTTTACACAGACTTTAAACTCATAATGTTATGATTTTATTAAAATATGACTTTATTCTCATAAAAATACAACCGTATTCTCAAAATATTATGACTTAAATGTTGTAGTGAACACATTTTTGTTTTGTTTTAATGTGGCCCTAATACACTGTTGTAATGTGTCATTAGCTAAATCTTGTAATTCAAGTCAACGCATTTAGAGACTGAACCACATTACCTGCAATTTGATAAGAAATGTGTTATTTATGCAATTGTAAGAAACATTAAAGAGGAACTTTCAACAGTAAAGCTTAAATAAGTGGTGATCATATTCTACCGTAACACCTGTGGATTTTCTCCTGGTATTCTGGTTTTCTCCTATAGTTGAATTTGAAAGCTCTAAATTGCTTGAGGGAATGTGTCTTTTAGTACCTCTGTGATTTATACCCGATTTGTTCATTGTGTACCCCACCTTGTCGTTTAAACTGTGACTACATTTACACAAAGGATTTATTGTACACTGAACAAAAATATAAACGCAACATTTTCTATCAACACAAAATGCCTATTTCT
This sequence comes from Gouania willdenowi, assembly GCF_900634775.1. Classification (NCBI taxonomy): domain Eukaryota; kingdom Metazoa; phylum Chordata; class Actinopteri; order Blenniiformes; family Gobiesocidae; genus Gouania; species Gouania willdenowi. The sequence goes on from NC_041052.1 coordinate 34,178,535, forward strand.
CTCAAATATTGTTCACACATCTGTGTGTTGCCCGTGAACTGAATTTCTCTACCATAAGCCGTCTCCAAAGACATTTCAGAGAATTCGGCAGTACATCGAACCGGCCTCACAACCGCAGACCACGTGCAATCACACCAGCCCAGGACCTTCACATCCAGCATGTTCACCTCCATGATTGTCTGAGACCAGCCACCCGGACAGCTGCTGCAACAATCGGTTTGCATAACCAAAGAACTTTTGCACAAACTGTCAGAAACTGTCTCAGGGAAGCTCATTTGCATGCTCGTCGTCCTCATCAGGGTCTTGACCTGACTGCAGTTTGTCTTCGTAACCGATTTGAGTGGGCAATTGCTCACATTCGATGGCCTCTGGCACGTTGGAGAGGTGTTCTCCTCACGGATGAATCACGGTTTTCACAGTTCATGGCAGATGGCAGACAGCATGTGTGGGTGAGCAGTTTGCTGATGTGAACGTTGTGGATGGAGTGGCACATGATGGCGGTGGAGTTATGGTATGGGCAGGCGTATGTTATGGACAACGAACACAGGTGCATTTTATTGATGGCATTTTGAATACACAGAGATACCTTGACAAGATCCTGAGGCCCATTGTTGTGCCATGCATCCGTGACCATCACCTCATATTGCAGCAGGATAATACACAGTCCCATGTTGCAAGGATCTGTACACATGTTCCTGGAAGCTGAAAAAATCCCGGTTCTTGAATGGCCAGCATACTCACCGGACATGTCACCCAATGAGCGTGTTTGGGATGCTCTGGATCAGCGTATACGACTGTGTTCCACTTCCTGGCAATATTCAGTAACTTGGCACAGCCATCGAAGATGAGTGGACCAACATTCCACGGGCCACAATCAACAACCTGATCAACTCTATGCCAGGAAATGTGTTGCAATGCGTGAGGCAAATGGTGGTCACACCAAATAGTGACTGGTTTTCTGACTCTCCCCCAGACCCCCCCCCTCAATAAAGCAAGACGGCACATTTCAGAGTGGCCTTTTATTGTGGCCAGCCTAAGGCACACCTTTGCAATAATCATGCCGTCTAATCATTATCTTGATATGCCACACCTGCGAGGTCGGATTAATTATCTCTGCAAAGGAGAAGTGCACACTAACACAGATTTAGACAGATTTGTCCAGTTCATGAAAAATTGGAGAAAAAACCAAGTTCTTGCATTTACATTTTTGTTCAGTATAGAAGCTGTGAACCTTTCTCAGAAACACTTAACATATTGCATGTGTATTGCGTAATATAAATACATTGCAGAGGGAGGGTTATCAAAGAGAACCCTGGACTGTGACTGCACTAATTTAGGAACACAAATGTAAAGGACTGAGAAGAAAAGTTACGTTTTTTGCTGAGACTCAATGACACTATTGTCATTTTAGTGGAAAATTGGTGTCTCCCAAATGGAAGAACTTCAAGGGTCTAAAGTTGCTTTGGAGGGACAAGATCCGGCTTAACAACGCCATATGGAGAGCCTGGTACATGCAGTGTAAGTCTAATATTTTGTGTACTGTTCATAATTTAACAACGCTGCAATAAACAGGAAGATATCGGATTAAAATGACAATTTTTCCACAGCTTATTTACAGTACGTTTAAAATTTCTTCCTTCCAGATGTGGAGAGAAGAGAGAATCCAGTTTGTCATTTTGTGACGCCACTGGATGGACATATGGACTTAGATGTACATCGTCCTGCAGAGGTAGGGAAACACAACTTTACTCTTTGTCACACTTCTTCTGCCTTTTACTCATTTCTGTTTTCCTTTGTGTTCTTTTTACTGCAGGCTGTCGCCTCAGATGGGAAAAACTGGAAAAGAAGAATTGAAATAGTCATTAGGGAATACCACAAATGGAGGACGTACTTTAAAAAAAGAGTAATAGATTTAGTTTGTCTAGTGAAAATATAGTTTTGCAATGAGAAAAACAATTCCTAATCTTTTCAAACTTTTTGTAGTTACAGAAGCACAAGGATGACGACTTGTCAAGCTTACTGAAGGTAAACAACCAGCAACTGTTAATGCTCATTACCATATTCATGCTAACCCAGTCATTCTTTCACTATTGATGTTTTCGCTGACTGCTCTACACTCAGCACCGTCACCCAGTACAATATCTATCACTCATACAAACACTGAGCCATGTGGAGAACTTTAAACCTTTAAAGCACTCACTGGCCTCTTTTACATGGGAGCTTTAATTCCCCTTTAATCCAGAATAAAAATTAAATCCTCTTTAAATTTACCTTGTAAACACAATTCTGAATTTAAATTTAATTCCGAATTAAAATGAAATCCGAATTAGGTGGCTGGTTTTTTCCAATTTTAATTCCAAATTAAAAAAAATGCTTGGTTTGTAAATGCTTCTTTAAGTTGAAATAATTTAAAAATTAAATTTTAAAAAGCATTTCAGGTGGCCCCATTTTAATTAAAGGCGACCCCACTTGGGGTCACAACCCCAAGATTGAAAATTAGATGCTCAAGTTCAATAATGTAATGCTGAGTTTTACAAAAACATGTTACAAAAGGGGTTTGTGAAAAAAAGATTGTTGGCAGTTTAAAATTAAATAACACACTTTCCCACCAATGTCTTTATTGCACTATATTTCTTTTCTTGTATGCTGCTGGTCCCGACAAACAATTTTAGTTTTTATGCTAACATGAAAAAAACTTGAACCTTGAACCAAGACACTTAACTCTATAATAAATGCCATGGAGGTTGCTAGGGCTGTAAGACCAAAACATCACACTAGGCGTTATTGAAGGATAAAATTATTTGTGATTCATAGGGATACGAAAACCTTAAAATCAGGGTTGGGGTCAATTACATTTTTCAGTTACAATTACGTTTTCAATTACCCATGTTCACAGTATAATTACAACTATGAACTATAAATTGCTTTTGTCCCCTGAAATTCAATTACCAAAATTCAATTAGAATTAATCTCAATTACTGAGCCTGAAATAAATAACCTAATAAAACTTAACCTTCCTCTTGTGTTAGCTTTCATTTAGCATCTATTATTATAACGAGTGCTAAAACAGTTGTAAAACACACAAAAAAATATTATCTATCATCTCATTTCTTTCCTATCTATTATTTACCTTGCGAGGCTTCCTAATCAATTAAATATATAGTTATTAATATTTTTGGTGTGTGCATTTGAACCTTTTTTGTGTCAGTATACCCCTTAATTTATAATATTTTAAATGGTAAAATATGGGAAAGCTTGATATGGAACATATTTTAATAATTAGCTACTAGAACTGTAACATGGTTACATGCGTTAATTATAATTTTTATGGAATTCTCATGACAATTGCAATTACAAAGATAATTATCTGAACTCAATTACAATTTAATTACGATTACGACAGCAACAGATCTTTTTATTACAATTTCAGTGGGGCAAAAAAGTATTTAGTCAGCCACCAATTGTGCAAGTACTCCCACTTAAAAAGATGAGAGGCCTGTAATTTTCATCATAGGTATACCTCAACAATGAGAGACAAAATGAGAAAAAAACTCCAGAAAATCACAGAGATTTTTAATGAATTTATTTGCAAATTATGTTGGAAAATAAGTATTTGGTCAACAAAAGTTAATCTCATTACTTTTTAACAGAGGTCAAATGTTTTCTGTAAGTCTTTGCAAGGTTTTCACACACTGTTACTGGTATTTTGGCCCATTCTTCCATGCAGATCTCCTCTAGAGCTGTGATATTTTGGGGCTGGGAAAAACTGACTTTCAACTCCTTCCAAAGATTTTCTATGGGGTTGAGATCTGGAGACTGGCTAGGCCACTCCAGGACCTTGAAATGCTTCTTACGAAGCCACACCTTTGTTGCTCCGGGCGGTGTGTTTGGGATCATTGTCGTGCTGAAAGACTCAGAAAGTTTCATCTTCAATGCCCTTGCTGATGGAGGGAGGTTTTCACTCAAAATCTCACGATACATGGCCCCATCCATTCTTTCCTTTACACGAATCAGTCGTCCTGGTCTCTTTGCAGAGAAACATCCCTAAAGCATGATCTTACCACCCCCATGCTTTACAGTAGGTATGGTGTTATTTGGATGCAACTCAGCATTCTTTCTGCTCCAAATATGAGTTGAGTTTTTACCAAAAAGTTCTATTTTGGTTTTATCTGACCATATGACATTCACCCATTCCTCTTCTGGATCATCCAAATGCTCTCTAGCAAACTTCAGATGGGTCCGGACATGTACTGGCTTAAGCAGGGGGACATGTCTGGCACTGCAGGATTTGAGTCCCTGGCAGCGTAGTGTGTTTCCAATGGTAGCCTTTGTTACTTTGGTGTCAGCTCTCTGCAGGTCATTGAGCCCCAGATCGAGGGAGATTATCAGTGGTGTTGTACGTCTTCCATTTTCTAATCATTGCTCCCATAGTTGATTTCTTCACACCAAGCTGCTTACCTATTGCACATTCAGTCTTCCCAGCCTGGTACAGGTCTACAATTTTGTTTCTGGTGTCCTTTGACAGCTCTTTGGTCTTGGCCATAGTGGAGTGTGACTGTTTGAGGTTGTGGACAGGTGTCTTTTATACTGATAATGAGTTCAAAAAGGTACCATTAATACAGGTAACGAGTGGAGGACAGAGGAGCCTCTTAAAGACAAAGTTACAGGTCTGTGAGAGCCAGAAATCTTGCTTGTTTGTAGGTGATCAAATAATTATTTTACCGAGGGATTTACCAATTAATTAATTAAAAATCCTACAATGTGATGTTCTGGGGTTTTTTTTCTCATTTTGTTTCTCATAGTTGAGGTATAACTATGATGGAAATTACAGGCCTCTTTCACCGTTTTAAGTGGGAGTACTTGCACAATTGGCGGCTGACTACTACTGACTACTTTTTTGCCCTATTGTATAGTTATGCCATAGTTGTAATTAATTATCAATTACGCAATTACAATTATAAAATATCTGCCATAAACTGCTCTTCAAAAGCTTTATGTCCAAAAGTAATGCATGCTTTTCTGTCATTCAGGCTGTAACGCAACAATGCATGCTCATGCTTGTGTGTCACTAACTTGCTCGCTGGGTGCATTTTAAACCCTCAAAGGGGCCGGAGGAGCAGTTTTCGCTGTTTGGAGAAGTCTCTCCAGACATCCTTCGTGTCTCCTTTTATCAGGATGAAGAGACGGCGGCACGTCGCGTACCTCGTAAGCTCAACGACCTGCCGGCCCCCATGGAGATGGACCCCCTCTTTGACATGGACGTTCTGATGTCTGAGTTTTCTGACACATTATTCTCCACTTTAGCCTCACACCAGCCCATCAGCTGGCCCAATCCCAGGGAGATAGGTGAGAAACACATGTCTCCATTGAACTCTTCATCAGTTTTTCTGCTTCCAAAATATTGATTTAAATATTCATTGATTTAAATGAATATTCTATAGATGCTGGCAGGGTGGGGTCAATTATAATTGTAATCGCGTAATTGATAATGAATTACAATTATGACATAATTATGATTGTAAATAAAAAACATCTGTTGCTTTTGTAATTGTAATTGAGTTCATATAATTCACTTTGTAATTGTAATTGGCAAGGAATATATATGCAATTTGTCAATTACAATTTAAATGCAAAACTGTGGAACCATGTCAAAGTTCTATGGCTTAAACATACCTAGTTAGTTATGTTTCAGATTGTTTGCCACTTCCTGTCAGTTATTTTGAGGATCATTTTACTATTAAAAAAAAAAATCGAGGCGTATAATTAAACAAAAAAGACTCAGATGCCCACACCAGAGAATGTAAGAACTTAATTTTAATTGATTTTGGAAAATAAAAATTGTAATCGTAGTTGTAGTTAGTGCTTTTCCAATGCCCTTTTTTGTCCCTGATACTGATACACATTTACATAGTATAGGCCGATATCGATAAATGCCGATACCGCAGTGTTTAACAAAAAAGATATGACCTGTTTTTCTCTCAATTCTTAAGAGCTGCATACTCACTTGGATCTAAAAATCATAGCTATCATAGCTTGGTCTGGCACTGCTTAAACCTTTGTGAAAAATGGAAAAAAAATACCAACACAGAGTAAATGCAGGATAACTTTTGTTATTGTCTACCTGGTATGGGTGACAAATGTATAAACTCCTTTCTGAAACCTGAATTTTGGCTCTCAAATGCCAACCGGTAACCATACGTGTTTCTGTAATCAGGATTCAGGGCAGCAGTGAGAGTCGGAGGAGGGTTGGACATCATCTGAATTTGAACCATACCCGATTCTTATAAGAGTCATGGTCAAATAAGCTGAGCTAACTATGAACCTAATTATGAATTTTAATCCTATGAACTATGAGGTTATTTATTAAAGGCTCAGTATTTGTGATTCATTGTAATTGGACTTAAGTTATTGATAATGTAATTGTAATTTACTTTCAGGGGGAAAATAATAATGTAATTTTAGTTGTAATTGTAACAAATGCCTGTTACTGTAATCGTAATTAACATGGATAATTGAAGATGTAATTGACCCCAACCCTTGATGCTGGTTCTCTACATGTCCTGCATCTGTTAAATTGCTGGTTTGGTCTCTTTCTTCCTGTGACCTTCACAGCTCATGCTGGTAATGCAGACATGATCCAACCAGGGCTGATATCCTTACAACCAAACCTGGACTTCATGGACTCCTTTGATCCCCTGCAAGGTAGCAGTAAGAAACCACCTGTCACCTGTCGCTGTAGTGGCACATTAGACCAACTAATAGAGCACACTGTACAGAAATCAAGTGCACATGTTCTGGTATCTCTGCTGCTTCTGCAGTTGGCCTAGCATAACAAACCCAACAAGTAGTGTGATTGTACTAACCTCTAGCTAACATAGAGACTCTTGTTCCAGACTTATTTCACAGCCTCCGTCAGCCCGTCTTCCCCTCTGTTTCCCCCACTGCATCATCTGTTACCCCCCTGCCCAGCAGCAGCTCTCAGTCACAGGTAAACACTCACTCAAGGCTTAGGAGATAATAACACCAAACACCACCATTACCAATTGTTTGTCATTGACTTTTAGATCAAATTAGACCCACCATCCCTCTTTTTCTTTTGCATAACCTCATAATTGTACTACATATAATTTTTGGCACTGGCCTTTAAATATCTCACTGCTGAAACTCATTAACCTGACTGTTTATTGTTCATTGGACTCTTAGGGCTGTATTCTGCCAGGCGCGTAAGTCAGAAAAGCCGCACTGAGGCGCTGTTTTTGGTTGCGTGCTATTCTGCCCCTGTACTTCAGTCAGTTAATGTGTTGCATTTCATTATATTTTATACCTGCTGTCCACTCCTTGTCCTGGGAGGATGGTGCACCTGAGGTGAGCACGTCGGCTGCTGCTCGTTAAATTCAATTAAATTGAACTTTATTTGTATAGCATAAATTCATCATCTCATCTCATCAAAATATAAAATTCATAATGAGAAGGAAAAAACTCAACAAGATCCACATGAACAAGCATTTAGCGACAGTGGGAAGAAACAACTCCATTTTAACAGGAAGAAATCTCCAGCAGAACCAGGTTCAGAGGTGGCAGCCATCTGCTTCGACTGGTTGGGTTAGTGGACAGAAGGACCAACATAACAGGATAGAGAGATAGAACATCAGAGTGTCTCAGACTAGTTGAGCCGTGAACCACAGATCAGGAACTGCCATCATCACCTTCACGACACCTGAAATAGAGCAGAGAGAGAAGGGCGAGGAGAAGGCACTGACTGCAGAAAAACATGATACAGTATTATCAAGTCAGCCTGCCTTGGCCTTGGGCCTCACTTCCAGTGGCCTGGTCAATACTTATTGTAAAGGTGACAAATCTCTTCCCATTTATTGGTAAGCTAACAGCAACTCCAAGGTCTGTAATTGCGACCGTTCACAGACGAGTCCATGTCCGCTCTAGCGGTTAGGTTATGTTATGATTCAGTCCTGTTTATGCGGGCTGTAAATCATATCTAGCTACATCAGAATTTGAATCTCTTCTTGTTTATTGAACCAGCAAATGCAACCGTTCACAGAAGAGCCCATGTCCGCTCTAGCGGTTAGGTTAGGTTAGGTTATGATTCAGTAGAGACTCAGTTAAACTGAGCAGCGTGGACAGAGGTCTGACGTCTGTCAGAGTTTCAGACTGTTGTCTAACTATTTTCACACAATGTACAACTTAAAGCCACAGTTTGATCACAAGACTACAAGACGAAACAACAAGCAAAACAAGCTGTCATATGCAGACGATGGTGAAATGCGCCTGAGGGGATAAATAGCTGTAATGATTCCCACATATATTTAAAAATGATGCTCTGCTTCAAGTCAGGCTCGCTCACATCAGCTCCATAAGGCTTTGAACATTTTAAATGTATAACTTCTTATTATATAGGAAGCCAATGGTTCTGTTTCACTGCAAACATCTGTTTCCTCTGTATTGTAGCAAGATGCTCTGCAGGATCACAGACGATATACTTCACATTATTTCCTCAAACCTCCAGCGCATCGCACACTCAGTCATGCTTTGAAGGGGACATATCATGCTAAATCCACTTTTTTAACCCTTAAATGCATTTTGTTGTATATTTAGAATGTTTAGAAGTACAGAAAAGTTCAAATTAGTCTCTTCAGGTGCTCCGTTGATATCTTTATATTCTGTTTTGGTCATATTTTTCAATCTGTTTCGATTTTTCGATTCTCTATTACGTTTTTTGAACAATAACGTCACAGTATTTGCAGCAGAACTGCCAAATTAGGACATCGACTCCAGGCCCAACTCTTCGAGCAATCCGCCATTTTTATTTCTCACTTTTATTTTGTAGTCCAAGCTCAAGGATGCCGAAGTTACGAGAGGATAAGTCAAAATGTTCGGTTGTTGGATGTAGTAACCCACACGCTTCATTAAACCGTCTCCCAGCATCAGAACCTTTTTGAAGTGCCTGGTTGAGTTGTATTTTTCACGGAAATGTACCCACATCTGTGGGTAAGGTCATTTTTGTGTGCACGAAGCACTGGATGACTGCTTCGCCAGTATAAAGAAGGATTTGCCGAAAGACTTCGTCTAATTGAGGGGTCAATTCCTTCTATCTTTGGAGACGACGAACAGAGCACTTCGGTAAGCTGTAAATAACGCTAAAAAGTGTGATAAGACGTCCCTGTCATTGTTTTTGTTTGCATTAGCATTAGCAGTTGCACCGTCTTCATATGTTAGCGCTGTGTGCTCGTTTTAGATCCTTGATGATATGGCCGGGTCCGACTCTGGCTCGAACATGTAAGGGTGGATGGACAAGTCTTCCGTTGTTGACATTTTGTAAATAACGTGTGAATAAAAAGTTTCTGCGCTGCGAGATAATCGTATCTCTTCTATCAAACTACAAAATGGCCGAACAGGGTCGAGTTGAACCGAGTGACACCTCTGCAACCTGGAGAGGGGGCGGGGTATTAAGTGTCTCATTTGCATTTAAAGAGATCGCACCAAAACGAGTTGCTCTTAGAAGCACATTAGAAAAGGGGTAGAAAAGGGGCCTGTGGAGCGATAATAATGAGGAATTCACACCCAAGCATTGCAGTTCCGCTTTATATAGACCACAACTGTATGATTTATATGTAAAAAAGGAAGGATTTAAAGGCATGATATGTCTCCTTTAATGATTTTCATGTGCGAGAAAGCAGACTCGCACAAATAAGTTGATGTCAGGTTCTAGACACATTTTCTGAGATTAGGATATTTTTCCCCCAACAGCAGTTTCCAAAACACATGTTCTCCAGGTTGAGTGGACGTAGTTCGGCTTGCATGTGAGGGAAGTTGCGGAGGTTACCACTCTGCAGTCTGCTTGACGTTAACTGTAGCTTGCTTTTAAATGCTCCATAAATCTGGCCAAAAATTTTCTTCTGCTTAACCACCTGACATCCGTGTGAAGCAGCAGGTCTGTGCGCTCAGCATCAATCTCCACCAAGTGAGCACAAAAAGCTTTCTCTGCAGGCAATCCGCTGCAGCGAGAAAGGCTTCCTTCATGACTTCACCATCATGAACGGCTTCTTATATTGAGCAAGAACTTGACTGACGCAATAGGCAGTAGTGTTGCAATTGATCATCATTGATCCCTGCACGGATCTCTCTCCACGGTTCGGCACACACATGGTCCGCGGATTGGTTGATGAAAATAATAAACTTTTTATAATGATCCGCGCAACATTAGTAATGCCTCGACGAAGCCTGTTCCGTTTGCGACGTCCGTGTGTATATAACTCCACGTGTGTGTACGTGCGTGCGCGTGACTGAGAGCAAGCGTACCCGCGCACGTGTGGTTCGCTCTCCTTGTTGTGTATCTGTGTGTGTGATTGCGTGAGAGTTGAATAGAGACACACACACACAGGGAAGGACAGAGAGAGAAAGGAACAGCTCTCTGTGCGTGCGTAGAAAAGTCAGTGTGAATGTCGTCTTTTAAAGCTTACTAAATAAATGTCGGCTCTATTTCGGATGGCCATCCTTGACAACAGAATTTGAAATTATAAACTCAGATCTGCTTTAGTTTCTTTCTTTCATTCTTTTTGGATGATGGCATAGGCTAGTTTTTAATTCACTCTCCATGTTTAAAAAAAGGTGTCATGCCTTAATTTTTTTTTCCCATACACTTACCTTTTAAAGGATGAAGGTGTCATGCCTTATAATGCACTTTAATTTGTTTTTATACGATTAAAAATTTTATTAAAGCACTGGATTGACACCTCAAGTTAAATGTTGTTTGTATTTAATGAGCAGAAAAATGTTGCACCAAGTGTTATATATAGTAAAGCTATTTGTCTTGACTTTTTTTTTTTTTTTATGCTGATGCGAAAAATGTTCCAATCCGTGACTGAAAACCGTGATACGATCCGAACCGTGAGTTTTTTTTATCCTTTGGACCACTAATAGGAAGCAATAGTTGCGGCCTTACCCTGGGTCTTCAGTTTAGTCAAAATTGACTGCTGTGCGGCAAGCTGTGCTTTCAGTTCACACACTTTTGTAGTGCGTAAAGGTGTTTTTGCAGGGAAATCCTTCTCGTACCTTCCGTGCAGTTTTAAAATGTCGCTCCAGATTCCCTTTCTTTGCCAACGCCACCGTTGCTCAGATTAAACAAACCAGTTTTAAGTGAGAATACACAATTTTTTTTGTTTTTTTTCTCCCATTCAGGGTGAAATTGTAGGTTTCTGAGTGCGCTCTGATGAGACTGATCGCTAGCTGCATGCTACGGCTAACAGTCAACGATCAACTTCCTGTTGGGTTGAACATGACCTTTTATTTATATATATATATATATATATACTTTATTTTTATTTTTTTTTCCAATACCCCTCACGGTCTACTTGGGATCAGTCCGCGGTCTACCAGTGGATTGCATTCGACTGGTTGGCCACTCCTGCTTTAGAGCAACAGGTACCGTATTGATGACAGATGATGATGACTAATGTGCTGATCATTTCTCAATGTAGGAATGTAAAAAGTTAATAAAATCATGCTTTCCACACAAAATCCGTCATTAGTATTTGAGGGAATAAAAGAGATTTAACTGTGTCTCGGACAGAAAAATGCGGCCTATCCTCACACTGCAATAATCTGATCAGTAATCTGATTAAGTCTTCAACAAAGGCGTTTCAAATTAAAAGTCTGCTTTATCATTTTCATGGATTTCAAAGACATTTACAAGCGTTAGGAAAACTCCATGTTCTGTGATTTCTGAGATGGGGTTTTCTGGTACTGTTCTCCAGTGGTTTACCTCTTACATTAATGGAAGAACCTTTAATGTTGCTATTAACGATGTTATGTCCAATATGTCCAACCTGTCATGTGGAGTAGCCCAGGGCTCTGTTCTGGTGCCTGTTTTGTTTTTATTGTATCTGATGCCTCTTGGTCGGTTGATCCGTGGTTTTAAAAATGTGTCTTATCATTTTTATGCTGACGACATCCAGTTGTACTGCTCCTTTAATGACTCAGAGTTTCACTTTTTATCCGAGATCTTAGATTGTATATCCTGTATCAAAAACTGGCTGTCATCAAATTATCTCCAGATAAATTCAAACAAAACAGAAACTCCGATCATTGCTCCTGATAAAAACATCCCTCTAATTAAAAACTCTCTTGGTGATCTGGGCTCATCTGTTAAAACCAGCCTCAGAAACCTTGGGGTTGTTTTTGATCAGTCCATGTCTTTGGATGGACATTGTCGTCAATTGACTAAAAACTGTTTTTACCACCTGAGAAATATCTCTAAAGTGAGGCATCTTTTATCAAAATCAGATCTGGAACTGGTCATACACGCATTTATATCATCTCGTATTGACTACTGTAATTCTGTTTTTACTTGTTTTAATAAGTCGACCCTAAATAGACTCCAGATCGTTCAGAACGCTGCTGCCAGACTTTTAACTGGTGCTTCTAGAACATCCCACATCACCCCCGTTCTTGCTACTCTGCACTGGCTTCCAGTTAAGTTTCGCATAGAATATAAAATATTAGTTCTCACGTTCCGAGCATTACATGGTCAGGCCCCTAAATATATCTCAGACTTGTTGTGCCCCTACTCATCAGGGCGATGCCTTCGGTCTTCAGGTCAGGGTCTCCTAAAGACCCCAAAAACTAAATTTAAAACCAGAGGAGACCTGGCGTTCCAGGCCGTAGTGCCCAGACTCTGGAATAACCTGCACCAGTCTCTCAGGGAGCTCAACTGTGTGGACACTTTTAAAAAACTGCTGAAGACTACACTTTACAGAAAAGCTTTTAGTTAACTGGATTTTAATTTTTATTTATCCTTTAATGTTGCTGTTCTTATGATATTTATGCACTCTTGTTTTATTATTCTATTGTGTTGCACTTGTACTTTTACCACAACTCTGTACAGCACTTTGTGATTTTATCTGCAAAAAGCGCTTTATAAATAAACTACTTACTTACTTACTAGAGAGCCCCAGAAAAATGACCTCATGGCCCAGTCCGCCTCCTTGACTTCAGACCGCCTTTATTCACATACTACGCGCTTTTGGTTGATTTTACGCGCGGTGGGCGTGCCAGGAGTTTGGACCGGAGAATACGCACAGGAGTTAGGAGCATAAAAAACGTTTAAGTCCTGACCGGAAAATAAATGTAAAATGAAGTTCCAATTGTGCATGATTTGGTCTCTTCCTTTTTAAGTTTATACATGAGATGATTACTATATTGAAGGAAACCGTGGAAAGATTTATTACCAAAAATAAACAAGTTTGTAAAAATAACTTTTAATTTGAGTACTATTTAATTGAGCTCCTTTTTACTTGACTTGATTATTTTATGTATGATTTACTTGTACTTGAGTACAATTTCAGTAGAATATATCAGTACACTATTACTTTCCCGTCCCTCATGTTTAGCGGCTAACAATAGAAACACTGCTGACATTTTTTGTTTGTCATCCTCTGGCAGGTCCAGTTATTGTCCTCCATGCAGCTAACCAATCACATCACCACCTCCCCCCCCATGGTCAGTCAAACCTGTGAGACCAGTGACAGGACTTACGTGCAGAACTACATGCCCCTCTATCCTGACCCAGCAGTGGTCTCTGTTCCTCAGACGCTATCCCATGATCCTCTTGGGCAGTGCCTCACGGGGCAGGAGCTGTCCTCAGCATCATCCATTGCCCCCCCCCCAATAAATGACTCATCAGCTCTGGATGAATCTGGGCCATCTGTAATCACACACACAGCCTCCTCCAGTGTCACACCCAGCGACACAGCCACCACGTATGGCCACTGCTCAGAGTACAGCCCCGTGTCCTCCCAGCCTCCACCCACTCCGTCCCAGCTGCAGCCTCTGGCTCCTGCACCCTCAGCTCTACCTCAGCAGACTCAGAGCTTTGCCATGCCGTGCCTTTTTCAGTCGCCCAGTGCCAACAAAAGCCGTCCTGTGCAAAGAATCGCTCCCGCCAACTCCCACCCCTCCTCCCAGCTCATCCTCACAGGTGTGGTTTTCATTGGATTTAGTGGTTAAAAACTGTGGAAATGGGTCTCTGTGTAATTCACTTTGCAAATGTGTAATTGACAATTATCTTCTCATTCAATAGCCCTGTTTCCTGGTCATACCAATGCTATGATTGTCACACCCACTCCTCTGAAAGCTGACGTGGCCATCACACCCTCTCATCTTGTAGCCGTAAGTTTACATCTGGTTTTCTTTTACTTTGGATTTTTTTTTATTCATTTAACCTTGCTATTATTCTCAAATATTACGAACACATTTTACCTGACTGCTTCTTTATTCTTGTATAAATCTGTATTATATTTGTACATTTGTATATTTGTATTGTTATATTATTATTTTTGTCTTTTTTTTCTACTGAAATGTGTGCACTTGTATTTAATTAACAGTCTTTTACTTGATTATGTATGTTTTCTTTTTCTTTATTTCTTTGTTTAGTGTTAATTTCTTTCATTTGTAATATTTTTCGAGCACCTTTGACATAGGTAATTTCCCCCTGGGATTAATAAAATACTTCGGAGACTGTTTTTGATTACCTTTGGGGTCAATCTGACTTCAGTGATTTTTGCCTCCAGAAAATGATTTTCAGAAAATTGTTGACCAAGTTTTTTGTGTCAGGCACTGTCAGGACAAACTTTTAAATTTGATAGTTTTCATTCAAATCTTCTCAAATTTACTGGCAGCTAGAGATTCAAGATAGATTGAGTTTTTCATTTTAAGAAATCTATATTGATTTTTTTTTTTTTATAGCTTATAAATTAAATGACTTGTTTTAGGAGAACAGCATAAAAAGCACAGTTAGGAAAAAAGACTAAAGTGGCACATATTGTGTAGCTGTTTGTTAATTAATCTTTCTGTGTGGCATTTGGATCATCAAATTTATCCCAGAATTGTCTTCCTGGTCAGACTTCATTTGTAATAAAATTATTGAGATTTATATCATATATTGCTATTTTGAGGAAAAATATTGAGATATGAGTTTTGGTCCATATCGCCCAGCCTTTCTGACAACATTAATGACCATTAGAGTAGGAACCCTATTGGTTGTGGTGATGATTTGACCTTTGACCTTTCATGCAGCACCACCATCAGGTCAAACTTTCGTTTTAGAGTTTGTATCTTGAAAATCTTTCATCTAAATCTTTTCTAATTTAGGGTGAACATTCATTACTCTAACAGCATTAATCATATTGATTTATTTTGGTGAACCCCCCTCCTTTACTTTTATAAACATATTTATTTACTTATTTTTATTTATCAACTCAAAAGTATCAACTCTGCACTTGCAGGTGGTGGGATGTAAGGTCACACACAGACAAGTTTAACTCAGCTAAAACAGCCTTGGGTCTAATTGACCCCGGAGGACCACAAATGAGTGCAATATGTGTTCACCACTCGAAAAAATATATCATTACAATGTTATGCTTAATCAATTGTATTCATCATATTAGGGAAAGTCATAAAAAATGGAGCCAAAAAACACTAGTCAGCTATTTTTTTTGAATATAGACTGAATGAAAAATTGACCCCCAAGGATAATAGGAGGGTTAAAATGAACAGATTACAGTTTGTTTGATCTTTTTTTTTTTTTTACGTTACAGGCTCCAGGATTTCACGTTATGCCTCGAGCTCAGAAGTCCCCTCAGCCCATCGTCCCCAAAGAAAAGTCTCCCCCCAGCAGGAAAAATCAGAAATCATCCCCAGGTACTCGTGGATGATCACTCGCAATCAACTCATCATACACTGCACTTTAACTAAAATACAATAATAATAATAATACATCAATTTTATATAGCGCTTTATAATAGACACTCAAAGTCGCTTTACAGAATTAAGGCATTATTCTTTCACTCCACACTTAGTGGTGGTAAGCTACTATTGTAGCCACAGCTGCCGGGGGAAGTCTGACAGAAGCAAGGCAGCCATAGTGCGCCATCGGGATTTCTGACCACCACCAACACTCACTTACACACTACATTCATACTAGACAATGTGGGTGAAGTGCCTTGCCCAAGGACACAATGACAGATACCACCGGGATGACTGCCACCCCACTGTGGCACCTGGAATTCTCAGTGGTCTCCCAATATCTGTATCATATTTGTATATAACTTGTATTATTAGTATTAGTATTAGTATTATCTATCCTACTTTATTTTCTACTACTGTAATGTGTGTGTATCTGATCCCTATTTTTAACAGTCTTTTACTTAATTATACACTTATTTAACGTTTGTTAAATGTTTTATTCTTTTATTTGTGATTTTTCTTTTTTTCTGTGGCTGTAAGATAAGCAATTTCCCCTTGGGATTAATAAAGGAATTCTGATTCCAACTACTAACTATGCCCAGACCTGCTTAGCTTCCAAGATCTAACGAGATCAGGCAATGACATGCTGGTATGGCCACACGACCTTAAAAATGTGTTTTTTCTTTTGTGTTTTTGTTCCTTATTTCAGGTCACAGTCAGCCAGGGTCCGGTACTGGATCTCCCTGTAGGTTAGACCAGGTTCCAAGCCCTCAGTCACTGATCAGCAGCAGCACATCTCTGGTAAAGCTTGAACAAAATCAGGTTTGTGTTTGTGCGGATGTTGATATTTTTTGTGTATTTAGTGGAAACATTATGCATGAATGAGATGTTTTGGTTGACTTTTTAAATTCCACTTTATAAGTAATTTCACATTTTTCAGTTAAGATTTATGTCTGAATATTTGTCTTTCTTTGTGTTGGGCTTTGACAGAGCCGGAGAACGCACATTTCTGCTGAGCAAAAAAGACGATCAAACATAAACATTGGCTTTAAGACTCTGTGCAACATTGTTCCTGCTCTGAAATCTCAACCAAATGTGAGTCAGTGTTTGTGTGCAATGTAGTTCCCCCTGATATTACTAATATATTGAAAACTACTTTGCACATGTAGATCAGTAACGCAGTCACACTGCAGAAGTCAGTGGACTACATCGGGAAGCTCCAGCTGGAGAGGCAGCAGATGCAGGAGGAGGTCAGGAGACTAAGAGAGGAGATCGAGGAGCTCAATACCTCCATTAGGTATGTCCTACTTCAGACGTGGGCAACATGCGGCCTGCAGTCTAATATTATGTGGCCCTGAAAATGTAGAAAATAATTCTAAAAAACATGAGAAATGCACAAAAAACATGAAAAATACACAATGAATATTTAAAAAAACATACAAAAGGACAAAATACACCAAAACAGCAAAATATATAAGAATATTCCAAAAACACAAGAGGACAGAAAAATCAGCAAAAATATGCAAGAAATATCAAAAGTACACAAAAACAGCAAAAATAAATTAAAAAAAATCTCCAAAAACTTACAAAAGGACAGAAAAAAACTGCAAAAATACACAGAAACATTGAAATAACACAAAGAGCAAAATGAAATAAAAGTATCTCCTAAAACATACAAAAGTACAGGAAAAACGAGCAAAGAAAATGCGAAAGTGCAAAAATACACAAAAGAAATCTCCATAAACACACTAAAGGATAGAAATGTACAAAAACAACAGCAAATATGCACAAAAACGCCATTCCTCACCTATTGTCTCATTGAACTGTGTATGTACTGCATTATCTCGTTATATACTATAAATATTGTTAGAAAGAAAAAAAGAAAAATGATCTGTCTTCTACTTGACTCATCCATCTGTTTCACAGTTGTTACGCAAACACTAATAGTTATGTGTGTTTCGTCCTGTGCAGCTTGTGTCAGGAACAACTTCCTGCGACGGGGGCTCCTGTGAGGCGCCATCGCCTCGACCACATGCAGGAGAAGTTTGACGAGTACGTGAAGAGCCGCACTCTGCAGAACTGGAAGTTCTGGATTGTATCCTCTGATGCTGAACTCTGTAAGTGGCTTCCTTTGGTAGAATTAGAGCTTTGCAGGGCAGCTCTGTCTCATTCATGTGTGAAAGTGAGCGTGAGTGGGTAAAAGAAAATAGTTTGAAAAATGGCAAGTTGTATAATTTAAACTTGTGAAACTTGGATTTGTCTCTGCGTTATGACCTTTGACCTTTAGCATTCAGTTCAGCGTTATCATCAAGCCACTGTTTGAGTCCTTCAACGGCATGGTGTCGACCACCAGCCGAGAGGAGCTGTGTGAATCCACAATGCAATGGCTCGACCGCCACTGCTCACTCCCAGTGCTCAGACCCAGTGAGTGGAAGACAACATTCCTTCTTTTTATCTATATGCATGTTTTAGTATCCACTATAGAGTCCATAAGTGCTTTTGTTATTAAAAAAAATGTTTAACATCTATTTATTTATTTCTAAAACTTTTTTTTTTACAGCAGTCTGATCCATTTTCTACTGATTAGGTTTATATTTATGACATCTTAAAGCTGCTGTAAATAATATTTTTTTGTTTAATAAAGACATATTGTAGGCCTCATAGATACATAACTTAAGGATAATTTGTTTGAAAAAAAGAGTAAAAGGTTGAAAGTGCCACTCATTCCTTTTATTAAAGGAACATAGGGCAGGATTTGTGTAGAAATAAACATTCATTTTTTGATGAAGTGTTCAAAACCAGACAGAATGAGCACGTACACATTTTTACCTATTGCCTTGAACAGAAAGTGTGATGAATTTCCCGCGTAGTTCTGCAGACGTGGCGTTAAATGACGCTGATGCACGTTTTCGACGGCTTAGAGAGCCATCCACTCTGCTGGAAATAAAGAAGAAGAAGGCTTGGAGACTGGAAGAAGACAAGCACAGTGGACCAAACTGTTTGCTTCCGCAGAGGCATTTTTTCGTCCGAGTCCAACCTGAACCCGACAGGCATTCAGATATCGTAATTTCCGGGCTATGAAGCGCATCGTTTTATTGGCCGCATTCTAATAATTTAGTAATTTTCTCAGAAAAATCCAACCAAAGGCCTTAGCAAAACATAAGCCACACCCTATTGGCTGATGAGGGTGTTTTTCAGACGACTCGGCCAATCAGAACGGACATGTTGGCGGACTGCTGTACTCAAGTTAGGTTTAACAGAGATTTCTGTGTTTCAACTGATATGTTTCCTTCTCCACATAAACTGACCGCATCACTGCTTCGTATCTGCATATCAGTCCACTTACAGCTTTTTATGGTCACTTTTTACTGGAACCAGACTGATGCACAGTGTCGTCTCCTGAACTACCGCAGAGCGATCACACGGAGTCCAGACTCTGTGTCAGAATACAGACACTATCGCTTCTAAACAAACTAAACGTGATGATTTAGCAACTTTATTGTTTCCTTTTTTCCTAACAATAAAGAGGCTTTTACTGTAGACGGAGCGGAGATCAGAACAGCCTGGATACAGACTGTATCACTGCTCCGTCTGTCTGTCCGTCTTCCTTACGTAAGCTTCTCTATCAGTCGGACACCGCCCTGCGCACACCAGGTCCCCCGTCCGCCACGCCCACCGGCTCACAACGGCTCTCTCTCTGACAACATTTCTCTGTGTCTTTGCCATGATGGAGTGTACATCATGACAAAATGACTAATCAGAATTATTCAGTGGGAACGCGAACAATTTAATGTAAACAGTTTCATTGCTCCACCTGGTCTAATGTGACCGAGCTCAATTTTTTGGCGGCATGAAGTATGAAAACCGGAAAAATCCACAAATTTGACGCATAATTGTTTAAGTTGCAGGGTTCAAAGCATGGGGAAGAAGTTTGTAAAAACATCAGAAATGTGTTGGGAAGTCACTTTGGCAAAGTTTTTTTGGACAAACACAAGAAATCAGGGAAAGAATGAAGTAAAAACTCTTCTATGCATCTGTCTACACGGCTCCACATCCCACATTGCCGTGCATGAAACTTTACCGACAATAGCAATATGAGTCTTTACAGTTGAGATGAAAACAAACTTTTGAGTGTGAATTTCAACCTTTTACATCTTTTTGCCTTCATCTTATGTCTTTATCTGAAGCTTTTAATTATTAATTGAAACCTGAACAAATTGTATAAAAAGTACTACTATTACTACTAATTATACTTTGTTATTTTTCAGTGGTCCTGAGTTCTCTGCGACAGTTGAGCACGACCACGTCTATTCTCAGCAACCCGTCTGTGCTGCCTGATGAAGCGCTGCAGGCCGTCACTCACTGAGACGTGTCATCTCACATGACTTTAACTTTTACACATCAATGATATGAAACCATTTCACTACATCTCCTTAAATCCATCAGCAAGTTCACAGTCTTCCACATATTCAGGAATCACAAGTAAAATCACGGGATGAGTGTAGACCTTTGCTCTCTAAGTTACGTCACGCTCGGGTCGATCTGCAGCAGTTTTTAACTCTTTGAAGCCGATGCATACGACATGTATTACAGCACGTTTTATAAAGGGACAGTCGCTGTAATTTAAGTTTGTTTTGTTTCCTGTTCTTCATCAGTGTAAATAATATATTTTAAACCCTGACAGAGTATCCTGTCAGAAAAGCTTTTTTGTTTAGAGCAGGGGTTCTCAACCTTGGGGTCGTGAGACACTGGGAAGGGGTCGCCAGATGCCTTCAAGAAATGTAAGAATATTTTTTGAACAATTTGAGCCCATTTTTTTTTTTTGTCATATTTTTGCTCCTTTTAATGCGTTTTTGCTACATTACTCCCGTTTCTGCCACTTTATCAAATTACAATTCCTTTTCTGCACATTTTTCCACTTTCAAGACATTTTCAGCACTATAAAACTCTTTCCACCACTTTTCCCAGCTATTGTCACATATGTTGACACATTATTGTCACTTTTAACCTCTTTTCACCATAATTCATGCTTATTTTGCCAGTTGAACCAAATTCATGATTATTCATGCCCATTATTTAAACCAATTGTTTAAACTAATTGTTTCTATATTTTTAATTACTTTACCCTCCCTTCCACCCTTTTTGCTATTTTTAAGCCAATATTGACACTTTGAACACTTTTTACCCCTTTTTCTGTTCGTTTTTGGCCACTTTCTATTTTGCAATTTTTAACCATTTTTTGTGGTTTTTAAAATCCCATTTCACCACCTTTTCCACAATTTTTTATCACTTTTAACCCATTTTAAAACAAGGATTTACATCTTTAAGATGGCCATATACGATGGACAAATAATAATAATTCTGGATAACGGTGGATATTATTCAGATGAATAAATAAATGTGGTTCTCACAGATACATAGAACAATGGATCATCATTTTTCTGACTTTATGGATGGACCCCAAAAATCTCTCCCCTTTATTCTCCCTTATAGATGGTCCTGTCTCCACATGACTGTTCTTCAATGTTCATGTCTGTGTTCAACCACCTTCAGTGGAGGTCCCCGGTCTCTGGAACCTTTTATTTTGGCGGGTCGTGGTCTGAAAAGGTTAAGAACCACTGCTTTAGAATGAAGGCTTTGTTTTCTATCCAACCTTTACTCAGGTGACTGTTTTGCTCGATCAAATCACTGGTTTCCTGGTGGTTCTCCATCCATGCTAATTGTCTGAGTTGATGCTTTTACTCATTCTGCACATTTGTGCGTAGTTTATTCTCTTTTTTTTTTTTACCTGCAGAGTTTGATGTAAAGCGTAACTGATGATCAATAGAAATGTGCTTTTTTTTTGTTTGTTTTTCAACTTGCTGTCAGTTTCTCCTGTGTTTGTCGGTGGCTCTCAGGGCTGCGCTAATGTGCGTAATCACTCTACAGTCGCTTATGAACAAACAATCAGGATCATCATCAGCAGCAGGAAGATGAAGAGAAACGGGTTTGATCAATAAATGTGTTATTCTTTTTTTTTATGGTGACAATATTTTAATAACGACATCACGCACAGAAACGCCTCAAAGCCATAGAAGCTATCCTCGCTGTTCAGTTATTTCTGATGATTAAGGTCCAAGTGTCCTTATTATCTACGCTGTGTTGCTTTGTTGTTATTTGTCTTGTTTTGAATTGGCTGGACTGACTGAAAATAATGCTTCCCCCACTGGTCAATCAAATTTAAAAGCTTTTTTAACGTTTTTAATGTTTTTGCTGCTTGGTGGACATATTTGTAGGTTCCGCTTACTGTCATCATCTTATTCATCTGTTTTATTGTTGAGCTGAGAAACGGAACCACTGTTCTTCACCTCAGGCTGACGGAGACTTACTCTTAGTCTTTTTTGCTTAATTTTTGTTCCGTTGTTTACGGTAGTTAAGGGCACTGCTTCCATTTATGAATGTATGGATTTATTAGTGAGGGGTATTAGATTGAATCCTATTAGTACAAATTGTGCTTCCTGATAGTAAAATATTCTTCGCTGTGCCCTAAAATAATTTATTATTGTAAAGTGTGCCTCTTGATGCAGCTACGGTGGTCATGATTGTGAATTCTGACATTTGTGCTTTGACACATGCACCGACTATTGCTTTAAATGTTAAGTCTGTCATTTTGTTACATCTTTCACTCGTTATTTTACAAGTTTGTTAAACCAGTTTGGACAAACTGGTAAAATGTTGCTTGCAGTTGTTGGTTTTGGAGTGGGAGAGGAAGGATTCCTGAAGATTTAGAACAGTCATACGTTTGATTCAAGATGGAAATCTATTTTCTTAATGCTGAATAAGTGCGTTTTGTTCCTGTTTATCACTTTGTGTTTTTTTTTTTTTTTTTTTTTTTGAAACACCTAAAAAAGGTTTTGGATCACAGTAAAACAGAAATGTAAACTTTCACTTCTGGTCTCCCTTGTTTTGTTGTTGATATGATTAGAAAACCTTTGCAGAATGTTTCTTCTAATCCCTAGGTTCCCGAAGTTGGGTATGTGTACCCCTAGGGTTCAAGGAGCACATTGCAGGGGGTACACGGAAAATCTTAATTAATTTTAATATCTAAATCAGGAAGCGTTCCTAGTTCCTTTTTAGGCTTTTTTTTAATTTTTATTTTTTTTAGGACAATTTCCCCACAAGCTGACAGTGCTATTGTTCAATAAAATGCTTTATTTTCTTATAATTTATTGAAACAGGATTATTTGATTATGCTGTTGAGGCCATTTTATCACATTTTTGACAATAGGAAACAATTGGGTACATTTTACATAGGAGACCATATTACTATTGAAGTAATCACATAAAAGTTGCATTTTTATATATATATATATATATAAATTATTTCCACTTCAAATGACTCATTTTAAATTTGTAGATTAAGCCTTGGGGTAATCAGGGAACCAATGTTCGAGAGACAGTTTAGGAGAGCCTGCTGTAACTCAAATGAAAAGCATATGAAATTAAAGCTGCAAGCGACGTTCTAGGGTCCGGTAAACCATGTGTATCAAATATGAGACTATTTAAATGTATATGTATATGAGAGTTATCGCGTTTTTTTATTTGGCGTGCACCATCTGAGAATGGATAATTTTCACGTTGATTCTTGTTTAGGGCTGGAGCGTCAGGATCAAATATGAAGCAGTTTGAACTTTGGCTTTGAGAGTTACATCGAAACGCCATCAACTCAAGATGGCCGACTTCCTGTTTGGTTGTGGGCGCGGTCATAATGTAACGTTTTGCTCATCTTAGGGTCAAGAATACATGTGGCAAATTTCATATGAATCCGGCAAACCTGCCGGTCGTGCGGTTCCATCGCATTTTTTGCGTATATAATGCTCGCCATGCGCGCATTTTTTTAGAGAATTATTTTATTTATTTTTTTTCATTGTGCAAAATTATCTTGCTATCTACCAGACCTGAGGTGCGTGCAAATTGTGGTGGGACTTTGGGCATCCTAAGGGGGTAAACAGGTGTGGAATAATAACAAAAGCAAGAACAATAGGTTCCTACGGCCTTTAGGCCTTCAAATCCTAATTATGGCGAGGGTACTTAAGAGGGGTACACATGATTTGACAAAAATGCAAAGAGGGTACATGGGTTAAAAAAATTGGGAACCACTGGAATAGGTCAAATTCAGAGACAAATTTCACTGTAGGGCTACATTGTTTATGACGTTACATTATTATGTTTTTAACTGTGCAGTAGTAGTGGGTACATGGTTCAGGTTAACTGTCTGAAGGTGTACGAGATAGTGAAAAGTTTGGGAACCACTGTTCTAAGGCAATTTGGGAAAAAAAATCCAGAACAACAAAAAAAATCCTTAGTGTTTTTAAAACTTGTAAAAAACGTTTGTAACCAATTTGAATTATTAGATGAATCAATGGGTCTACTAGAAGCTCACAGTTAAGCATGTATAAACTTTTACAAAAAATGGTTCATCCACAAAAGCAACAGTTCTCGAAATAAAAAAAACCTGCCAATATAATTCACTGATAAAATAACAGGGTTTGCTTGCTTTAACCCATACTAGTGCAGTGCCCATAGGAAGTATGTACAGTATATATTTAGCACTATTGATTCTTGTTTTGATCTTTCTTTGTATAGTGACAATTCACGACACGTGTTATCGCAAGGCGCTTCACAGAAAGCAGGTAAAAGACCTTACTGTTTGTTATCTAATTACTTCATGACTTTGATGCTTTAGACCCACATTACATAAAATTAAATTTAATTAAAAGACTGTTATGTGGGGTGGAATTCCTAGCTAAAACGTCCAACCCTCCTCATTTATCTGGCAAAGTGACCCAAAAGAGACACTCTGGCAGAGTTACTGTAGGTTTTTGTTTTTTAAGTTTTTTTTTTTTTTTTTTTGGGGGGGGGGGGTTTGTTGTTGTTTTTGTTTAGTTTTCTTCTTTTGGTTTACCTCTAACCTTGAGTGGGTTTTCCAAGTGGTTCTTCAGGATTGAAGACCAGGAACTAAAGTAGAAACGGGACAGTCAACCATTCAATTCTCAAATTTTCCAAATTGAGATACAAATACGGAGCATTTTTAATGTTTTTGCTGCTTGGTGGACATATTTTTAAATTCCTCTTACTGTCTTCTTCTTAATCTTTATCTGTTTTGTTGTTGAGCTGAGAAAGGGAACCACTTTTTTGCTTCATTTTTGTTCCATTGTTTACAGTAGTTAAGGGCACTGCTTCCATTAATAAATGTATGGATTTATTAGTGAGGGGTATTAGATTGAATCTTATTAGTTCAAATTATGCTTCCTGATAGTAAAAGATTATTTGTTGTGCCCTTAATAATCATTGTAAAATGTGCCTCTTGATGCAGCTGCGGTGGTCATGATTGTGATTTTTGACATTTGTGCTTCGACACATGCACCGACTCTCTTTATCTCGAGTGATTTGGAACGGGGGAGGGGCTCATGGCAACACCCGCTGCTCGTTGAGGACAGTAACTGCAGAGCGATACGTGCTTTCACGTCACGTCATGAGTCTCAAAAACTGTTGCCAGATTTAACAAGAAAGTCGCCAAGTTGGCAAGCTGGGCGTGGGCTCTCCAGTGATATTAGACCCAGTTTTGTTGTTTTTAAAAGCCCTTTGTGCAGTCACTCCTGTAGATTCTATGCAGCTTTCCACTTATCTTGAGTTACCATGACTACCTGTCAACATTGAGCGGTTCTGCAAAGCTCCCGGTGGACAATTTTATCAAATAGATTATGAATGTTATCATTGCAGTCCAATCAAATCCAACGTTGCACACCTCTGAACCAAGCAGCAGCCTTGTTGAAAGTCTCAGGTCAATCTGCGCCTGATTCGTTGAGATATTTGAGGAACAGACACACAGACAAATATATATCTATAGACATATATATATATTTATATAAACGATACATATACAGTACATAATTAATCACAAAATTTACCCATTTCCTGGATTTCCTTTTGTGAGTTTGTCCTCTGACAAGAAAGAAAACAATTTTTCAAGCCTCAAGGAACTATAATCTCTGTTCAGTTCTATTTAAAGCACTCATGATGATGCACACTCATCATTTTTAATACGCACTGGCACAACACACTTCCACAAAAGCGTGATGAGATAAGATGAAATGACGTACAGTATGTGTGAGAGAGAGTTCATGGGAATGTAATTCATCATTCTAGCTTTGATGAACTCAGCTCTGATGCAACATCACAGCCAGGAGATACACAGTACATTCACAGTAAATTCACAGTACGCTTCTAAAATCACTTAAAAACAATGTTTGGATGGAAGTCCTTAAAGCTCAGATTTAACATCAGAGGATGCTCACTGTAGCACAGAGAAGATGGAAAACATCAACATTAGCGTGAAGTAATAAATAAGGAAGAGGATTAGGATCACTGGAGAAAAACAAAAACAAAACACAGATCCAGTTGCGAGTAGTAGAAAAAAAATCACAATTGTTGAACACTTTTTAAAATCATATGTTAGCTTTTTTTCTGTTTTTTTCTTTTTTTCTAAGATTTTTCTTTTAATCCATTTTCATCTGTTACTATTTCGAGACGCCTGCAAGCTCCTCCCACCAGGGTTGGGGTCAATTACATAACATTTTTCAGTTACAATAACAATTACGGTTACCAGCATTTTTTCCAATTACAATTAAATTATAATTATTTTTTGTCCTCAAACGTAATTACAATTATGTTCTCAATTACTAAAGTTCAATTACAATTTATCAGAATTACTGAGCCTGAAATAAATAACCTAATAAGAGTTAAGCTTCCTTTTGTGTTAGCTTTCTGTTAGCATCACTAATGATAACGGGTCCTAAATCAGCTGCAAAATACACTAAAAACAAATATGTATCATCTCATATCTTTCCTATTTATTGGTTACATTATTAAGCTTCCTAATCAATGAAAATGGTAAATGGTGGGAAAGCTTGATATGAAACATATTTTAATAATTGTTACATATGTACCATTATAGTAAATCAATTACGCAATTACAATTAGAATTGACCCCAACCCTGCGTCCCACGCACACAACAGCTGGAGAAAAAGAAAAAAAACAGGACTGGAAAATAAAGTTGAGACCAAAATAAATAAATGAATAAATAAAAAGATTAAAACATAAAAACAAAAACAAAAAAGATAACCATATGATTGTTTTCTACAATTGTGATTATTCCACTACTGGCTCTGATTTTGTTTAGTTTTTTTTTTTTTTTCACTGGCCTTAATCCTCTTCCGTAATAATAACACCTCTAAATGATGATCAAATAAATTAATAAATACATTAATAAATAAAGATGTTCCAGATAAAGTGAGGCTATAACCTTATTTTCCTCCTAAAAGTAACAGTAGCAGCTCCTTCAATCCTGAAGATGAATTCGTCCAACATTAGTGGTAAAATGTTCCTTTTCAAACTATATCAAGGAGCACGTTGAGAAAGTTGATGGTCAGTGAACTCTATCAGCCAACGTTTGGTGAAATAAATAATCTTGAGTCCGTCCTCTTTCATCAGGTACGTGTCTGAGGTGTCTGAGGTGTCTGAGGTGTCTGAGATGTTCTTGTGACATCTGCTGATGGCCATTTTTGAGGCATGTTCAAACTGACCAGTGAACGCTGTTAAGTTACTGAGCAGCCACTCCCTTAGTGGGGACACTGCAATGTTCCTGGTGATGTTTGGTAGCTTTTCCAGGTACTTCCTGATGGCACAGATGGAATCTTGGATCTCTTTTGTAGAGTTTCCCACTGGTAAAGTTATTCCATCCAGAAGCTTCCAGCTCTGTGTGAGGAATTGCTGTGGTGGGTCCGCTTCAAACACGTGTTGGACCTTCAGATGGACAAAGAACAACTTATGTGATCGAGGAGTAAGGAGGAGTCAAGTAATTCAAATTGTAAACCTGTTTCATAGTTGAATTTTAATTGAGTTCAGATTAATTGACTTGGTAATTGTAATTGTCATGGAAATTCTTTAAAAACTGTCAATTACTATTTAATTAAATGCAAACCTGTGGAACATGTAACAGTTCTATTACTTACACATACAGTACGTATACATATATATATATATATATATATATATATATATATATATATATATAAATCTAGGGGTATACTGACAGAAAAACGGCTCAAACGCCCAGATAAAAAATATTAATACCATTATTTTTATTGATTAAGAAGCCTAATAAGTGAACCAAGAGATGAAAAACAAATTAGATGTATTTTGAAGCTGATTTAAGACTTGGATCAAAACTGACTCCTTATGATAAGAGATGCTAACAGAACGCTAACACAACAGGAAGGTTACGTTTAATGGGCTTATTTATTAAAAGCACATTAATTGTGATTAATTGAGTTTAAACTTCAGTAATTGAGGACGTAATTGTAATTGACTTACAGGGGAAAAATAAAAATTGTCATTTTAGTTGTAATTGGAGAAAATGCCGGTCACCGTAATCATAATAGAGTTGTAATTGAACAATGATAATTGAAAAAATGTAATTGACCTCAACCCGGTTCAAAGCAGTTACTAAACCCCCAAAACAAGGCAAGGCAAGGCAAGGCAAATTTATTTATATAGCGCATTTCATACTCAAGGCAACTCAATGTGCTTTACATGATAAAACATTCAATTGTTTAAAATCAATAAGAACATTTAAATCAATAAGAACATTTAAAATCATCAGTAAAATCAATTAAAATCATCAGTAAAATCATCATTACATCAACAACATGACAAAAAATCTCTCTCTCAATCATATGCAGTAGAGAAAAAAAGTGCCTTTAACTTTGATTTAAAAATGTTCACATTGGATGCTGACTTCAGCTCCGCTGGCAGTTTGTTCCACTTCTTTGCAGCATAACAACTAAAAGCAGCATCACCATGTTTACTGTGAACTCTGGGCTCCACTATCTGATCTGTGTCCATAGATCTGAGAGACCTGCTGGGTTCATACCTGACTAACATGTCACTGATGTATTCTGGACCAAACCCATTCACAGATTTATACACCAGCAGCAGAACTTTAAAGTCTATTCTGAGGCTGACTGGGAGCCAGTGTAAAGACTTTAAAACTGGAGTAATGTGCTCTGACCTCTTTGTTCTGGTTAAGACCCGAGCTGCAGCGTTCTGAACCAGCTGTAGCTGTTTGATGCTCTTTTGGGGGATTCCTGTCAGAAGACCATTACAATAGTCCAGTCTGCTGGAGATAAAAGCATGGACCAGTTTCACCTGGTCTTTCTGAGCCATTAAACCTTTCACTCTGGAGATGTTCTTTAGGTGGTAGAAGGCTGTTTTTGTGATTGATTTGATCTGACTGCTGAATGTAAGATCTGAGTCAATCAGAACACCAAGGTTTTTGACTTGGTCTTTAGCTTTTAAAGATCGAGACTCAAGATAATTGCTGACAGCAGTCCTCTTTTCCTTGTTACCAAAGACAATCACCTCCGTCTTGTCATGGTTTAGTTGAAGGAAGTTTTCACTCATCCAGCAGTTTACTTTTTCTAAACAGTCACACAACACCTCAATGGGACCATGGTCATCTGGGTTCAGTGATAGATATAGTTGTGTGTCATCTGCATAGCTCTGATAATCAACCTTACAGTTCTGTAAAATTTGTCCTAAAGGAAGCATGTAAAGGTTAAACAGAAGGGGTCCAAGAACAGAGCCCTGAGGAACCCCACAGGACATTGGTAATCTGTCAGATTCAAAGTTTCCAATGCTTACAAAATAGCTTCGCTCCTCCAAGTATGACTTAAACCATTGCATTACTTTTCCATTTAGTCCAACCCATGTTTGCAATCTGTGCAACAAAATTGTATGATCTACAGTGTCAAATGCAGCACTTAGATCCAACAGAATGAGAACAGATACTTTTCCTGAATCAGTGTTCAACCTTATGTCATTGATCACTTTGATAAGAGCAGTTTCAGTGCTGTGATGAGAACGAAAACCTGACTGAAATTTATCAAATATTTTGTTGAATGTTAAGAATTGACTCAGTTGGTTGAAGACCACCTTCTCAATGATCTTGGCCATGAAAACACTTAATTTCTGATGAAGTTGTTGATTGGTTCTGGACCTAGTCCTGACAATTTAGACTTTTAGTACAAGTATTAAATCAAAATGTATGAGTAACTGCCCTCTATAGGTTAAAACCCAGCTATTGCAATAGAATTTTACTATTGGCTGATAATGGCAATGTTTTGGTGGCTTTTTACATGATGGACCAATACTGTTGGCTCCGCCCCTTGTATAAAAACTAACAACCGTGGACTTTAACATTTAACATTTAGATTTAGATTTAACATTTACATTTACATTTAATGTTTAAATTTAGATTTCGATTTAACATTTAAGATTTACATTTACATTTAGATTTAACTTTTAACATTTTGATTTAGATTTAAAATTCAACATTTAACATTTAGATTAAACATTTAATATTTAGATTTCACATTTAGCATTTAGATTTAACTTTTAACATTTAGAGTTAAATGTAATATTCAACATTTAACATTTAACATTTAGATTTAACATTTAACATTTAGATTTAACATTTAACATTTAGATTTAACATTTAATGCTTAGATTTCACATTTAATGCTTAGATTTCACATTTAGCATTTAGATTTAACTGTTAACATTTAGAGTTAAATGTAATATTCAACATTTACATTTAGATTTAACATTCAGATTTAACATTGACATTACATTTTTATGAGAGATATCACAAATATTGCTGGAAATCTGGTCAAAAGTAACATTTAAAAAATTCACATGTATTTTTAAACGTGGTTTGTTGCAAAATTTTGCAAAAAGTTGCTGTTTATTTTAGCATGCACACCTTTAAAATCGGTTCCCCTTAAATAGAGAGGTATAGTGAATAATGAGTAGGTAGTTTGCATAGCATAGATTGTTATTTGGAGATTTTATAGTATAAACTAGACGTGTCTTAACAGCTCCAGGAGCCCCGCCCATAATCAAGGCCTCTTATAAATGTTCCCTTCTTGCGGCACATCTTATCAGTTACACTTTAAAATCAGTAACCGCTGCAGTCATTTCTTATTGGGTTTATCCCCATACAACTTTTTCCATTTCTGATACAATACTGATATCGCTGCGTTGAGAAATGGCTGATGCTGACATCAAAGTATGTATGAATCATTCATACTTTGATGTGTGTAATGTTAGAAAGGGGTTGATCAAGTAATATTACGCAAACAAAGAGCAACAGTCATCAAGAGTAGGTATGAGGAAAAACTTTCATCATTAATCAATGGGTTACAGAGATTTTAGCCTTAAGCATAAGAATATTCTACAATTGAATGAAATGAATAATAAAAAAAAACCTTAAAGAATAACCTCAATAAATCTAATATTAAAAAAAATCAAATAAATGGATTAAAGAGCTTGACGGGAGTCTGGAATGGACTAAAGTTTTTAGATGCAGGTCGATTTTATCACTTTTATATATATCTTTGGTAACACTTAACTTGAAGTTTTACAAATAAAGCTGACAATACGCTGTCTATATTATGATATGACACCTGTCTTTAGCATGAATGAAGTGTCATGAAGGCTGTCATTAAGTGTCGTTTGTTAAACTAACTCGGAGGTCAATGGTCTTTTCCAACCGAAAAGAAAGCATTCGGAGCCACAAACCCATGTCACATTTAAATTGAAGATAAAACTGCATATTTATGCTGTATATAAACAAACCATAGTGTGTTGCATTTATGAAATCAGTTAACTGCGAGAGAGAAAATATATATATTTAAAAAGATTCTTTAAACTTTATCTTTAAATAAAATACTAAATGTCCACTTCGCTAAAAATTGTGGGTTCGAACCCTGCGAGGGACTTGTTCTTGAAAATGTGATGACACCTACTCAATTTGAGTATAAAAAAGTAGTCATAGCTCCTTCATGGGGTATGGCCAAGGTAATCCTCAAAAGGTGATTCAGTGAGATTTAGGTTAAATAGACAGTGTTCGAGTCCTACCCGATATAGATTCCTCTCCAAGTTAAAGTCTGAATCCCCCTTGATGAATAATTACACACAACTGATTTTTATCCACAAAGCCACAAAGTGATACTTTCTCCAGGTCACATGACCTGGCCAAAGACAGTCCGTCTCTACAAACTTACAATACTTTTGCTTTTCCAGAGTCATTTTTTATTCAAGTATCTTTCTATACTTTTACTTGAGTACTGAAGACTAGTACTTTTGCATCTCTGCCTAACCCTAAGCCTAACCTTAACGTTAACCCTAACCCTAACCCTAACCTTAACCCCACTAGATCCCCCCACCTAACCAAGAAATTGCCAACATAGCTGCAAAGGTGTCATAATTTAGTGAGCAACACTTAATTACAGCCCTCATGAAACCTTATTCATGTTACTGACAGATAATGACAGCGTAACGTCAGCCTTATGTATAATACTTCAAGTAAAGTGTGATCATATATATATTTTTTTTTTCTTCTGATATCGGACCGATAACTAATATCAATATCGGATGGGGATACCTTTACTTCCCGTTTTCAAGTGTTTTTATAAAACAGCAAAGTCTGGACTCACATAATCTTCTTCTGCTTTGTTTAGGTTCTCCATGGGCAGCCACATCAAGCGCTTCATTTTCTCTTGAAGCTGAACTAGATTCACTGGTTTGGAGACGATGGAGGAGCAGTGCATCATCACGATTAGGAACAGTAGAAGCTCTGCAAGCAGTCAAATGTGTAAAGAGTACTGATGTATATCCTACTCAAGTAGAAGTACTGTTAACTTTGTACGTAAGTCATACATAAAATACTCAAGTACAAGTAAAAAGTAGCTCAATTAAATAGTTTCATCTGATCGGTCGACTATGATGTGATGCATTTGACTGTTTTAATTTTTAGTAGTTTCCTAAATGTCCGTTGGTCATTTTAAAACAAAAAAATAATAATTTACTCAGTAATGGTTGGTTGTAGGAATGGAAAAATATACTCGAGTAGAAATAAAATGACTGGTTTTTTAAATATTCTCCAAAAAATACCCATAAAAGCAACTCAATTACAGTAGCATGAGTACTTTAATATGTTAAGCTGTTTTTTTCAGTCAAGGTTTTTCAGGAAATTTTTATCTCGGGAGATCTCAGTCAAATCCATCACATCGTAGTCGACCAATCAGATTAAATGTAATTTTCATCTCGGGAGATAAAAATTTTTCTACATAAACAAAACCTCAACTTTCAATGCTATTCAAAACGAAGACAGAATTAATCTCTCTGGAACTATAATGTGAGTACTTGTAATCCATTACTTTCACCTCTGCAAGCAGTCATGCATAACACGCATACAATGCTGTCATCTGCATAGCAAATCACTTTCGAAAACATGAAATTAAACCAAAACGTTGACTGTCACACACATAACACAGATCTGTCAAATCAAAACAAATACAAAGTCAACTTTCCTTGTCTTACATCACTGATGTAATCCATTGGAAACCAGCTTACCTTTCCCCTGACCCATGCTGCTCCTATTAGCTGTTAAGATTAATGCCTCCAAACAATCTGTGCTTAAATATCCAACAAAGGGAGTTTTTACTGCATTATATTAGTCAGCAGATGACTAGTAAATGTCGGGCACCGTTTACCACAAAAGTGTAGTTTTGATGATGAAACACACACACACACACACACACACACACACACACACACACACACACGCACACACACATACACTGAGGAATTCTAAATTGAATTCACTATATTGTGTAAAACTGAAAACTTCCTGGGATGTTTATTTGTTTAGATGTCGTCACATTAGAGTTACGGGTAATCTAAGAGATCTTCACTTGTTCAGCTTTTCCTTCTTCCTCGTTCAAATACTTCAGAGAAATGCCGATGCGAGAATGTAAATGATAGAGTTGAAGGCAAACAGAACCGGCCTGATTGGTCTCTTACTGGAATGACTGAAGAGAATGAGATGATTCTGAGGAGCAGGGGTGTAATACCACATTTTGGGCCCTGGGTACAAACCACCTTGTTGGGCCTCGACTGTAAGTTATGTACAGTTTTTTTTGTTTGTTTTTTTTTTTTTTTTGCCCGGAAATTATACTAGTATTTTTGCATTATTATATAATCTTTCTTTTTTTTCACAATAACCCAGAGGTTCCGACCTTTTTCGGGTCACGACCCCATTTTGATATAAAAAATGTCCAGTGACCCCAGAGACATTTTTTTTTCTAGAATTAGTTTTTTTGATGATGTTTATTAAAGTGTGTTACAAATTCAGAGTAGCTGGGATTTATGCAAATAAATATATTTTTATACTGCATTTTATTTGAATTACAAATATATTTGAGAAAGTATAGGATACAGTTATTTGATATTTTTTCTGTGTGATATGTATTTGAAAAATAATAATAATTAAAAAAAATTCAAAATAAAAATTTTAATCAGTCTTTACCTCTTTTTTTTTTTTTTTACCAATTACTAGACATTTTAGGTGACCCCATATGGGGTCCTGACCCCAAGGTTGAAAAACACTGCAAAAACCTGATGACACCATATTAATTGCTTGTATTTAAGGAATCTGTTCTACTATATTTTAGTGGTTTATTGAATATTGTGTTTGTGACACTATTTTGCTACAATTTAGGGGCGGCTGGTAATTTTTTTTTTTGGGGGGGGAGTATATATATATATATATATATATATATATATATATATATATATACGTCTAGAGCTCAATTAATTGACGGGCCTGGGTGCCTTACACCATCTTTTCTTTACTAATTAATAGTTTATTATAAAGTAATTAAAAGAGAAAAACCCATCCTGCCACATATATAATATAAAATGTATTACCAATAAACAAAATATGTGCACATGTACCTTTATTTGAAAAGAAAAATTGAAGTATAGTTTAAGAACGCTGAACATCAAGCATTAGAGTTAGAGTTGAGTTTATTTGTCATTGCACATGTTACAGAGCAACAAAATTACATTTCAGTTTCATCCCGTCCAAAAAAACATGAAAATACAATCATAACATGGAAGCACAGGAGCGTGAGAACTGCGGTTCGCCACAAGGGCGGCGCCCCTTATTCAGATGAGAAATGGGATAAGAACAATGGGGAGGAAGAAGAGATAAAAAATGAAAATTAGAGGAAAATGTATTTTATTTTCACTCAAATATTTTCATTCCAAAATATAAAATCCTCTTTATTTTTAAATAGTCACAGTTTTCACCTTTTTCAACAAAGATTACATTTTCTAGATGTTTATTGTTTTGTTTATTGGACCTCTTTATTTATTGTTTTATTAAAATAGGATCATAAGAGATGCTAACAGAAAGTGAACTTTGATGTATTTCAGGCTCAGTAATTGTGATTAATTGTAATTAAACTTTAATAATAGAGAACGTAATTGTAATTGTCTTTCTGAGGGTAAAAAAATAACTGTAAATTAATTGTAATTGGAAAAATTGCTGGTCATTGTAATCGTAATTCAATTGTAATTGAACATGGGTAACTGAAAACGTAATTGTAACAGAAAAATGTAACTGACCCCAACCCTGGCTGCATTGTCCAACTGCTGCTCGTCAGTTCCTGGACAGAAGTCTCAGCTGTTGCCAGGCAACCTGGTTGTAAACAAACTGATTTGACATTTCTGCTGTTGGACAGTTTGAAGAAAAGCTGATGGTTAATTTACTGACATATTAAGTAGTTTCTGTTGATGTATTTAGTGTAAGTCAGTCAGTAGCAGCTGATCATTAACATGAGCTCCATAATAACACTGTCTAATGTTCTGGAGAAACTGATCCACCGCCTTTGTCTGAGAGACTTCCCCTGTGGAGAAGGAACATGGGTGAGTGTGTGTGTGTGTGTTCCTAATGCAGCGTTTTTTCATCCTTGGGGATGTGACCCCATATGGGATTTCCCAGAATTCAAATGGGGTCGCCTAAAATGTCTAGTAAAGGATTCTGATGAAAATTATATTTTTGTATTTTTTTAAAAAATTATTATTCTTTTTCAAACTAAAACACCACATGCTGTATTATATACATTCACTTCCTCAAATATAAATCTATTCAAAGAAAATACAGTCTAAAAATTAAATAGTTAATCAAATAAAAAAAATAAATACAAATTAAAATGATCATTTTGTAATTTTTTGGGATTCTTCTTCTTTTTGAAATTAAAACACCTGCATATACTTTCACTTCCTCTAATATAAATCTAGTTAATAAAAATACAATATATATAAAAAATAAAATAGTCATTAAATATTTAAATAAAGATAAAAATTTAAATTTTTGTAATTTTTTAGATTATTCTTTTTTTTCTTTTAACCAAATTGAAACGAACATCACACAGTCTGAAACAACTGTATTCCATACTTTCACTTCCTCTAATATAAATCTAGTTAATAAAAATACAATATATATAAAAAATAAAATAGTCATTAAATATTTAAATAAAGATAAAAATTGAAATTTTTGTAATTTTTTAGATTATTCTTTTTTTTCTTTTAACCAAATTGAAACGAACATCACACAGTCTGAAACAACTGTATTCCATACTTTCACTTCCTCTAATATAAATCTAGTTAATAAAAATACAATATATATAAAAAATAAAATAGTCATTAAATATTTAAATAAAGATAAAAATTTAAATTTTTGTAATTTTTTAGATTATTCTTTTTTTTTTTTTAACCAAATTGAAACAAACATCACACAGTCTGAAACAACTGTATTCCATACTTTCACTTCCTCTAATATAAATCTAGTTGACAAAAAAAATACAGTATAAAGATATCTGAGCTGGCACATCTTGTCACTATGGTGCTACTTGTAACACTATATCACAAACATGGTCTAAAAGTAAATTAAAAAAAAAAAGTCTCTGGGATCGTCAGAAATGTGTGATATTAAAATGGGGTCACGACCCTAAAAAGGTCGGGAACCACTGCTTTAATGTCTGTCCTTTGTTCCTCAGAGACAGAGCACTGACAGGTGTGACGTGGACACAGAGTCCACTGACGTCCTCCTGGATCTACTGAGCTGTCCTCACTCTCCATGGTGCTGTGATGATGATGATGATGAAGAGTGGAGTCCTCAGGCTTCAGCACTGAGACGACTGGCTGTGCTCACGCCTGAACGTCTTCTTCACTCAGACTTCATCTACAAATATTTCACCAGCCTCTCCATCGTGGGCAGAGACGTGAGAGTGGATTTATTTCCTTCATTGTGCAAATAATCTGGAAATTATAAACCAAAGCACGATAACTAACATTTTTAAACTTGTAACTTAACTTTTGGATGAAACACAGGCTGTATTATTGCCATTTCTTGTTGCATAATAAATTGTCCTAGACTATTATATAAACTCATGGTTAAATTTTGACTAAAACTAATTTGCATTTTTGTCTGAAAGTAAATCCAAATTTGCTGTCTAAACCAGGGGTTCTCAACCTTGGGTTCAGGACCACATTTAGGATCACTAAATACTGGGAGAGAGTCGCCAGATGCCTTCAAGAAACTAAGAATATTTTTTTGAACAATTTGAGCCCATTTTTGCCTATTTTTACCCTTTTTCTGCAACTGCACCAAACTTGCCATATTTTAACCTATTTTCATCACTTTTTCTTGCCATATTTTTGCTTCTTTTAATGCATTTTTGCTACATTACTCCCATTTCTGCCACTTCTCCATCAAATTCCAATGCCTTTTCTGCACATTTTTTCCACTTTCAAGACATTTTTGGCATTTATAAACCCTTTCCACCACTTTTCACAAAATTTCACATATGTTGAATCATTATTGTCACTTTTAACCACTTTTCACCATATTTAATGCTTATTTTTGCCATTATATTTGTCATGCCCATTATTTGCCAGTTTAAACTTACTGTTCCAATATTGACACTTTGAACCCTTTTTTTACCACTTTTTCTGTCCGTTTTTGGCCACTCTAATTTCCAACTTTTAACCTTAATTCTGTGGGTTTTAAAATTCTATTTCACCACCTCTTTCACAATTTTTTGTCAATTTTAACCCATTTTATTTAAGATTAAAACAAAGATTTTTTTTTTTAGTCTTTAAGATGACTATATACTATGGTACAAATAATAATACACTTCCTGTCTAACAGTGGATATCATTCAGATTAATAAATAAATGTGGTTATCACAGATTCATAGAACAATGGACCATCATTTTGCTGACTTTATGGATGGACCCCAAAAATCTCTCCCCTTTATTCCCCCTTATAGATGACCCTGTCTCTACATGACTGTTCTTCAATGTTCATGTTTGTGTTCAACCACCTTCAGGTACAGTGGGGGTCCCCGCTCTCTGTAACCTTTATTTTGGGGGTTACGGACTGAAAAGGTTGAGAACCACTGTTCTAAACTAACACTGGTTAGTTTAGAAAATATCTTAACCTACACATGTATTCTTTCCATAAAGGATAGAATGAATCTTCGTCAAACTGATATTGATTTTCATATATTGGATTTGATAAAAACACTGCTATTTGATTTTTGCCATAGGTTTAAACCATTAGCTCAAACCCAAACATTGATACAGGAAAATACCAAACATCTCACATGAGCATTTGTTTCTGTATTCTTCAGTCGTTAAAGTGTTCTCTGTGTTTCTGGATCAGGTATCAGTTATTGATGATGGCCTGTTGAAGTTCTCTAAGCTGGAAAAACTAGTGCTGAGCGCCAACAATGTCTCTGAAGTCTCTGCAGAGAACCTGCCTGCATCACTGCAGGTCAATCTCACTCTGAATGGTGTTTCCTAATAGAAACCTCATCTTCTGCAACACATCAAAGCTCACAGGGCTACCCGGCAGGATGACATACAACGCACACAAATCAAAGTGTTGCTGATATTTCATTGCATGTTAAGATGAGATTACATCATTTGGGGTTTCCTCTAAAGCACTTGCGTCAAACTCTTGGCCCAATTCAGCCCACAGGAGAAAGTAAAAATTACAGAAAAAACAAGGATCACTGTGTAAATGAAACTCAACAATGTTTGCAGGGGCTTACAGTTTCCCCCATGCTTATATCACATGATGTCACTTATTTTCAGCTCTTCATTTTTTTTATAAAATCCTGCAATTTGTTTAAAATTATCCCAAATTTTGTGACGATACAAATTTGTCACAAAATCACTTCAGTTTAAAAGACAACATCCTGCAGGGACTGATATCTGACACTTATAATTTATTATTGGTTGCCCACATACTTTATTATTTAAATGTCATATGTAGAAGTGCAAACTAGGAATTGCAGTCATTTTTAATGTTAAACTATTGAAAAAAAAAAACTCAAACTACTTAGAATTTTTTTTAAATTTTCCTCAACTTATTACATAATATTTTCCTTATTTAATTAGAAATTGGTCACAAAATCTAGTGGAGACCCTGTTGGGACTGATATACAGTATGTCACTTATTGCTTGGATATGGTCGGTTTCTTACATATTTTGTATTTTATGTATACGTAGAAGTGCAAACTTGGGAACAATAATGTTGAAATTGCTCTTTTTACCACATGAAACATTGTGTAAATGAAACTCAACGATATTTGCAGGGGTGCTCAGTTTCTCCGGTGCTTATATTGCATGATTGCAGTCATCTTTAATGTTAAACTGTTGAAAAAACTCCAAATTCTTACAAAATACTTTAGTTTTCCTCAAATTGAAACATAATATTTTCCTTAATTAAATAGAAATTGGTCAAAAAAATTAGGAAATTTAAAGTAAAGATCCTGTTGAGACTGATATCCATCACCTATTGCTTGGATATTGTCAGTTTCTACATGTTTTGTATTTTAGTTTTTTGTACAAGTGTAAACTAGGGCACAATAATGTTGAAATGACTCGTTTTCTTACATAAAATCTGTGGCCCACTTGAGATCAAACTACTCCGTATTTGAACTAAAATGAGCATGACACCCCTGATCTAAAGGTTTTAGAGTTATGTTCCAACCGTCTGGGGTCTCTGAGCGGTCTCACCAGCAGAGGTTCTCTACAGCTGCAGCACCTCGGCCTCAGCTGCACCAGCCTGAGCTCCATGGAGGACACGACCTGTCTCACAGGAACACACTGGTTAGTACACGCACGCACACACACACACACACACACTGGTGTGCCGTAGGATTTTGTGACAACCATACATATTGCAATATACCGTGAAACTACACAAAAATAAATATTTTTTTTAATTTACTACTTTGTATTGTTATGGCAATTATTATATCAATCATCATATTATCAAATGTGTGTTCATGTGTACAATTTGTCATGTGTTTATGCATTATGACTGCATCATATCGTTGTACTTTTGAACAGAGACGTTGCTCCTTTGCTGAGTCATGTTACCCGCAGTACAGACAGATTGTGCTGTATTCACAGTGCCAGCAACAAACAGTCTCTGCTCAAAGCCTCATAACAAAACTCTGATAAGAAGAGCTCTGTAACAGTGATTTTCCACTCCTTCCTCCCTACATACACCCTCCTTCCCTCGCATCTTAGGGTGGGGCTCTTCCTCTCTGTAAAAGTTGGTGCTCAGAAAACTTTCCGTTAGTTTATGCCACCGTACCCTCCTGCAGGATGGAAGACCTTTTTTTTTTCTCCTTTTCAATTAGTTTCAATCAAATCCTTTTTTATAAAATCATCATGCTTTGACTGGACTTCATCATCATTCAACCAGAGCACAAATCATGTTTCCAAACGAGGACAACCGTAAATTTGCCGTGACAGTATACACTCATTTCATAATAGAGAGGCAAACTCTATACCTAATTTTTTTTTTTAAATATCTCGGTAATAAATATTTCATGAGTAATATAGTTGTCTTTGTCCCATTTTGTTTGGAATTAGTAAATAATTATGCACATTTACAGATATTGCACATGATATGAGTGATAACACGTGTTATGAAGGCTATTTTGCACAATAGGTGTGCCTTCAGATTTGTACTGCATTAGACAGTGTTATTATGGAGCTCATGTTAATGATCAGCTGCTACTGACTGACTTACACTAAATACATCAACAGAAACTACTTAATATGTCAGTAAATTAACCATCAGCTTTGCTTCAAACTGTCGAACAGCAGAAATGTCATATCAGTTTGTTTACAACTAGGTACTGGTTGCCTGGCAACAGCTGAGACTTCAACGAACTATGTGCAAAAATGCATTTAAAATTTTTTTTTTTCGATTATTTATATTGGATGAAAAGGGCCCTGAGTGAAAATAAAATGGTTGTTAAGCACAGTTTAGCCCTAAAACATTTATTCATGCTTGCATCAGGGCCCTAACTATCACCCCATTTAAAACAGTGCAAATGGTACGACCCACACGTGCTGCTGCTGCTGCTGCTGTAACACGTAGTCTGAACTGTGGATGTGACAAGGAGCGGGTGATAGACAGCAGCAGGAAACCATGTCTTCTCTCAACAAAGGAAAAACACAAAGAAAGAAAGGAGAGGGAGGGAAAATGAAACGAGGGAAAGGGGCTGCTGTGCTTTCTCAATTCTTCAGAGGTGAACTTTAAAACACACATTTTTTTGTGCACTCTCACGCATTTAAATGCTGGAACATTCCTTTTGCACGTCAAATCTTAATTGGAGATCAAATAATTAGATTTAAATGATGTTGAAGACTACATTTTGCTGCCACCAAATCTTAAGGTGGCCAGAGTGTCCTCCATGATTCTAATCATTCTATATTTTCCTTTTATTAAACTTTGTACAAGTTTGCTTTGTATATATACCCCCCCCCCCCCCCACCCCAAAAAAAAAAAAACAGCCACCCCTAAATTGTATAGAGTCAATCTCTGCTTAAATAGCCAACACAGTGATTTTTAGTGCTTTACCATTAGTCAGCAGATGAGTAGTTTACCACAAAGATGTAGCTTTGATGATGAAACACACACACACACACACAAAGCGTTTTTAATGTCATAAACCAAAACCAGGTCAAACCAGAGCTCCATTTTATTATGACAGTTGACGTGGGTCAGTTTCCTGTTTTTGTCAGAGATAAAAGTACTCACGTTACTGTAATTGAGTTGCTTTTATGGGCACTAAAAGAAGTATAGTAATTTGTTACATTTCTACACCAAACCATTACTAAATATTATTGTTTTAAAATGATCAACGAACATTGTAAAACTACAAAAATGAAAAGAACAATTAAATGCATCACATCATAGCCGACCAATCAGATTAAACGTAACGTATGGAACCAAAACAGCATTGAATGGAGGTTAGTTTTCTCAGTTTTAGAGTTCATAAATGTATCTATACTTAAAACCTGAGAATTACTTTTATTTTGAATTGAATTTATTGGTGTTATTTTATTTTTAAAAATGATTGTACATTTTGACAAACCTTTTATTTTATACAGATGCCTTTGTGGAAAATTTATTAAGTTCTGATTGTGCAAAATTTCGTCAAAATGTAATACCAAAAATAAACGTGGGGGGCATAGGCAGAGTTTGAGATAATAAAAAATAGAATTAAATACATAGACCGTCTCGAGATTCATGTCAACCACAATGTGTGTAACATAGTCAATAATGCAAAATGTATTAATAACATAATTGATAATGTTGATGACAAAAACATTTTTGTTTATTTTTTTTAATTAATGATAAAATTAGCTAAAATCTGCTTCACTTTTTGCTACAGTAACATAACATGAACTGCTGGGTGCAGCCTGTGTCGCATCACTATTTACATTGTGAAGAAGAATCGCACAACAGAAGAAGAACCAACCTAAAGTTTCAAATTTGGGACCATTTCACTGAAAACATATACTTACACACCTGAAGTGGAACTAACATCTGTGACATGAAACTAACAGTAATACATTATATTTAAAATTGTATTTTATAATATATTAAGAATTGCATTTTTTTCAAATGAATTTGTGAAAACTGTAATGAAAACTTTAGACCATCGGTTTAGCTCCCTCTGAAACACTACTTCTACTTAAGTAGGATACACAGTATCAGTAGGATATATCAACACTCTTTACACCTCTGGTTCCTGGTCCTTTAGGCCTCAGCTCGTCTCCCTGGACCTCAGTGACTGTGAGTTCCAGAGCCAGCGAGTTCTCCTCAGAGCTCTGAGCACCCTGCCTCAGCTCAGGACTCTGATGTTAGAGGGGAACCCCTTCACCCTGACCCCCTCCTACCCTGGGCTCACTGTGGACAGCCTCCCACAGCTCACCTATCTGGACCAGTCCAGGATCTCCCATCATCAAAGGCATCTTTTCAGAGGCTTGGCAACGATGAATGGTATAGAACATATAGTGGTGTTCTATAAATCTGTGTTAACCACATTTATTTATTTATCTGAATAATATCCACTGTTATCCAGGACGTTCATTATTATTTGCACCATAATATATAGTCATGTTATAGATGTAAATCATTGTTTTAATAAGAAATAAAATAAGTTAAAACTGACCAAAAACGGTGCAAAAGGTGGTAAAATGGGATTTTAAAAACCACAGAAATTGGTTAAAAGTTGCAAATTAAAGTGGTCAAAAATGGCAGAAAATGTGGTAAAAAGGGTTCCTAGTGTCATTATTGGAACAATTAGTTTAAACCGACAAATAACGGCATGGCAAATCGTAAATGTGGTTAAATTGGCAAAAAAATAAGCATGAAATATTATGAGAATAGGTTAAAAGTGATAAATAAATGGTAAATAAATGAATAAAATAAATAAATAATAATACCAATGATATACTAATGAGAAATAGATAATAAAATGGTGGAAAAGGTGCTGAAATAGGATTTTTAAAAACTTGTTAAAAGTTGCAAATTAGAGTGGCCAAAAATGGAGAGAAAAAATTGGTAAAAAGGGTTGAATGTGTCAATAAGTGCCCAAAAAAAAAGGGACAATTAGTTTAAACTGGCAAATAATGGGCATGACAAATCATAAATGTGGTTAAATTGGCAAAAATAAGCATGAAATATGGTGAACATAGGTTAAAGGTAACAATAATGGGTCAACATATGCAACATTAGGTGGAAAAGTTGTGGAAAGGGTTTAAAAGTGCTGAAAATGTCTTGAAAGTTGAAAAAATGTGCAGAAAAGACATTGGAATTTAATGTAGAAGTGGCAGAAATGGGAGTAATTTAGCAAAAACGCATTAAAAGGAGCAAAACTATGGCAAGAAAAAGTGATGAAAAAGGTTAGAATATGGAAAGTTTGGTGCAGTTGCACAAAAAGTGT
The DNA here is from genome assembly GCF_900634775.1 of Gouania willdenowi. NCBI lineage: Eukaryota > Metazoa > Chordata > Actinopteri > Blenniiformes > Gobiesocidae > Gouania > Gouania willdenowi. Next base: position 34,222,569 of record NC_041052.1, read on the forward strand.
AAAAAATAAACCAAAATGGGCACAAATTGTTCTAGAAGTATTCTTAGTTTGTTGAAGGCATCAAGCCATAGGTTGAGAACCACTGCTCTAAAGGAGGACACTCACACGTCTTCATTGTCTGCTATGTTTATCAGAGCTGGTGATTGATGTGGCCCTGGCTACAGTGAGTGTAGGTCTGATGAGGGGACTCCCACAGCGGGTGATGAGGTCAGATGAGAGGTTGTCGGACTTCCCCGTCACCACATTCACTTATTCTATCACATACCAGTTCCTCCATGATCAAATACCTGCTGGAGAGGTGACGTATGCTCCTCCTTATCACTCTCTCACATCTCACTCAAAGCGTGTGAGTTTCTGACACTATTTCCAGAGGATACACATTTTCCATTTAGTAATTCTAACTATGGTTGGGGTCAATTACATTTTTCAATTATAATTCCATCGTCAATTACCCATGTTCAATTACAACTCAATTCTGATTACCGTGACCGTAACTTTTTCAATTACAATTCAAATTGCAATTATTATTTTCCCTCTATAGAGTCAATTACAATTACTTTCTTAACTACTAAAGTTCAAATTCAACAAATCGCAATTATTGAACCTTTAATAAATATTAATTTTCTGCACATTTTTTCCACTTTCAAAGACATTTTCAGCACTTATAAACCCTTTCCACCACTTTTTCACCTAATGTCACATATGTTGACCCATTATTGTCACTTTTAACCTCTTTTCACCATAGTTCATGTTTATTTTTATTTTTTTTGCCAATTTAACCACATTCATGATTTTAATAAATATTAACCCTCGTAAAATGTAGCCTTACTCTTGTGTTAGCATCTCTTATGATAACGGATCAGTTTGGCTCATGTCTTAAATCAGCTGTAAAATACACTAAAAATATTATCCTAATCAATTAAAATATTGGTATTAATATTTTTGGTCTGAGCATTTTTTCTGTCTGTACACCCCTTGATTTAAATGCTTTTTTAAAATAGTAAAATGGACAAATCATGCTAAATCCACTTTTTTAGCCCTTAAATGCATTTTGATGTATATTTAGCTTGTTTAGAAGCAGAGAAAAGTTCAAATTAATCTCTTCAGGTGCTCCGTAGATATCTTTATATTCTGTTTTGGTCATATTTTTCAATCTGTTTTCGATTTTTCGATTCTTTATTACGTTTTTTTGAACAATTACGTCAGAGGAACTGCCAAATTAGTACATCGACTCCAGGTCCAACACTTCGAGCAATCCGCCATTTTTATTTCTCGCTTTTATTTTGTAGTCCAAGCTCCAGGATGCAGAAGTTACGAGAGGAGAAATCAAAATGTTCGGTTGTTGGATGTAGTAACCCACACGCTTCATTACAACGTCTCCCAGCATCAGAACCTTTTCAAAGTGCCTGGTTGAGTTTTATGTTTCATGGAAATGTACCCACATCTGTGGGTAAGGTCATTTTTGTGTGCGTGAAACACTTCAAGGATGACTGCTTCAGCAACCTCCGCCAGTATAAAGAAGGATTTGCCGACTTTGAACCCTCAATCAGACTTTGTCTGAACCCTCAATTCAATTCCTTCTATCTTTGGAGACGATGAACAGAACACTTCAGTAAGCTGTAAATAACGCTAAAAATTGTGATGATAAGACGTCCCTGTCATTGTTTTGTTAGCATTAGCAGTTGCACCGTCTTCATATGTTAGCGCTGTGTGCTTGTTTTAGATCCTTGATGATATGGCCTACGTGATTTAATTTAAGTCTAAAGTTTTCATTAGTCATTTCATTGTGCCGTTTTTGTCTTTGAAAAGACTGTATTAAAATGCATTTCGTGACGTTAGCTTGGCGCTAGCGTTAGCTCGGTGCTTGTGTTAGCTCACTTGTTAGGGTTCTGCAGGTTCATCATCTTCATTTTCATCTCGCTCCACTGGGTCAGACTCTGGCTCAAACATGTAAGGCTGGATGGACAAGTCTTCTGTTGTTGACATTTTGTAAATAACCTCTGAATAAAAAGTTTATGCGCCGCTACATAGCCGTATCTCTTCTATCAAACTACAAAAATGGCCGAGCAGGGTGGAGTTGAACCTGGAGAGGGGGCGGGGTATGAAGTGTCTCATTTGCATTTAAAGAGACCGCACCTAACCCTAACCCATCAGAAAAGGGGTAGAAAAGGGGTGGAGCTATAATAATGAGGAATTCAGACCCAAGCATTGCAGTTCCGCTTTATATAGACCACAACTGTATGATTTATATGTAAAAAGGAAGGATTTAAAACCATGATATGTCCCCTTTAAGAGAAGTGACAGGGAGTGGAAGACTTTATATAAAACATATTTAATAATAATTGTTAACTATACGTATGTGTAATTAGAACTGTAGGTTTGCGTTGAATTAAATTGTAAATTACATTTTTTATAGAATTTCCATGGCAATTACAATTACAGTCAATTATCTGAACTCAATTACAATTCAATAACGATTACCACAGAAACAGATTTTTTCAATCACAATTACAATTATGATTACATCATAATTGTAATTAAATAACAATTACAATTATAATCGACCCCAACCCTGATGATAACCATTGTAGATATAGTCACACAATTAAAATGGACAGCGTTTCTACACATTCAGCTGTAAGAAGTAAAGTAATGATGATATTGTTAAATGTGTTCTGTGTTCTAGAACCTGGACAGTGAGCCTGCGTTTTCTTGTAGTGAAACATATCAAGAACCACATCAGAACTGTGAACCACTCAGTGGAACATTGTTTGTAACACCAGAGAAAACCTGCTGTGGTACGACCCACGATGTCATCAGTGCACACGTTAGAACTCACTCACTTTACTCACATTAAGCACATTTTTCTTTCATTTGAGACAAATTAATGTAAAACAGCATGTTTTATATTATTGTTAAAATGTGTCCACATGAAAAAAGAATTTAAATGTAAATATTATATCTAAATGTAAATGTTGAATCTAAATGTAAAGGTTAAATGTAAATGTTATATCTAAATGTAAGTGTTAAATCTAAATGTAAAGGTTTAATCTAAATGTAAAGGTTAAATCTAAATGTAAATGTTAAATCTAAATGTAAAGGTTAAATCTAAATGTAAATGTTAAATCTAAATGTAAATGTTAAATTTAAATGTTAAATCTAAATGTAAAAGTTAAATCTAAATGTAAATGTTAAATCTAAATGTAAAGGTTAAATCTAAATGTAAAGGTTAAATCTAAATGTAAATGTTAAATCTAAATAGGGATGTAACGATTCACTCAACTCCCGATACGATTCGATTCACGATACTGGGTTCACGATACGATTCTCTCACGATTTATTTTACAAAATGGGACTGTAGACAAATTTTTTTTTTTTGGGAAAAAACTAGAAAATACGGTACTATTTTCCTTTTATTTTTCATTGTCAAAAGAATTCCTTGATAAACTGTTCAAAACAATGCAATTTAACTAAAAATAAATCTTAAATGAAATAAATAAAGGAATAATACAAATGAAAATGAAGCCTATTAATTTAAATTCTGGTTCTATAATAAACAATGCAAAACTGCATAATAGTTATTTTTCTTTTTAAAAGTGCAACTGAAAATGTATTTTGTGCCTTAACAATTGGACTTTAAAATAAAAAAAAACACCGTGATTGCAATGATTTACGTCATATTTGTTTGGACCAGCAGAGGGCGCGGGTAATACAGTGGTCGGTTGGCATGCAGATATCTTTCAGTGAAGAAGAGAAGCTATGCTAGCAGACAGAGCTAATAGAAAAACGTGACTTTTACAGATATTCTTTCGGTGCTAAGGGGGTAATGAATCATTTATTAACATATTTAAGAGTAGAAGGCAGCCAGAAAGAAAGTATTAGCAGACTCCGCCCGCCGCCTACACTTGTGGATAGCGCCCTCTGCTGGTTAAAAAAAGTACTACGATTCAATTTTCAGAAAATTGATATCAACCGTGATACCTATGAATCGATTTTTAACTGCCTTACGATTAATCGTTACATCCCTAAATATAAATGTAAATGTTGAATCTAAACGTAAAGGTTAAATCTAAATGTAACTGTTAAATCTAAATGTAACTGTTAAATCTAAATGTAAAGGTTAAATCGATCCCCAAGTGTAAAGCTCAATGTTTAGAAATTATACAAAGTGGGCAGGTCAGCGTCTGTCAATGACATCATCAAATTAAAGTTGAAAAAATATCAGAATTCTATCAAACTGAATTTCGTTCTTATGCAAACAATATGAGTTAATGCAAAACTGGGATTTCTTAACATTAGTTTTTCAAATATGGAGCCAATAAATCATTGTTTAAAACAAATGATCAACATCCTTCTGCTGTCTAGGTGCAGATGTTTATTTTCAGATTTTTGTTTTCAATCTGCCTTTAAACGCTAACAGCTGCTGTCTTGCACACAGGTGACTGGCTTAGTTCATTAGTGAAGCTACAGGTGACATTTCCATTTGATAATTAACTCATTGACCGAAAGCAGGGGTTCTCGACCTTGGAGTCAGGACCCCATTTGGGTTCGTGAGTCACTGTGGGAGGGGGTCGCCAGATGCCTTCAATAAACAAGGAATATTTTTTTCAACAATATTTTTGCTTATTTTTACACTTTTTCTACAACAACACCAACCTTGCCATATTTTTAACCTATTTTCATCACTTGTTTTGCCATATTTTTGCTCCTTTTAATGCATTTCTGCCACTTCTCCATCAAATTTAAATGCCTTTTCTACACTTTTTTCCACTTTCAAAGACATTTTCAGCACTTTTAAACCCTTTCCATCCCTTTTTCACCTCATGTCACATATAGTGACCCATTATTGTCACTTTTAACCTCTTTTCACCATATTTCAAGTTTATTTTTTGCCAATGTAACCACATTCATGATTTGTCATGCCCATTATTTGCCAGTTTAACCCCGCCCCCTCTCATTTTCTGAACATGTGGCAAGGCTGATCTTGATGATGATTATTTTTTCTCTGCAGTTTCCAAACACAAAACAACCAAACTGCCGTGGTCAGAGTGTTTGGACTTCAGCGACACACAAAAGTTTTCCGTCACTTCTCTGGGAGAATTCAAAACATTTCTGAATCAAGGACTTTGTCTCACTCTGGAGGAGGAAAAGGTAGATAGATATGTTCTCATGGAAGAGACACATTTTAAATCCAGATTGATCGTGGTATTTGTTTTGATAAATACAGTTCATTTATTCCTTTATTCATCTTTTAATTAAAGCATACGTGTCAAACTCCAAGCCAGGGGGCTAAATCCGGCCCTTTGGAGATTCCAATGTGGTCGATAGGAGAAAAGAAAAATAACAGAAAAACCATTAATCATTGTGTACATTACCAAATCATTCAGTTCTAGGTCTCAGCCCATCCAAATATACACAAATTCAATGAAACTCCACAATATTTCAGGGCTCACAGTTTTCCAAATGCTTATGTCATATGTTGGCATAATTTTTCATCTCAAAATGTAAAAAAAAAAAAAAAAAAAAAAATGCAAAATTTTCTTAAATCCAGAAAAAAAATTCTCTTAAATAACACAAAAATTGGTCATAAAATCAAAGAAATATTAAACAAAAATTAGTCTGACACCCCTGATTTATTGTTTCAGCTGTTGTGTATGATTGTACGTGTTTATGGGATTGTTTTAAGGTTCTGTGGTGGCCTGCAGCCTCTGAGGAGGTCCAACCAGTGAAGGAGAAGAAGGCTGGGAAAGAGGAGGTAAATGACTGCATCATTTATCTCACAATTACTACTTAGAGATCAAACATTTAACTCATTTTTCTTTCATTTGAGACAAATTCATGTAAAACAGCATGTTATATATCATTGTTCAAAATGTGTACCCATGAAAAACAAATCTAAATGTAAATGTTGATTTTAAACCTAAATCAAAAATGTAAATGTTAAATCTAAATCTAAATGTTAAATCGGTTACCAAGTATAAAGCTAAATGTTTAGAAATTATGTAAAGTGGGCAGGTCACGGGGCGGTGTGTAGCTCAGTGGGTAGAGCGCCCGCTCCATCTACGGAGGCTGTAGTTCCTCACCTGCAGCGGGTCCAGGTTCGATTCCCGGCCTGGGACCCTTTCCTGCATGTCATTCCCTGCTCTCTCTGACCCCCTTCCTGTCTAGCAACTGTCATATAAAGGCCACTAGAGCCAAAAAAAAAAAAAGTGGGCAGGTCAGCACTTGTCAATCACGAGGCCCCGCCCACACCACTGACTGGCTCAGTGAGTGAGGAGAGGGGAAGAGAAAGACATGGCAGGATCGCTCCAAACTGACAAACTCGAAAGAGGTGACTAGTGTACGGGCTGCACGTCAGCGGAGGACAACTGCCCTCAGACAGTTTAACATATGTAGATTCACTGAGAGCACCAGTATGATGGATGTCAACTCACTTTTGTCAGTGATGAAGAGTATGAGGATGCAGAAGTCCTTTGAGGGTGGGGTGTGGGCGGGGTCTCGTGATCAACAGGTGCTGACCTGCCCACTTTTTATAATTTAATCTAATTTAGTTTTACACTTGACGACCGATTTAACATTTAGATTTAACATTTTGATCTACATTTGATATTTAGATTTAATATTTTGATTTACATTAAACATTTAGATTTAACTTTCACATTTAGATTTAACATTTAGATTTAGATTTGATATTTAGATTTACATTTAACCTTTATGTTTAAGTTTTACATTTGCATTTACATTGAAGATTTAGATTTATTTTGTTCTTTTGTTATGTGTACACATTTTAACACTGATATAGAAGACGCTGTTTTACATGAATTTGTCTCAAATGAAAGAAAAATGAGCTAAATGTTCAAAATATGTCGGCTATGAAACAGTGACTGAGTTTTTACATTTGGCAACAAAAAGTTTAAGTAAAATATTAACCCAATTTTTTTTGTCCTGCTGCATTTTCAAAGATTCCAGTTAAACCAGGTTCAACCAAAGGTAAAAAGAAGAAACCTACACAGGAGCTGGTACAGGACGCCCCCATCAGGAGGCTCCTGGGTACTGCACATGTCCCCCTGCAAAGCCTGGTTAGAGGAGGGAAAAGGGTCCACATGGTCTGTGACTTTGGTCTCCTATCTAGTGACTCCGAGGAGGAACATACAACACAGAATGGGAAGGCAAGTTTACGGTTGCAAATTATTCTGCTGTAATAGACTCCATCATCCTCCAATGGATGGATGAATGGATGGATGAAAACCAGGGGTGTAAAGAGTTCCAATATATCCTTCTCAAGTAGTTGTTGCTTAATTGTCTTGTAAAATGTATTAAATTGTACTCAAGTATAAGTACAAGTAAATCATACATAAAATACTCAAGTACAAGTAAAAAGTAGCTCAATTAAATACTCACAATAAAAGTTACTATTGTTACTTTCACCCCTCAAGTTTATTTTTGTTCCCTTACATACAGTAAACATCTCATGTATAAACTTAAAAAGGAACAGACCAAATCTTGCACAATTGGAATGATAATATTTTATTTTCCACAACGTGTATAAAGGTATAAAACAAAAAAAGTTTGTCAAAATGTACAGTTCTTTTTTAAATAAAATAACACCAATGAATTAAATTCCAAACAATAAAATCCTTGGCTCTGAGTATAGTTACATTCATGAACTCTAAAATTGAGAAAATAACCTCCATTCAATGTTGTTTTGATGCCGTACATTACATTTAATCTGATTGGTCGCCAGTGATGTGATGCATTTGATTGTTGTCTGGTCATTTCATTTTTTGTAGTTTCACAATGTCTGTTGATCACTTAAAAATAATAATTTATTTAGCAATGGTTGGGTGTCGAAATGTAACAAATTACTTATTTTAAAACATACTCAAGTACAAGTGAAATTACTCATTTAGAAATATACTCAAAAAAGTACCCATGAAGGCCAACTCAATACTTTAACCTCTTATGAAAACACACACGAACAAAAAGTAGGAACATGAAGAACACTCAGTTGGATTATGAGCCGGAGAAGTGATGATGGGGCGTATTTTTCATTTGTCTGTAGGATGAGGAAAGAAAGGAAAAAAAAAAGGAGATGCCAAAACAGAGAAGAGGAAAGAAAGCAGCCTCATCAAAAGGTGATCCTACAGACATTTGGATTAAAGCCTGCATATTGATTATTGTAATACAAATCCTAAATGTTCAGGATCCGAGCATTTAGGTTTGGACTGAATGTGTGCTTTAATTCATTAAAATCTCGTCCCACTCTTGAGTTTAAGCTGGATGTTTGTGTGCAGTCCAGAAGGAGCAGGATGAGGCTGTTAAACCAGAAAGGCCAGTGTGTGTCCATCAGGAGCCTGTCACTGTGGAGCTGAGTGTGGAGCTGAGCAGATGGAGCTCAGTGTCTGAAGCTCATCAGATGTTCTCAACATGTTCTCCTTAAACCCGTAGAGCTGCTGCTAAGCTGAGGACACCATAGTGCTCTTTACCTTTAACCAATCATCATAAAATCATGTGCTGTGGCAGCTTTTTCTTCCCTTAGGATCATTGAGGATTTTTGTACCAGGTGTGTTATGTATGTGATTATAATATGTATGGGGTGACAATTGTAAAGTTGTGCATGCTAAAATAAACAGCAACTTTTTGCATCAAACCACTTTAAAAAAAATGTATGTGATCTTTTTAAATGTTATTTTTGACCATATTTACAGCAATATTCATGAATTTTTTCCCTTGTAAAAATATAATCTAAATCAGCAATTCTCAACTGTTGGGTCAGGACCCAAAAGTGGGCCGCGGAAAGCTTGCCAAAAATAATTAAATACTTAATGTCTGTCATGTTGGACTTGTCTTTTATTTTGAAAGGAACTTTTCTTTTAACAGGCATGCTGTGAAAAGCATGTTGCACAACAAAATATATAGATTTATGTTTTAAAAAGACTATATATATATATATGAGTGTTTAACAGCTATCTTTGAAAAAAACTAAATTTTGTTGGTTGAATTCTTTGATGACCGAGGCAAAATGTGGGTCCCAGGGTGAGATGAGTTGAGAACCCCTGATCTAAATGTTAAAGACTAAATCTAAATCTAATTGTTAATCTAAATATTAAATGATTTAGATTCAATATTCAGCATTTAGATTTATTTTTAACATTGACATTTTTACAAGAGAAAAAATATCACAAAATTACTACAATTTTTGTACAATTTCAATCAAGTAACAATACTTCTACTCCAGTAGGATATTCTAGAACTCTTTACACCTGTGTTCATCAGTAGACCATTTTATTAAAACAGGTGCAGAAGCAGTAGAACTGAGGCCACGTGGCCAGGTGCAGACCAACGTGCAGCGATTACTTTTTCCCACAAATTTATATATAAAAATTTTTTTAACAAGAATATAGGCAAAGGAGGAAATAAAAATGGGTCTAAAGGCAGCACTATGTCAACAACAGAGGGTAGAGAGTGTCAGCATGTCACTGAATCTAAAGGGATTCTAACATCTTGTGACATTTTAATATGGCAAGAGTTTGTCGTTATGTGCAAAATGTGTTACTTGGATACAGACAAAAACGCTACGCTTCCACATTTCAAATCCATAATCTTTATTTATTCATTTCTTATACATTTCAAAACATGTTTTAAAGAATGACTGTATTTTAAACACATTTAAATGCCTTGAAACTTTTTGGAAAGGCCATTTAAACCTCACTGATACCCCCCCCATCATTCTGTCCATAAAGATGATTAAAAAATGTCTCTTAAAGCCAAGCAGCACCACACCAGAATGGGTAAACACCTCCCCATTAGAACCCCCACACACACTATCAAACGTTAAAGAGCACACAGTATTTTCAGGCATAAAAAAATAAAACTATGGCTCACCAACTTTTTTGCTCAGACTGAGTTTTCTTCTCTTTTTAAATGTACAGTCTCAAATAAACACCTTGTACATATTAGCATATTACCTTTGTAAGCCCTCGGCATACTGTGCAAACACTAGAGATAAATTATCTGTAGAGGATTTCTCTCACAATCAATCACTGATAAATCTCTCACGCACACACATGCGCGCGCGCGCGCACACACACACACACAGAAATACTAAGCACTTTCCTTCCAAAGTCCGTTTATTTATTAAAAAACTTTTATTTAATTGGGAAAAATATTGAGGACACTGATGTCCTGTAAGAGCGCTTAAGGGCGGAGGAAGTCATCAGCATCAGAGGAAGATGCTTGGTAAAAACACACACACACACACCTCAGAAACCCAACAGCATACATGGTAGTGATTGTGCGAGCAGGGGTAACGAAGGCTTCAGAAGGTCTGGTCGTCGTTACAGGTGTCCGACCAGTGACCAAACATCTCACAGACCTCGCAGTACGGCCGCTGCTCACCCTTAATACCATGGTAGGCCGTGTGGGGGGGTGAGTCGGCCTCCTGCTCCTGCGTGGGACAGTCCTCTGTGTCGTGGAGGTCAAAGCAGTCGCAGATGTCGCAGAACAGGCGTGGTGGAAGTTTCTTTTTACCGTTTTGCTTTCTAGGAAAGAGAAACAGTGCAGAGAAAACAGCATCAGGCTGCTGTTTCAAATGCAGTTGTTCAAATTGAGCCGTTTCTCAATAGATACGAGTGTATGGGTGCGTCCGAATAGTCCCTCCTATCTCCTTTCCTATCCACTTTTGAAAATCCTGAAAATCCCTGAAAGTAGTTGCTGTGAAACCTCTGTTAAAAAAGAGAACACTGGATGCCTCTATACTGGCTAACTATAGACCAATCAGCAACCTTCCATTAATGGCCAAGATCATTGAGAAGGTGGTCTTCAACCAAATGAGTCAATTCTTAACATTCAACAAAATATTTGATACCTTTTAGTCAGGTTTCCGTTCTCATCACAGCACTGAAACTGCTCTTATCAAAGTGATCAATGACATAAGGTTGAACACTGATTCAGGAAGAGTATCTGTTCTCATTCTATTGGATCTAAGTGCTGCATTTGACACTGTAAACCATACAACATTGTTGCACAGATTGCAAACATGGGTTGGACTAAATGGAAAAGCAATGCAATGGTTTAAGTCCTACTTGGAGGAGCGAAGATATTTTGTAAGCATTGGAAACTTTGAATCTGACAGATTACCAATGTCCTATGGGGTTCCTCAGGGATCAGTTCTTGGACCTCTTCTGTTTAGCCTTTATATGCTTCCTTTAGGACAAATTTTACAGAACTGTAAGTTTGATTATCAGAGCTACTCAGATGACACAACTATATCTATCACTGAACCCAGATGACTATGGTCCCATTGAGGTTTTTGTGTGACTGCTTAGAATAAGTGCTGGCAACTGCTGGATAAATGAAAACTTCCTTCAACTCAACCATGACAAGATGGAGGTGATTGTCTTTGGTAACAAGGAAAAGAGGACTGCCATCAGCAAATATCTTGAGTCTCGATCTTTAAAAATCTAAAGATCAAGTCAAAAAAGTTGGTGTTCTGATTGACTCAGAACATCTCCAGAGTGAAAGGTTTAATGACTCAAAAGCATGGACCAGTTTCTCCTGATCTTTCTATCTCCAGCAGACTGGACTATTGTAATGGTCTTCTGACAGGAATCCCCCAAAAGAGCATCAAACATCTACAGCTGGTTCAGAATGCTGGAGCTCGGGTCTTAACCAGAACAAAGAGGACAGAACACATTACTCTAGTTTTAAAGTCTTTACACTGGCTCCCAGTCAGCCTCAGAATAGACTTTAAAGTTCTGCTGCTGATGGTGTATAAATGTGTGAATGGGTTTGGTTCAGAATACATCAGTGAGATGTTAGTCAGGTATGAACCCAGCAGGTCTCTCAGATCTATGAACACAGGTCAGATAGTGGAGACCAGAGCTCACAGTAAACATGGTGATGCTGCTTTTAGTTGTTATGCTGCAAAGAAGTGGAACAAACTACCAGCAGAGCTGAAGTCAGCATCACATGTGAACATTTTTAAATCAAAGTTAAAGGCACTTTTTTTCTCTACTGCATATGATTGAGAGAGAGATTTTTGGTCATGTTGTTGATGTAATGTGTTTGTTGATGATTTTAAATGTTCTTATTGATTTTTAAACAGTTGAATGTTTTATCACAGAAAGCACAATGAGTTGCCTTGTGTATGAAATGGGCTATACAAATAAATTTGCCTTGCCTTGCTTTTTCCTGAACCTTCGGAAGTGTTTAAGTGGCAGAAACACTGATGCATCTTTCTAAAGGAAACCAGATAATGCTGACCCACAATTCCTTGCGGCGACAACATTTAAAAGGAGCCGCACAGTCTGAAAAAGGACGCAGATGATGTAAGTTACCAATGCAATACTATGCCTACATATGCAGTAGGGTTGAACGATGAATTGCATTTGCGATATTATCGCAATTTTTTTTTCTCTTGTTCATGAAAGTGAAGTTAGTTAGATATGTTGAAGAGTTAAAGCCACACATTTCTTTGGCTTATTGTTGTAATCTGTGCTTTAAAATGTATGTTTTATATTTATTTAAAGTTTAAATAAATCTGAAATTGTTTATTATGAAACAGATTAATTTATTGCTTGTGTTCATTGAAAAATACATGACAAGAGGCCCTTGAAAAAATAATTGCATATTAAATCGCAATCACAATGTTGAGGGAAAAAAAAAAAAAAAAAAAAAAAAATCACACGAATAATTTTCCAAAAACGTTCAGCCCTAACATGCAGTCATTATCAGATTATAACTGACATAAAACGGACATTTTTAGCCACATTATGTTTTATTCAACATTTCATTCACCTAGAAATGCTTTGTGCGGCTGTATGTATACAACGTTATGTAGGCCTATATCTTGTATAAATGTTTTCCTTTGATTTACATTCAAACTGTGTGATTTTTGAGATTATATCAGTGGTTGGAGGCACAGGGGAAAGTGTTATAATTGTGCTTTTAGTCCATTTTAGGAAATGTGTAGTTTTTTCACCACGTCAGACGTGACTAACCGTAGCCGCCGTTGCCTAGTGGAAGTGTGTCTGATTGTCAAAACAACGCAGTGACATCATCCACGGGGTTAAGGAAAAGTGGATAGGAAAGGAGATAGGAGGGATTATTTGGATGCAGCCTATGTATATACTATTAATTGATGTGTTTAATGATGAAAATGTCAGGAACATAAGTTTTGAAAACTGAATGAAAAAAGGGTGTGGGAGATATTAAGTGCTACTTCAAAGGAGTGCCCTTTCGAGCAGTGTATTTATATTTATCATATGTATTTATGTTAAAACATATCATGTATATTAGCAACGTAGGCTACGAATAGAAAAATGTATGTACACATGCTACGAAAGCTTTTCTGTTTGTATAAAATTTCTTTAAAAAAAAAAAACACTAATCTTAAATGTAAACTGTGACTCCTGAACCTCTGTTAAAAAAAAATTCCTCTTATAATATTCATTTTAGGATGGAATGAAAACCAACTAATTTTAGGTAAAAAATAGAATTTTTTTTTTTCTCAAAAAGGTGATATATGATATAAATCTCAAATGAAGTGTGACCAAAAAGACAATTCAGGGTTAAATTTGCGAATGCAAAATGCCACACAGGCACAGTTATTAACAAACAGTTGCACAATGTGTCATTTTTGGCTTTTTCTCCTCTAAGGGACAGCACGTGTGAGTGAGTTCTGTAGTGTGATTTGTTTAGGGGATGGTCTGGATTAGGACGCACTCAGAAATCCATCTAACTGGGCTATACATGCTGTTCTAAGAAGAAGCTAAAGCAGCAACTCCTAAAACAAGCATTTTAAAACAAAATGAGCTGTAAAAAATGTAAATATAGATATAGGCAATATTGTAATTTTCTATAATGCCAAAATAGAAAACTCAAAATATGTTGAATCTCGATATATCGCCCAGCCCTACTCTACCCTTGACAGGTGCAAATAGGGTTGGGACAACATCACGTCACGAAAACAATACAATAGTTTTGGAAAAGAAAAAACGGCCAAAAAAATTGCAGTTGGAAAAAAATAAAAGAGCATAACAATCTGGTGTTGTAAAAAATAAACTGAAAAATTATATGACCACCAATCCACCCCCCTTGCAATACCACTCTGACCCTGAACGAAACGTCTTGTTGCACGATATATTGTCCCACCCTGAGCAAATAATAATCATATTTTCAATATTTAACTGCTACTGTTTAAGGAGAACGCTACTGTTTTGAAGCACATTGTGTTGCAATTGTTTGCATTTTGATTAAAATGACACTGACTCAAGGCTCAAACATACTCGGGCGGACACCCGCAAAACAGAGTTCGCGAGCAGTCCGCCAAGCAAATTAAATGCAAAGCTCAGATTTTACTATTGTGAGGACTTCTCCTCGGCATTGCATCGACCAACATTAAATGTAACACCAACCTGCATTTCACCGCCTGGTGAAACAGAGGAGGAGAGGTGAACATGAGCATAGAGGAGAGACTAACAGATGAGCTACGACAGTCGCGACACTTTTAAAGCACGTCTCCAGGAGTACAAGGACTACACAGAACCGCTGAGAATCATGGAACATGTAGGATTTTGTTGGAAACTACTACGCCGCGAGAGTCCATTGTGTGCGTAGTCTGCCCGAGTATGTTTGAGCTTTAATGACGTGTGGGATGTTGTGCTGCTGACACCAGATCTCACCTGTCATAGTTATCCAGCTCACTGGGACTGTTGCCATTGAGAGATGCAGCTGCCATCTTCTCCAGCTTGTCCTTGAGGTCCTCGTTTTTCCTCTGGAGATCAACGATGACCGAGTTCAGGAACTCGATCTGTAAAAGAGAAACATGACGGTTAAAGCTGCTCCTGGAAATACTTCATCTCACATCCATAGCCGAGAATAATACTCGCTGACAGACGTACTGTATTCTGAAGTTAAAGACATGTTCAACTTCTAATAAAGTTGTTTAATCTCTAACATTTAACCCAGTGGTTCTCAACCTGGCATCTTGCCAGATGCCTTTAAGAAACAATTTGAGCCCATTTTTGCTTATTTTTTACATTTTTTAGCAACTACACCAAACTTATCATATTTCAACCTATTCATCACTTTTTCTTGGTATATTTTTGTTCCTTTTAATGCATTTTTGCTCCGTTAAGCCCATTTCTTCCACTTCATCACATTTCAATACCTTTTCTGCATTTTTTTCCACTTTCAAGACATTTTCGGCACTTTTAAAACCTTTCCACCACTTTTCCCACCTAATGTCACAGAAGTTGACCCATTATTGTCACTTTTAACCTCTTTTCACCATATTTCATGCTTATTTTTGCCAATTTAACCACATTCACAATTTTTCATGCATATTTTTTGTCAGTTTAAACTAATTGTTCCTACATTTTAAATTACAATACCCCAACCCCCCTCCCCTATTTCTGCCACTTTTAAAACAGAATTGACACTTTAAACCATTTTTACCACTTTTTCTATTTTTGGCCATGTAATTAGATACAAGCAATTTATGTGATTCATAGAACAATGGACCATCATTTTGAAGACTTTATGGATGCGCCCCAAAAATCTCCCCCCTTTATTCTCCCTCATAGATGGCCCTGTCTGCAAATGACTTTTCTTCAATGTTCAAAAGGTTGACAACCACTGATTTAACTAACAGAACTCCATATCCACACCCTCCCCTTATAAGGTGATGGGAAACCACAGTCAGTTATCAGCCAAAAAGAAATCCAAGCTTCAGATTCAAGGGAAATCTGTTATTGAAGATGCTGAATAAAAGGTGATATCTGGTATCAGAGCTAAATCTTCAAATTCAATTCATTGAATTGCCTCGTGTATGAAATGCTCTACACAAATAAATTTACCTCGCCTTGAACATGAAGCTTGATTTCCTCTTTAAGGGCAGTTTGTGGGAATTTAAAAACACACTGTGTGGAACAAACATGCAAAAGTGAAGCAGATGAAAAACATCAACAAACCGCTGCCTGATGGTGGAACAGCGATGCCGACATTAGAGACAGCGCAGAGCGAGAGGAGAGAAAAATAAGAAAAAAAAGTCAAATTAGGGGCCATCATCACAGAAACCCAAAATAAAGCACTACATCTGAAAGGTCACAGAGGAGCAATGACTCCAGTGTGCGGCAGGGTTGGGGTCAAATCGCATAATTGATCATTCATTCAAATTATGGCGCAATTGTTGTTTTCAGAAGATCTGAAGCGCACTTGATAAAAAGCCTTTATTCAATCAGGGCTACAGAATTATAAAAAACATGCCAACATGTTTCAGCCTAACAGGCCTTCATCAGGGCAGTAACAAAATGGCTGCCAAGCTGCTTCCTTTAAAGGTTTTCAACAGGTCACATGATTAGTAGTCACATGATAAAATGAAAGGTTACACAATTAAAAACTGTAGAGCAGTCCATTCAATGATTTTCATGCCTTTTAGCATAATTATAATTGTAATAACTGTTTCAATTATATGTTGTAATTATAATTAATTGTAATTGAGTTCAGATAAATGACTTTCTAATTGTAATCGGCACAGAAATTCTACAAAAACTGTCAATTACAATTTAATCAAACGCAAAACTGGGGAACCACATTACAATTCTATGGTTTACACATATGTAGTTAATAATTAAAATGTGTTTTTTTTATAAACTTCTCTCACTACCCGTCAGTGAATCTTGAGGATCATTTTTACCATTTAAAAAAAATTAAATCTAGGTGTATACTGACAGCAAAATGGTTCACATGCCCACACCAAAAATATTAATCCAAATATTGTTATTGATTAGGAAGCCTAACAAGTTAACCTAGAGATGAGAAACAAATTAGATATATAATATTTTTTAGTGTAGTTTACAGCTAATTTAAGATTAGGGTTGGGTATCGGTTGGGTTTTATCCGATACCGACTCGATATTTTTTTTAAACGTTCCGGTGCTTAAAGCAGTACATAAAAAAAATTAAACCGCATACATTTTGTCAAAATACAATACCTTTTTATTTTCAGGGCCAAATTGAACACAATATTACCTTAAAAATATATATTCGGGGGGGGGGGGGACCGAAATGTGCGTTCTTATTCGGTCTGGTTACTACCGTTTACGTCGAAACTGGTGCCATATTAGTACCGCATTTTGGTACCCAACCCTATTTAAGACATGGGTCAAAACTAACCCGTTATCATAAAAACTGCCAACAGAAAGACAACTTAAGAGGAAGGATATTTGTTTATTTCGGGCTCAGTAATTGTGATTAATTGAATTTGAACTTTAGTAATTGAGAACGTAATTGCAATTGACTTTCAAGGAGAAAGTAATGGATGGTAGTTTTATTTGTAATTGGAAAAAATGATGGGCAATTAAAGATGTAATTGTAATCAAAAAATGTAATTGACCACCACCCTGGTCTGCGGCTCACTCTGGCTCAGGTCTGCCTTTCTAACAGTCCACTGATATAAACACAACAGGCCCTCAGGATACCAAGTCATGCAGTCACATCTTTGTTGTAAACATCTAGTGAAAGACAACATTCAGCCTTTCCACAGCTGCCCTAAAAATACCCAACATGTTGGATCCAAAGCAGACATTTTTAAAGGCAGCTAAAGGAAAGTGTCTTTACACTGAATGTGAAAATGGTGACAACAAAACAAGAGGAACGAAAATAACCTCAGTTAATGCATGTCAAGAATATGATAGGATTTAGGATAGGTGCAGCTGTACACACCTGACTCTCCATCTCCTTGTCTTCCCTCCTTTGTTCCAATGCAGCATCACCTGAAAAACAGGACTACATGTGATTGTTTTGTTTCAACCCCCTCACTGGCTACGTTTACATGAGAGCTTTAATGTCCCTCAATCAGAATAAAAAATAAATTCTCTTTAAAGCTGATATCCGGAGTTTTGGAGAAATATATGTTTATGAATTATTTTTTTGAAATGCAAAAAAATACCCAACTAGTCATTTACTATGGTCTGCCGGTGGTCATTCATATACATTAATATGTATAAGTCCCTATAGGCTTTGACTTCTTGTTTTTGAGTCGGTCAATCAAAGTGAATGCAAAACTGTGTACGGAAACAAGGCCGTGAGTCACAACGGCAAACAGGCAAACATGATTTGGGCTCTTACCTGACCCACAGACCTACAGACCCTTTCCAAAAAATTAGAATATCATGGAAAAGTTGTTTAATTTCCATAATTCCATTCAAAAAGTTAAACGTTCATTGATTATAGATTTAGGGCCCACAATTTAAACGATTTCAAGTATGAATCATGACTGACTGTGGATATTTCACACTGAACCTCAAGCAGCTTGGGTTCTGTTCCTCACCCGTATTCCTCTAAACCCTTGGACCTTAATTCCCGAATGAAAGGCACACTATAATTTGGAAGCCAAATTATGTAAAAAACAAATACTTGAAATCTTAAATTGTGGGCCCTGACTCTAATCTATGAAAGAGTAACTTTTTGAATGGAATTATGGAAATTAAACAACTTTTCTATTATATTCTAATTTTTTGATAAGGGTCTGTATATCAACGTGACCTTGTTATGTTCCGCGATGCGCATGCAGAACAGTAGAGGCGTGGCTTCTGGTAGATTGGGAGAGGCAGGGGAGGAAGTGGAGCTGTTGAGGGCGGGACATCAAGACGTTTCTCAGAAACTCTGGATAGCAGCTTAAAACTGACCTTGTAAACACTTAATTCCAAATGAAAATGGTAATTCCGAATTAAACTTAAATCCGAAGTGGCTGATTTATTCTGATTTTAATTCCACTTTAAAATAATGCCAGCCGTTCTGCACATGTTCATCCTGTAGCGATGACACGCTGGTGGCAAAATAATCCAAGATGGCCGCCCAAAGCAAGCGAGACTGGAGCAGACACTATTCATTTAATAAGAGCCTTAGAAGATATTATGGACATAATGAGAAGAGTGGATGGACAAAAGCATAAACATGTAGACATTCCCATGGACTTATTACAAACACACACCGGCAAACGAAAACAGGTGTCATCGGGGGACATGACGCCCTACACCAGGACACAGAGCTTTACTAATGACGCACGCGTCATCCTAAAGTTCTCCTGTAGATTAAGGTAGAGCAGCTGCCGCATTAAGCGCTGGCTTCGATTGACCAAAGTACGGCCTGCTGCCTCCCTTCTCCGCTACCATATCTCCCTTCTCTTCCTCAGCTGACGAAAGTGACAAGTGAAAAGTATGTTATCGTTCAGCTACTGCTTCAAAACTACAATCAGATATAAAGTGAAAACAGTTCTTATTTTGACTTCAATGTTGGAGTCAAAAAATAAATGTTTGTTGTGTGTTTTTTTCCCCGATAAACATGAATACGTCAAGTTCGCCATGTTGGTTCCATGTTAACACAAAGCAGAACACTTTAATTCCAAATTATTTAATTTGGAATTAAAAAAAATGTAAACGTGGCCACTGCAGAGCTGCTGAGGAGATCGAGTCTCACCTGTGACGTTGTTGACGGGACTTACAGTCGCATCCTTTCCTGGTCTCTGAATCCGATCTTGGAGTTCTGCTTTTTCTCGCTCCAAGGCCTGAATCTTATCTTGTAGCTCCTTCACTGAAGCTTTTTCTCCACGCAGCGCTGACAGCTACAACGGTAACACGACTACTATTAAAGGCTGCTTTCTTACACAACACTGTTATTTTAAAGAGTATATAATGCCACAAGTATTGAAAGGTTTGTTTACTGATTAGGTAAAATATCTGATGCACAGAAAAATGAAAGTGTTGCTTTCTTACCTCACTTTTCAGTTTCTCCACCTGCTTGTCTTTCTCTGAGATTAAGGCACTGTGGTTTAGTGTCGACTGTTGGAAGGAAACTTTCTCCTTGTCCAAATGATCCTTCAAAGTGCTCTCGCTATCAAACAGAAAAGATGGCCCCACAATCTTAAAACAATTCACTTAAAGAAACATTCACATTTTTCTGTCACAATCTGAACGTGGATGAATCCAAATGGTCTTAATTGGGTCAGTGTGTATGTTTAATATAATAATTTTAATTTATTATTATTTAATAATAATTTTAAAGTTAAAATAAAGCAATAGTGTTTTCATATTGTGCGACCGGAAGTTGGAGCATGTTAGGACGCTGCTGTGTAACAAGTTTTTTTTTAACATGGATCACTATGTTGTTTTACTGTGTCTCAGAGGATATGACTGCAGCAATTAAAAAAAAAAAAAAAAAAAAAAAAACTCTTTCATCCACACTCTTTGGTGGTACAGTATATGTGTGCAGAGAATCACATTTTTGGTGCTCTTGCCACAAACTCAGCACCGTCCTCACACACGTTATTACTTTGAAAATGGGCAACTTCCAGTCGGTCTATATAATAATAAAAAAATAAAAAAACAGCCATTTGTTTTAGTCTTAACATTTATTTTTTGTTAAGACAGGAAAAGAAAATCAACTGGTTTTTAAAGTTTTGTTTATCACTTCTCGACCCTTATGAAGAAAAATGCCTTGAATTTCATTTTAATTTAATTATCCTTTTCTGAACGCAAAACATACACTGACCTAATTGACTGCAAACAGATCACAGTTGAGACATTTAACAGATTTATAATAATGAGCATCACATGATGTATGGTTCACATCACAACAATAAACCATAACAGCTGAGTATAGTGAATATTATTAATCATTAAGAACAGGAATTGAATGTATTGACACGACACCAAGTGACTGATTACAACGGCATATTTGGGCCACATTAAAATAAAGAAACCTAATGAAGTTGTAATTTTATTAAAGTCGTAATATATCAAGATTAGAGTCATAATGGCATAGCGGTCAGAATTCCCTGTTGAAGTGAACGCAACTAACACCAATAGCCCTTAAATCGATCACTTCCGGCCAGTTCCTCCTCCACTAAAGAGGCTATTAGCTCCAAGTCAGTCTGGTTCTTTCGTCAGAAGAAACACAAACGTCTGCAAAGTGTCTTAAAAAATCCTTAAACGGATAATAGTGTGGTAATGCTGGGCCAAAAGGCTTAATATTTCACCATGTGTGAAACCCAAAGAGAAATATAATCTCACTCAACGCACTGTATTTCAATTTTATTCCCATGAAATTACAACTTTAATCTTGAAATATTACAAATTCAATCTCAAGATTATGATTTTTTTTAAAATACAACTTTATTCTCATGAAATTACAACTTTATTCTCAAAATATTACGACTTTAATCTCGTAGTGCCCAAATTTTTTAAATTTTATTTTAATGTGTTTCCCTAATACACGGTCGTAACTGTTAGAAATGATGCTGTACCTTAAGGCATTACTTGGCACGCTTTAAAGACAAGGAACAATTTATCACAAACACACAGTAATCAGTGTGTATCGTTTGATTTAAATTACTAAAACACAAACCTTTTCTTGAGCGCCATTATCTGTTTCTTCAGCTTTGAGTGATCGTCCTTTAGCTAGGAAAACAATGGCAACAAAACAATGACTCAACATGTCGTTAATGGATTAAATGCTAGCTTTTTTTGTAGTTTCGCACCGTTCCAAGATCGCCCTTATCTTTGTTGCCGTTGTCAAGCTCCTGAGTCAGCCTCTTGTTCTCCTCCTGGATGCTCAGCAGTAACTGCGACTTGGTGGAAACGGCTTCTTTCAGATCCTCACTAAAATGATGCAAACAGCATAACCGTTATATTCTCTAAATGGACATATTTTTCTTCATGAAGATTCACTTGTGTCCTTTTCATAACTCACATCTCCTGGCAAAGACTCTTGGTCTTTTGAGCTTCTGTGCTAATCTGCTCCTTGTATATCTTCAGCTCTTCCTCATACTTTGACGCTTTCTGGTTTAATTTCTCCAACTGAAACCAAAATAGATATTACAACGCCTAACAGGATTCAAGCAAGGTGTGAATCCTTTGAATCCGTCTCTACGGAAGTGTATTGCATTTACTTTGAAAATAAAAATAAATCTTATTTCTGAATCATTTATTTATTTCTCCTGTATTTCAGACTAATTTTTTTCCTGTTTTTCATGCAAATTTTTCAGCAGCAGTATTTTCATCAGTCTCCTGATCATATCTTGAGTGACCACGTATCCAGCCTGAATGCACATGATGTGCATCATTTTATATTCATGGAACGTGCCACATCTGTCCAACTGATCCTGGAGAAACATTGCTATGTCCCGCAGATCTGAATGGGCTTTCGTTCTGAACAACCGCAAAGTCTGTGTAAAGTTGATAGACTTAGTAATTCCATCAATATGGCTTAAATCATAACAAATCTAATTGCTAGAGCGGACAAGGGCTCGTCTGTGAACGGTCACATTTACAGACCTTGGAGTCGCTGTCACCTTTACAATAAGTATTGACTAGGCCACTGGGAGTGAGGCCCAAGGCCAAGGCAGGCTGACTTGATAATAATGTATCATGTTATTCTGCAGTCAGTGCCTTCTCCTCGTTCTTCGCTCTCTGCTCTGTTTCAGGTGTCGTGAAGCTGATGATGGCAGTTCCTGATCTGTGGTTCACAGCTCAACTACTCTGAGACACTCTGATGTTCTCTCTCTTTATCCTGTTCTGTTGGTCCTTCTGTCCACTAACCCCAACCAGTCGACGCAGATGGCTGCCACCTCTGAACCTGGTTCTAACGAAGAATTTTTCCTGTTTCCAGTTGTTTCTTCCCACTGTCGCTAAATGCTTGTTCATGTGGATCTTGTTGAGTTTTCTCTTTCTTATGAATTTTATATTTTGATAAGCACATTGAGATGACTGTTGTAAATTGTGCTATACAAATAAAGTTGAATTGAATTAAAGATAGAACTACCTCCCAGTGTCTTAAACCAAGTTGAAAGTACATTTTATCAAATTAAAAAAGACAGACGAGTTAATAAAGAAATGCATCTGTTGTTTCAAATGCAAAATTAGTCAGAAAAACATGGGGAAAATTTTTGTTCAAAAAACAGAAAAAAAAAAAAAATAAAAAATAAATTCCAATTTTTTTTTTTTGTTCTTCAAGTGAATGCAATACGCTTCCGTACTTCTCAGGTACATCATGCATATTTTTGTTATAGTTAAAGAGTTTAATTTTTACCTGGGTCTGTAGTTGCTTTTTGGAGGTCTGGAGCTCATTGAGCAAAGCAGCCTTCTCCTTGCTCAGGGCTTCCAAAGCCTCTACGCTCTTTCCAGAGGCATCTGAGGCCTGAACAGTGACAAAGTATTAATAAAAGAAAATAAAAACTCACCAAAAAACAAACAACCGCACCCAGTTACATTTAGAAATTAGTAGTTTAAAATAAGATTTGACATTGAAATTATTAAATGTTCCCATTTTGTTTTGATAAAGGTAATTAACCAAACCTTAATTAACAGTAATTTTTTTTAGATGGCTGTGATTGTCAATTGGTATTAAACACATTCACCTAAAAAAGAAAAAAAGAAAACAGTATATAGGCTTGATAAGTGACTTTAAAACCTGTGGCCTCAGAACGGATAGTGAAACCCAATCCATTTCAGAATATAGCACGTGTCCAACTCAAGGCCCGGGGGCCAATTCTCACCCTTAGAGAGTGTCCAAATCAAATGGTATACAGCAGACATAGGCAACTGACGGCCCGTGGGCCACATGTGGTCCGTGGTTTAATTTTGTGCAGCCCCCAAAACAAATCCCCACAAATTCTATTTCAAGAAGTTGGAAGGAATCATAAGCCCAATATAATACACAAAATAACTCCCAAAAAACACAAATTGCACAAAAACACAAAAAATTCTTAAAATATACAAAACGACAACAAAGACAGACACACAACCACTTACACAAACAAAATGACTACGGACACACAAAAAACAATACATTACAGAATAGCTCTAAAAACACACAAACTGTCAACCACAAATCGACAACATAAAGGCAGAAAATAACAGAACACAACAAAGACAAAAAAAAAAAAAAAAAAAACTGTATTAATGCTCAGATCAATCATTATTATAATGCTGACAAATGTTAATGTGGACCCCTGGATCAGATACAATCACATTTTTGTGGCCCGCGCTGTGAGTTGCCAATTACTGGTATACAGGTTTTAAACTTTGCATGTGATAGACTAATTGCTGTAAAGATCACCAATAACAAACGTAACCATGGAAACCGGGGGAGTTTCACCTAGCCTAAGATCTCGTTCTAAGCCCACAGGTGGAGGCTGGGAGCCCAGGGTGAGAACCAGCGGTTAGCGAAGGAAAGATGAATGTTAGACCCCAAAACAAAAGTGAAGATAAAGCATTGGGTATGCAGTGAGAGGGTGAGGGTGACGAAGCCCCAGCCGGTCTAAGGTGTGTGAGTCAGTGATTACTACGTGAAGAGAAATACCTCCAGCTGCTTATTAATGGCATCAACTAGCTGCAACTCCAGCTGGCTGACTCGCTCCGTTGCTTCATCTCTTTGTGTCTGGAGAATGATGTTCACAGAGGCTAGATGTGAGATCCTTTCTTCTTTAGCTGCAGCAGAGCTCGATACTTCAGCAAAAGTCTTCTCGTATTGTTTGTCTATGGTTTCCTTTTCAGTCTGAAGAGCCTTTTTTTCTGCTTCTAGCTTTTGCTCGCTAGCCTGCAAACACTCCAGCTTTCCCAGGAGCTCTGATCGCTCTGCAAGCCATTTTTCCTGCGCGGTATGAAGGGATAAAGAGTCCTGCTCCAGTTTGCTCCTGATGTCCACAAGCTCCTCCCTCTCGGTAGTCAGGGTGCTCACCTGTTTGCTAGAGTCTTCGAGCTTGGACAGCAGTTGGTTTTTCTCCTTAGACAGCTCGCTGTTATCATCCTCTTGCTGCTGGGAAAAACTTTTCAAAACATTTAACTTATTCTCAAGTTCTTCTTTTAACTTTTCAAGGTTCTTTTTATCTAACTCGAAACAACTTATTTGAGAAGACAACTCCACTTTCTCTTTGTTCAGAGTCTCTGTGAGGGCCTGGAGTTGGCTGTTCTTCATTGTAAGACCTTCCTTCACCAAGTTCAAAGTATTGAGTTCTGCCTGTAACTCAGCATTCTTGGCATCAACAAAAATTCTAGCATTTTCCGCTGCATTCCTCTCCGACATCAGATTGTCCCGCTCACTGCTGATGATGGATTTATTTTCATTGATGTCACCTTCGAGCCGCGTTTTCTCTCCGCAAACAGTTTCATATTTTTCGAGTAGTTTCTTCCTCATGTCGTCCATTTGCTCCATTTCCTGCTGATGCTTAAGGATGAGATTTTGTTTCTCCACATTTTCACATTGAAGTGCTTCAATTTGTTCTTGCTGTTTATTTTTCAACTCTTCCAGATCTTTGCTATGAGCCTGCGCTGCTTCTACAGAGTGTCTGAGCGTCTCCACCTCCTTCTTCAAAGCGTTCCTCGTTTCATTCGATTGCTTTTGGTTCGTCAGTAGATCTTCTTCATGCTTTGAAAGTTTTTCTCTGCTCATTTGCAGTTCCTCATTCTGGATTGAAAGTTCCTGGTGGCTAACCTGGAGAGCAGAGAGCTTCGTCTGCGCATCTAAGAGCTTCTGCTCCAGCTCGCCTTTCTCAGCCTTAACATCCTCCTTTTCCTTATACACCTTTGTCAAATCTAGACTCTGTTCTTCCAGTTTTGAAGACAGATTTTCCACATCAAGCTTGCAGGAGTCAAGCTCAGTGGTAAGACACTGGGGAAAACAAATATGAAAGAAGAAAAAAAGGAGGGGAATATACATACAGGGAGAGGAATGAATGATTTTTTTGTAGAAAAAAAAAATCAAGCAGATATGAACATGAGTGATATGCAAATGAAAGGTTAGGCTGCAGAAGCATCAAAAAAGCTCACACCAGCGTTTACACCAAAAAAAAAATGAGGAGCAAGTTTCCTTGACTCTGGGTTAACAAGTCCTCTTTATTATTACACAGTAAAGAAAAATGTAAAATGTAGAGCAGCAAACAAACATCAGTGAAAAAGAAAAAATGCTCCAATGCAAATCCGGCCAATGGAAGATGCTGGGGCGCACATGGTTACTGCACACATCTAATTTATCTCCAAAGATCTAAATCCATGTTGATCAGTGTGCAGCGACATGTGGCTCAAAAAGAAAACATTCTGATTAGGCCTGGGCGATATATGGAAATTCAAGATATATCAGGATTCCTATTTTGGCGTGACAGAAAATTACAATGTCTCCTATGAAGATATATTTTATTTCATAGCTTATTTTGTATTAAAATTTTAGGAGTTACTGCTTTTCATGCTGTTCTGAGAAGTAGTGAAAGCACAGTTAGATGGATCAATAAGTGTGTCCTAACCCAGACCTTCCCCTAAACAAGCCACACTATAGAACTCACTCACATGTGTTGTCCCTTATAAAAGAAAAAGCCTAAAGTGGCACATATTAATGTTAATAAATGTGCCTGTGTGTTATTTTTCATCAGCCATTTTAACCCAGAATTGTCTTTCTGGCAAGACTTTGAGTTAAAAATATTGAGATTTATATCGTATATCACCATTTTGAGATAAAAGCATTGAGATCTGAATTTTGGTCCATATCGCCCAGCCCTAACTGTCATTGTAAAGCAGATGTTGGTAAGCGTTGCATGCATCTCCGTCTGGTTCATTGAATTATTCATTTTACTGGTAGTGCAAGTCAAGTGTCCTAAACTCTTGAATTAAAGCTGCTGTAGACAATCATTGTTTTTAAATCAGATAGACAGTGTAGGCCTGATCAATAAAACGAAGATCATTTGCACAAAAAAAAAAAAAAGTTTGAAATTGCGGCTTGAAAGTTTGTTTTGATCGCCACTATAAAGATTGTTTATTGATCTCTGAGGCCGACACTATGGCTGTGTTGTAAATGTCATACTATTGTACAACTCCTACCAAGAATGACATCCAAATGAATATGTAGTGCATTCACATTAGATGGTATGAAAAGAGTACTCGAGAAATACCCCTTTTTATACTATATTGGGACATTTTTAAAGTATGCACGGTGGGCACAGTAGTCATACTCCACCATCCCAGATTCATTGCTAGCATAATGTAAAATCAAACATTCCCTTTTCAAAACAAAAAAAGCATCTCTTCTTGTCTTCCATTAGTTTAACCCTTTTGTAAATAGGGCTCTTGTTTTGAAATTAATCAGAAGTTTTTTGTCAGTAGTGAAATGGAGGGTCTCTGAAATGTGGGCATGAAATTTGTCTACGTGAGTTTTATGGATCAAATGAGCACCTGTTGATATTCTACTTGGTCACTTTCTCACTTCAATGTTTTCATAACTTTCAAAGATAGAAACTCATATTTTGCCTCAGTGGGCTTCAGGTTTTTCTCTTTGAAAGTTCCAAATGCATCTTGGGAAACTTGGAAGTATACTTTTGTGGGAACGCTCATATCGGTCATGATCCTAATCATACTTATTAAGGGTGTGCCAAAATATCAATACAATATATCGCAAGGTTTCATCTAGCGGTACATTATCGATTCACTGGCGCCAAATATCAATATTTATATTTTCCCCCCTTATTACGCAAGTTAACTATAGGGCCCTATAAAATCCACATTAACGGAATCGCAGATGGAATCAAATTGACAGAATCGGCATGAAATGCATCACCGTGAGGCAAGGAACGTTTTTCTTTTATTGAAAAGTGTTTCTGGGGAGCGCTTTCCGGGGTCCACCACCCTCTCTATCCCGTCTTGG
This sequence comes from Gouania willdenowi, assembly GCF_900634775.1. Lineage (NCBI taxonomy): Eukaryota > Metazoa > Chordata > Actinopteri > Blenniiformes > Gobiesocidae > Gouania > Gouania willdenowi. The sequence continues at coordinate 34,250,258 of NC_041052.1, forward strand.
CTGCATTAAACTCTGCCTAAAGCATTAATTAACATTAATTATATCGCTATATTGTATTGCGAGGTACCTGGCAATACCCAGCCTTAATACTTATAGTATATTGTACACAGTATATACTCGTTGAGTTTGTAGTGTATAGTACAGAGTATGCCATTTTGCACACAATGTCTTTATCTGATAAAAAAAAAAAAAAAAGAGTCTCCAACAGGTTTTATATAAATCTGACTTACATTAAACTCTTTCTAAAGAATCTATGTTTCTTTTGGCATATGATATAGGAAATTACAGCTGTTCACCTCTGATCAAAAACACTGTACTATCTTGATTGTCTAAATTATTTTCCAAAGAAAGACTGGGCATTTTAGATTAGACAGACTTTTATGCTGCGTTCACTCCAGACGTGGCACGAAATGTTTGAGCAGCCATATTACATACAAAGTCAATGGGATAAACAAGGTAAGAGGCAAATTCTTCCCCTGTTGGACGGCACGGGATTGATCCACTCGGCAAGAGCGTTGGCCGCGGTATGAGTGTTCCCAATTTTTCCGTGACAATCGTCATTTGCTTGAGTTGAAAATATTGAACTCCAGCGAATGTTTCTCGTGACGGGCAGGCACGAAAGCCAATCAGTCCTTGTTGCTCATCAGCCGTTAAACCGGTCTTTTCACCCATTTTATCATGGAGGAAAAATAAATGGTGGCGGTGTGTGACCACAGCTCTATGACACGTCCAGTATTTGCGCCGCGTCCGGTGTGAACGCATCATTAGACTTCATATTTTTAATAAGTGCAAGAAGGGAATTAATTCTGGTCCACAACACTTATAGTTTAATGCAAGTTTGAAGCTCTACTTCTATTAAATCTACCCCTCTCAGCATCATCATCCAATATGGGTTACATTAATGTGAAGTCTCAATTTTAAGGATAATAGAGAATATCACATATTAGAATTTAAATGTATTATTGCATTATTGATATAGTTTTTTCTATGTTTTACATTTTTAAATTTAGGGCCTGGAACCATTGTTGATTTCAACTGAACAGGTTCATAACTTAGAATTAAAAAAATTGAAATGGTAGTTTATGTCAAACTAATTCACCCAGTGTAAACTGAAGTAATTATGCATTTATTAAAGTGACTTGGAATGTGCGTTTTACCTGAAATTGTTCTTTATACGTCTGCAGCTCGTTTACCATGTTCTCCAGTTCCTGAGTTTTTTCCTTTGAGGAGGTGAGATCTTTAGTCAAGCTGTCAACATCACTCTTCAATGCCTCGCAGTCCTTCACATGGAGCTCAGAGGCCTCAGAGAGGGCCTTGTTATGCGACACCTTCAGCTCCTCCATCATAGCTTCCCTCTGTTTAACAGCATTCTCCTATAAAGAACACTCAGAGTCAAAGCAAAGAAGCTGTTAAATAACTGGCAGGTTTTTATTGACTGTACTTACCAAAGTGGAAATCTTCTCCTGAATGCAGTTTATTTGAGTCTGATGTGCATCATTGGTCTCTGTGATCTCCTGCTTTCTGCTCGACTGTTCCTGCTGGAGTTGTTCAAGAAGATTTGCTCCTTTTTCTTTCTCCTCTGCCAGATGATTCTGTAACTCCTCAAGTCTCCTGTAAAAAAAAATACAAAAAAAAACATTTACCTGATTCCAATATTATGTAATTTGAAGAACTTAAGAAGATAAGAAATATCAAAATAACTACTACTCTACAACATATGCAGAAAGGGAAAAAAATACATGTTTAAGAAAGTTTTGTTTGTGAAAGATCTGGATTTAATGAAAAAGTACCAATTGATGTAAACCTCTCACGGTGGCTAATATGATTCTACAATACAGAACAATGAAGACCTTAAACCTTTCTGTTTTTTTGCTTTTATTTGAGAGTTTGTGTCCATTTCATTTGTCATTTTTCTTAGCACTTTTTTTTTTCCTTCTGTGTATTTATTTATACATTTACCAATCCTCTAACGTGCCTTAATGCAGCACTGGACTTTTGCACTGATGTAATACTTTTGGACTTGTAATGTAGCACTGAATGTACCGATGTAATGTGGCGATGAATCTGTGGAAAATTTCAATTAAACAGTTTTCAGCGTGTGTGTGTGTATGTATATATATATATATAAATAAAATAGGCAACTGCCGATGTAATGTGGCGATGAATCTGTGGAAAATTTCAATTAAACAGTTTTCAGCGTGTGTGTGTATGTATATATATATAAAAAAAATACACACACACACTTTCAAAGAAGGAATTAAGAAACTGAGGAGAAAAAAGTTATAAAATAATCCAACAGACAGGCAACTGCCCAAAAAAAAAATATATAAAAAATACACACACACACACACACTCAAAGAAGGAATTAAGAAACTGAGGAGAAAAAAGTTATAAAATAATCCAACAGACAGGCAACTGCCCAAAAAAACAAAACAAAAAAAACCCACAAAAACATTAAAAAATAAAATAAAAAATGACTCCACAAAATTGCGGAATAATACGCGAAATAGACAACAAAAAACAAGACAAGATGACTACAAATGAATTAATGAAAAATATACATAACTACAAAAATGACTCCAAAACATACAAAATAACTCATAACACACCAAACAACGGAACTACAAATGTATGACAGACAATTAAGCAAAATGACAACAGAAATGCACAAAATGACTCCAAAAACACACAAAAGGACAATACATGAAACAAAAATATACAAAAATGGCCAAAAAGCACACAAAACTAAATTAAAGAAAAACAACAAGACACTCAAATCGTTTGTTTTCTGTATTAATGCTAAGATTGGTCTTCATTCTAAACGATGACATGAAAATTGATCATTTGGCCCTCGGATCAGGAAAATCACATTGCTGTGGCCCCGCTGTGATGAAAGTTGCTCATCTTCATCTACCTTTCTTTCTGCATGAGGTCTTCATTCATTTTCGTCAGCTGTACAGAGCTATCACCGGATGTCTTCATTATCTCTGAAATATCGTTTTCCAGCTTGTTTTTGTCCTTTGACAGTTGATCAAGCTTTGCGTCGGCAGCACTTAGCTTCCTCTCAGAGCCTGGTTGGAAAAAGCAGCAGGTGGATCAGTGCAACATGTTAGAATAATGGTGTAAAATGCTTACTAATCATTTTTGAAAGCTTTTAATGTTCTCACCTGCAAGCTGACTTTTTAGAGACTCTAAATCTGTGGTCAAAGACATGCACTGCTCTTCCTTTTTGCTGAGTTTACCAAGTGTTTCTGTGAAATTAGAATACATTTAAAATACCAAAATAATTAACAAGGAACATCTATCCACTCTTTAACTGATTGCATATTTTACCTTGCATAGCTTCTGTTGATTTTGTCTTCTCCTCTGTGCTTTCAGACAACTTTAGTTTCTGAGGAATATTTATAATTCACTTTTGCAGCAATTACAGTATTTTCATAATATTCCATAGACCCATTTCGTGTGACATATGCATACTAAATTAGGTGCATGCGCACGCAGGCTTGGTGCAAAACCACCAGAGAATGCGATTGAAACACTTTTGTTTTTGTATAAAAACAATGCCATTGGAGCGCTATTTCAGACTGGATCCAGTAAAAAGTGACCAGAAAAAAACTGTAAATGGACTGATATGCAGATGTGGGACAGTGAGGAGGGGACTTAATGTAGAGACGGAAACTCATCCGTTCAAACTGATCAGAATACGTGGAAATACACAAAAACCTTCTATAACAGGAGTACAGCAGCCCACCTACCTGCCTGTTCATAACAAGTAGTTATGCTTTTAGTTTTCCTTTCGTTTATACACTGGCTTTTTCCATCATATATGTATAAATGTCTGGTCATTGAACATCGGGCCAGGAGCACACATCGGATGACCACTTGTTTTCAGGAATGCTGCATGGGTCCCGCAACCGTTCACCTGTACTTTAAGTGAGTTTCCTTAAATAAGCGGCCGCGTCCTCAGGTGACAAGCTTTCTACATACTAGGACTAATTTCGAGCCTCAACAGCGGTTCATTTATTTTTCAGTTTTTGAAGCACATATGTAAACAGTATGGTTTCTGCACAGCGTATGCGCGCACGCCAGTCACGTCTCATGTTTGTCCACATTGAAATGGGTCTATAGATTAAATAATAATACATTTATTTATTATTCAACAACAAACATTTTAATCATTTATTACTACAATTATAATATAAACAGATGTAATGATCACCAATTCTTCCAGCTGTTGTTCCAGGTGTTCCTTCTCCTGCTTCACAGTGACCAGGTTCAGCTGTAATGAACCAGCTTCCTGCTGATGTCCCTCCAGCTGAGAGCTCAGTTCACTCACCTTAAACACCAACAAGACAAACACCAACATAAATGATAATGGCCAACATGGGATTAAATAAACTTCAGAAATAAAAAAACTAAATTTACACTAAAACAGAAGTTCTCAACTGGTGGATTAGGACAAAAAGTGAATCATGGACATGTTTTCATTGGGTCATGTGAATTTGTGAAGAAAAGGAAGAGTTTTAAAATTCTATGCTTTTACTTATGTAGCAAAGTACCATCTATTCTAACTAGGTGGTAATTTTACTCGAGTCTTCTTAAAAAAAATTTACATATCTAAATATGGATTACATATATATTTAATACACTTCAATTTGAAAACATTTTAAAAGGCAAGGCAAATTTAATTTGTAATCGCACATTTCATACACAAGGAAATTTGTTGCTCTATACATGATTAAAAGTGCAACTAAAGAAATGTCGATTTTTAAACTGATTTAAATCAGCAATACAATTATCAAAAATTCTAGGCTCCACTATCTGACCTGTGTCCATAGATCTGTGAGACCTAGCTCACAGCACAGAACTTTTGTGCAACAGTTAAAACCAGGATTGAAGTCAATTATAATTGTAAAATGAATTACAATTATGAAGTAATCATAATTGAACTTAATTACATCAACATATTTTTTCAGATAATTTACTTCGTTTTTGTAGAATTTCCATGCCAATTACAGTCAATTAATATTTCATTAAATGCAAACCTGTGGAACCTTGTTGCAATTCTTTGACTTAGACATATGTAGTTGATAATTATAAAAATATGTTTCATATCAACTTTTCCTACTACCTGTCAGTTCTCTTGAGGATCATTTTACCATTTAAAAAAAAAAGGTAAATCTATGGGTATACTAAGAGAGAAAAGGCTCAGATACCCACACTAAAAATATTAACACCAATATTTTCATGGATAAGAAGCTTAAAAAGGTAATCGAGATAAAAAAAAATAAAAAAAGACAAATCAGATGATATTTTATTTTACAGCTGATTTAAGACATGGGTCAAAACTGACCCGTTTTAAGTTTTATGGGCTTATTTATTAAAGGCTCAGTAATTGTGATTAATTGTAATATGAATGGTAGTAATTGAAAAGGTAATTGTAATTGACAGTCAGGGGAAAATAGTGTAAAAAAGTGAACCCTGGTGGTGGACGTGGTTCTTGCATGCAGCAGGTGAACCTGATCAAGCTCCTGATTTAAGGAGAGCAGAACTCCATGTGTGGAGGAAAACTGAGCACAGCTTTGTTTAAGACTGATCAGAGCTAATGTGAGTGGATTCAAAGCCTGGATTGGTATGTGCCTGACTGATGTATTTTCCTGTGTCACTGATTGAGGTCTAAAGTGTGTATTTATGTATATTTATGCTCTTTCAAATGACTGAGCCAAGATACAGTAGAGTGTGTCACCGTTTCTTCTGTTGCACGGCTGTAATTCGGTCTCATCCGTGTGTTTACTGGATGTGAATAAAGAACACTGAACCGATGCTTAGCTGCTGTGGGCTCCGTTATTGTGGAGGAAGAACCGACGGCTTCATTACAATAGGAATTGTAATTTTAATTGCAATTGGGAAAAATGCCAGTCAATGTAATAATAGTCGAGTTGTAATTGAACATGGATAATTGAAGACGTAAATTATACAGTGGTATGCAAAAGTTTGGGCACCCTTGTAAATGTTCATGATTTTTTTGGAGCTGGTCTGCGGGTTGACTGCGGGTTGACTGTGACTGTTCTCACCATCCTGCGCCGCTGCCTTTCGGAGATCTTTCTTGGTCTTCCACTTCGGGCCTTAACTAGAACTGTGCCTGTGGTCTTCCAATTCCTCACAATGTTCCTCACAGTTGAAACTGAAAGCTTAAATCGCTGGGATAGCTTTTTGTATCCCTCCCCTAAACCATGATGTTGAATAATCTTTGTTTTCAGGTCATTTGAGAGGTGTTTTGAGGCTCCCATGTTGCCACTAATCAGAGAAGATGCAAAGAGGAAACACCTAGAATTTTCCTACTTAAATACCCTGACTCATGATTGGATTCACCTGTGTATGGAGATCAAGGATCACTGAGGTTACCAAAACAATTTTGAGTTCCAATAATTAGTGCTAAGAGTATTAAAATCAATAAGATGCAAGGGTGCCTAAACTTATGCACATGCCTAATTCTGTTTAAATAATTCTAGCACACTTTCTGTAAATCGAATAAACTTTATTTCACTTCTCAAATATCACTGTGTTTGTCTCCTATATGATAAATTTAACTGGAATTTGTTATCCAAACAACCAATTATTTATTAAGGAAAATCATGAACATTTACAAGGGTGCCCAAACTTTTGCATACCACTGTAATTTTAAAATGTAATGGACCCCAACACTGTATGCAGCCGTTTGTTAATAAAATGGGCCTGTGTGACATCTTGCATCAGCAAATTGTCTTTTTGGTCAGAACACTTGAGTTAAGAATTCAAAAATATTCAGACATGAGTTTTGGTCCATATCTTCCAGCCCTAGGCTCCACTGTCTGACCAGTGTCTATAGATCTGAGAGACATCTCACAGCACTGTATTTTTATGTAACAGTTAAAACCCAAAATGTCTAATGTAGGTGAAATCAGCCAAATCACATAAGAACAAAGCTACATGCTGAACGAATCCTCACCTTGACATCCTGATCTCTTCCTCGACTCTGAGCCTCCTCTAACTGACCCCTCAGGGACACCAGCTCCCGCTCACTTTGTGTAACTTTGCTTTGCAGAGCCGCCATGTCTGCCTCCTGCTCTTTGGTTTCTCTCTCCTTATCCACAGACTGCTGTGCCAGGATTGTCTCCTTCTCCTCAAGCTCCTTCACCCTAACTTCAGCAGCATGAAGCTTCCCCAGAACATCCTCCATCTCCACCAGGTGCTGCTCCTCAGCTTTCTCCACACTGGACCTCAGCGAGTCCTCCAGACGCTCCTTGTCGTCTGTCAGGGAGCTGAGCTGAGATTTCAGGGCCAGCACCTCCTGAGTCCATGCTGAGGCCTCAGCTTCATGTTTAGAACCAGCCTCCTCTAAAGCTAGCTTGTGCTCTGCCTTTAGCCTCTCTAATGCACTTTTGGTTTCTTGTAGCTCTTCGGTTTGGAGATCTGCACCTTGACTTAACGATGCCTTCAGCTCCTCCATAGCTTGCTGGTGAGAGGCCATGGCAGACTCTAGTTTACAACACCACAGCTCATTAGTCTCAGCTTTCTCCTTCTCAGCCTGGCCTAAACGCATCGTCAACTGCTCTTTGTCACTAGAGAGTATTACGGAGGAGGCTTGAAGCTGGGCGACAGCTTCACTGTGGCTTTTCTCCTTGGCTTCCAGTGTCTCCTTGTATCTACTCAGCTCTTCTTGTTGTTTAGCCTCTTGTGAGATTAACTGATCCCTCAGAGACTTGATCTCGTCCAGCAGAGGGGAAGAGTTGGAGCCCTCGGAGCCTTCTTGCGTCCCGAGGCGTAGCTGCAGGTCAGCTACCTCTCTTGTTCGCAGAGAAAGGTCCCGTTCGAGCTCCATAATACGAGATCTTTCTGACACAGTGGCAACCTTTAGAAACAGAAATCTTGCATTTAAATTTTTGTTATAAATGTATATCAAAGGGAATCATTGTGAGAAGGGGAAAAAAGTTAAGTTAAATGACAATCATATTAGTATATTCTATCTCAGGCAAGGCACTTAGTCCAAACAGGAGTGAACACACGCAGTATTAATTCAATCTCAGCAGTCTGTAATATCTTTCCCCTGCTCGGATAAATGAGCCGATTACTGTTATATAAAAGGAAATCCCCTTAAATCACAACATTCAAATAATTCCATTGAACAAGGGGTCACCAACCTTTCTGAAATTGTGAGCTAAGGCTGCACAATTAATCAAATTTTAACCGTGATCACGATTCTGGTTGCCACAATTAAATTAACCTGATTGCCAGCAATATCTACATTTTAAATACGGACTCTGCTCTCTGTAATAGTGCATTTATTCAGTTATCCTTTGGTATATTTGAAATTCTTGGGTTAAGAATTTTTTTTTTATTATAATTCAATTTTAAAGCTTAGTTTTGCACTGTAAACTGTACACATAGTTTGATTAAAAGTAGTGTAATAAAAACTGTTTTTTTTCCCTGATATGATAAATAATTCTGATTATAATCATGATTACAATATTGATCAAAATCAGCCCTACTGTGAGCTACTTAATAGGTACTGTATAGTCCATAGGGCTACCAGTTAAAGCACTTCTTAAAAACAATATTTTCATGGTTTTACTATAATTAGAGGGTAAGGAAGGCTAGAAGTAACTAAAAAGGTAGGAGGTTTCAGCATGAAACACAATTTCTGTTATGCAATGGTTTGTGATTAAATTTGATAGAAAATCCACCCTTTGTTTTAAAAAATATATTTCATCTATATTTAACATAAACACCAAATCTACAACACGTTCGAACATTTGTCAATGTTTCAGTGAAAATAACCATTTAAAGATGATTAATTTAATAATATAACTTAATCAGGTACATCAGTAATTTACATAGTTCTAACTACGTCTCATGTGTTTATCTTTTTGAGTTTGAATCCTGGAAAGTAAATCAGATTTTAAATGGCTACCTGGTGCCCGTGGGCACCGTGTTGGTGACCCCTGAATTAAACACTTTACAATAAGGGTCCAAAAAGCACTAACTAATGAATAATTGGTCAGGTAATGCTTATGAGGCAGTTACGCATATTTTAATGTGTTAACTGAGGTAAACGTGTTACAGGTTGCTAATAACACCTTACTTAATAAACACTAAGTAAATTATTACTAGAGATCTTATTACATTCTATCAATATATTAATTAATAAGTAATGCATACATAAAGATAACCAGTTACATTATGTAACATTTATTCATGCTCAATAATGTTTTAATTAACTCTGTGCAGTAGAAATTAATTGCCTATTAATTCATTAACTGATATGCTAATTAATGTTAAGTAATACATTATAATGATCAATACCATACTATTAAACTGTTAATTAATGGACCCTTATTGTAAAGTGTTACTGTTTCTTGTAAAAAAAACTGAAGGATGTTTGAAATATTGCTCTTTCCACATAAACATAAGGGCATAAACGGATGAATAGTGGGATGCAGGGCAGGCTTTAGGCTGGCCTACTATGAAGACATCAAATAAGCAGGACAAACAGATCCCAGGAAGCACTAGGAAATTGGAATAGCTGGGGGAACAATGAGCTGGGGATGAGGGGCTAAAAACGTGTCTGTCCGGAGAAAGAAAAGCAGTAACATCTGGAAGGCACAAGAGTTCAGTTTCCAACTGATTGAAATAAGTCAAATTTTTCATATATATATAGAACTAAGCACGTTCTTTCATGTTTTAAAAATGAAGCTTTGTTCATATATGTATTTTTAACAAGGTTAAAATTGCTGGAGATGATAATTTTTTTTATCATTGTATTCGTGTAGACCTTATGGATCAATAAATCAAAAATCATTTGCTATAAAAAAAAAAAAGCTGTGGTTGAAATTGCTGCTCGAAAATTTGCTTTCATCTCCACCGTAAACAGCTGACTTTTTCGGAATTATTATTGTAGTGTTGTAGGGAAAGGAGTCCCTTAATTGGATTCAAGAAAGTGTTTATTGCATTCTTACTGTAATTATTAAAGCTTGTAAAGAGCAGGGGTTCTCAACCTTTTCATCAGGACCCCATTTGGGGTCTTGAGGCATTGGGAGGGGGACGCCAGGTGCCCAAATGAAACTAAGAATATGAGCCCATTTTTGCCCTTTTTCTGCAACTACACCAAACTTGCCATATTAACATATTTTAATCACTTTTTCTTGCCATATTTTTGCTCCTTTTAATGCATTTTTACCACTTCATCAAATTTAAATGTCTTTTCCGCACATTTTTTCGACTTTCAAGACATTTCCACCACTTTTCCACCTAATATCGCGTAAGTTAACCCATTATTGTCACTTGTAATGTCTTTTCACCATATCTCGTGCTTATTTTTGCCAATTTAACTCCATTGATGATTTGTCATGCCCATTTTTTGCCCGTTTAAACTAATTGTTCCTACTTTTTAAATTAAACTACACGCAAGCTGAAAAGGTTGAGAACCACTGGTGTAGCGCACTGAATAGACAGACATCTTGTCCCATAATCACCTTTTTAGGACTGTTAATAAGCTTTGTGCGTCTTTGAATTTGAATATTTTATAAAGAAGTGAGACTGTGATAATGGTCGATATCATCTATCCTCTGCAGTGTTTCCAACCATCGCACCATGGCTCGGCCCATTTCTCCTAAGGCAGTAGCAGCAGCGTACTGCAGAGCAGGAGTCATTACCCTAGTGTCTTCTAACTCTCTTTGGAGTTTCTCAGCTTTGGTCTTTTCAAAGAGCAGGCTCTGTTCAAGCTCCTTAATGTGGACATGCTCCAGTCTGGTCTGCGTCTGTTAGTAAACAAGGGGGAGAGGAAGAAAACACACCAGTGCCACCATCACATGCCAGCCCAACACAGACAGGACAGAAAGGGACAAGGATAGGAGAAAGCAGAGAGGACAGGGTGGGGGGGTTTGGACAATCATCAGCTCATGCATGTGAGCATCTTTTCTCTGCAAAAATGTCTGGTAGCGAGGAAAGATAAGAGGTGGGTGAGATCAAAGGAGACGTCCTGATATAGAACTTTCTGGCAGCCACAAGTGGCTGCAAAGAGAGAACACTTTGTGAGTGAATCGTGTGAAATGTAGGAGACGCACGGCAAAAGGGGCAAGTGTGAATGTGCAAAGTGATCCCGTTCATATATGCAGTTAAAAGAAACCATGCACAATAATTCAAACCTGGTGAACAAACCACATCAAATATTAGAAAAACAGCATGAAAAAAGAAAAAAATAGAGAAAAAAAAACAGGTCATGTGTGTCAAGCCAGTGTTTCAACTGAGCACCAATCAGGATTGGGGTCAATAATAATTGTAAGTGCGTAATTGGTAATTAAGTACAATTATGGCGTAATAATAATTGTATTTGTAATTGAAAAAAGTGTTGTCGTAATCGTAGTTGAGTTTAGATATTTGACTTTGTAATCGGCATGAACAGTTTTTTCAAAACTGTCATTTACAATTTAATTAAACATAAAATTGGGGAACCAAGTCATAATTTTGTGACATGGTTCCCCAATTTTTATTATTAAAAATACATTTTATATCAAGTTTACCTGTTGGTTCTCTTGAGGATCATTTTATTATTTAAAAAAAAATTTGAAATCGAGGGGTATACTGACAGAAAAAAGGCTCAGACGCCCACAACAAAAACATTAATGCCAATATTTTCATTGATTAGGAAGCCTAAATTTTAGTGTATTTTGCAGCTGATTTAAGACATGGGTCAAAACTGACCCGTTATCATAAGAGATGCTAACAGAAAGCTAACAAGAGGAAGGATACATTTTATGGGCTTATTTATTAAATGCTCGGTAATTGTGATTAATTGTAATTCATGAATGTAATTGTAATTTACTTTCAGGGGAAAAATAATAATAGTAACTTGACTGTAATTGGGAAAAACGGAGGTCAACGTAATCATAACTGAGCTGTAATTGAAGATGGATAATTGAAGATGTAATTGTAATTTTAGAATGTAATTGACCCCAACCCTGGCACCAATTATATCAGCAAACCAAAGAGAGAATGCTGAACGAGTAGTTTCCTAAACTTCATAACCATCACATTCTATTGGTTTATTGGCCTAAGATAAAAAAAAAAAAGTGCTAAAAGGGAAGAAAAGCTGTGTATATTATATAAATATCTGTTTCCTTTCTGTTAAGTTTATTGACAAGTTCAGACTTGTGTGTTTTCTGTGTTATGTACAATATTGAAATGTTTAAACTAAAGCCCTTTCTGTATCTGCTTGTTGTTGCAGTCTAGTTTAATTTATTTACAGCATTAATGGCTTGGTTAGTTGTAAGCAATATATTTTATACAGTTATTTTTGCAAAGTGACTTAAGAATTTTCTCAGGATTGTTGAGATTTGAGTGCATGCTAAAATGGCAGAGTTAATAAACATAAAAAAGCAGATTTTTTTTAGGACAAAGTGGTATCAGCTGTATTTTATTTTGTACATTAACAGCAACTGTTGCCATGCTTTCAGTATTTGTAGCTTTATCAGCTGTGATCACATACTGCGATAGATTCTTATTGCTAAAATCACTGTGGGGGAGTTAAATTAAGACCCACTAAAAAAAAAAAAAACAATCACGTTTGTATAATTGCCAATATTGATGGTATTGATTGGCGTTGTTGACACCAGAGATTTGAATTTATCCTCCATGTGAAAGGAAGGACGGTCAGATAAAAAAAATATATATCTTGCTGGAGTTCTGGGTAAACAGGGCTGTGAAAATGATTTTCGAAAAAGAAAAAAAAAAATCTCACTCACTTTACAATAATCAACTGTTCCCCACCCATTCCATTTCCTAACTTGAGTCTCTCCTCCTGTTCCCTTCCCCCTTCCCCCACACCCAGGTGGAACACTGCCCTCTCTGTTTATATCCTCTTTTAATAAAGTAGTTCTTATCCTTCCTTAGGCAGGGCTGGTGATGGTCACAATTGTGCAATAAAATTAATTCAATTATTTAATTGCAATAACAAAAACATACATTGCTGTCTTAAAAAGATTGCACTTCTTGTAGTGTTGACCCTTGACAGAATTTGCAGACAAAGGAAAAAAAAAGAAAAAAAAGTGCAACCATCCTAATGTGCCTTTTATATCACATTATTTCTCATAAAACAGTGTATTAGAAAAGCTGGAATAGCTCATTTTCTCCCAAATTTCTAAAACTGAGCTAAAGTTCAAGGACAAATGTTATTCCCCTTTGGCTTATACTGGGATCTGTGACTGGGAGGTGAGATGACAACAGAGCATCCTCAGTGGTACCATGCTGAGCACTGGACCAACATGAACAGAGAGGATGAGAGGAAAGAAGAAGTCATCAGAAATCATCATTAAACAAAGACAAACAGAGTCACAGCACAGCATCAGAACACCAGTTTGGTTGTTCATGTTAAGCTTCATGCATTTCAATAAAACTGTGAGTAAAATGTTAGTCCACAGAGTGAAAAGAAAGGAGTTTTCTAACCCTACTGCCCTCATTTTGCCTATTTTGCCTTCAGGGGTGAGGTCCGCTGCACAGCTCTGTGGAATAGATTATGGATTCCTTCATCAGATCTGAACACATAACTCATGACTAACTGGTTATATTGGCCCCAATTATAGAGAAAATGAGCTCATTGAATTCAACCGAGGTTAGGAAATGTGTGTTCAAAAAAGGAACATTTTTGACATTGACATTATAGCTTATTCACCAAAAAGTAGACTCAACCCTACTGTCTGTTAATACAACCAAATATTTATATTAGAATGCCAATGGCAGAGCTGCCACAATACTGTATATTTAACTATATTTACTGTACATTTATTTGTAATGAAATTATATGATCCCCTCCCACCTAAGTCTTAATTTATATGCTTAAAGTAATTTGTTTGTGGCTATAACTCTACTAAACCTTGAAGAAAGGTGTCTTTCTCAGAAAGATATTCCAAAATATCTATCTTGTGAATTTTATTGTTCATTTAGAAAAACAAATTTAAATTTTTTTTACATATGAATCAGTTCTGTGTTTATTATGTTTTTTACCTCCAGATCTCCTTTGGTAATACAAGCCTCCTCCACACGGAATTGGAGGTCCTCCACTCTCCTATGTAAGAGGAAGAAACAATGGTTAATGTCACCCAACTGAGATTAATACCTTTGATGTCATTGAATTTGCACCAAAAATAACACTATAAACCCAAATCAAAGAAAAAAGAGATTATAATAAAATCACGGGTGTACATTTTAAGAAAGACTGACTCAATGACCATAGGCCGAAAAACACAACATGGTGTTTTATTTTGAAAAAAACGGAAGTACACATGACGATGTTGTTTGATTAATAAATACAGAGTTAAATGAAATGTTGACATGTTACCCTTTAAAAATAAATAAAAAATCAACAGCTTTCAACTTAGTCTTGTATCTGAAGCAGCACATATTGCTGACGTCGTGTATTTCTGGTTGCTTTAAAATACGTCATTTTACAGCCTGATGACTTATTTTAAAGCCTGAGGCCGTGTCATTTGACGGCATTTGGTTTGACAAGTGACAGAGGTTTTCCTGATCCATGATACCTCAGTGTGAGACCATAGAATGTCCTAAAATGTACATGAGGTAATGATGTCTTCAATCTTTACCTTCGCTCCTCCTCCAACTGATTCAGCAGCTCCACTTTCTCTTTGTCTGCAGCTTCGACCAAGACACGCAACTGGTCCATTTTTGTCTCCATCTACCAAAAACAAAACAAAAAAGGTTGTGTATAGTGGATAAAAACATTAGCATAGAAGAAGATGATGAATGACACACACTGCGTACCTGTTCGTGATCATCCCGTAGAATAGTAATTTCTTGCTCCATCTCTCCAACGTGGCTGTTAGCCTTGGCGACCTCAGCTCGTTCCATGTCACGCTCAGCCATGAGCTGCTCGATATGTTGCTGCTTCTCCTTCAGCGCCTCCTGAAGGGCCGTGGTGCTTGAAATCTTTCGATTGTATCTTGATGATGTCTCTGTAAGCTGCAGAAAGAAATGCCAATTGTCACACATCCTTTAATTGATGTTAGTCTCGGACCCATAAACTATTGCAGCAACTGAGCATGTGTAAACCTCACCAGTCCTGTGCGACTCGGCTTCGCACTAACAGATGATGCCACAGAGCTCATGGTGCTGATGGATGAGGCACTAGGGCTTCTCTTCAGCCCGGATGGTGTGGTAACAACTTTCCGAGCTGTAGTTTTTGCTTTGGCTGGTGTAGTGGACGGGAAGCCAATGCGTGTGACTTTGAGCACCGGTGCAAATAAGCCATATTTGGGTTGGCACTGAAAATATCTGAGGAAATAAATACAATCACAACAACATGCCATGAGCATAGTCAGGGGTCTCCGATTTTCCGTGTTTGCAGAAAATGAACGTTAAAAACGGAATTCACGTTCTGAAACAGAAAAACCAACCGTCACATGGTTTCTTTAACTCTCTCTTTACTTAAAATCTAGACCCAACATGACACTGAAGTGCTTCAAATCCATGTTTTGGATAATATCACTATTTTACATGTATTTCATTATGTCTGAAAGTGTGACAAACAAACAAATATGTTGGTTCCTCCTATAATCCTGTTCAAAATCTTGCGATACATGAAACAATTTCTTGTCTAGTGATCATTTATTTTCAGTCACAGAATAACATGAAGAGCTACATCTGAAATGTGTGTTTAATGTGTTGGGATGTACAAGTGGTTCAGATTATTTCGACTGCATTCAAATCTGAAAAGATGCTGGTACAAAGACAAGTTTAGCGATTAGTGCACGTGTGTCAAACTCATGGCTCGGAGAGAAAACATGAATCATTATGCAAATGAAACTTAACATTTGCAGGCGCTCACAGTTTTACCACTGCTTATATTGCATGATTGCAGTGATTTTTTAATGTTAAACTGTTAAAAACACTCAAAATTATAACAAAATCCTTTTTTCAAATGACATAATATTTCCCTTAATTAAATGAAAATCGGTAAAAAAAAAAATCTAGGAAATTTTCATTGAAAATCCTGTTGGGACTGAAATCTATCAATTATTGCTTGGATATTGTCTGTTTCTTACATATTTTGTATTTTATGTATACGTAGAAGTGCAAACTAAGGCACAACAATGTTGACAGTACTTAAACAGTAAAATCTGTGGCCCACTGGAGATCAAACTGCTCCTTATATGGCCACTGAAGTAAAATGAGTTTGACACCCCTGAATTAGAGTATTAGTCCAACTGGTGATCATTTTACCTGGTGACATGTCACAGCAGAAGCATGACACATCCATGCACAGAGTTGCACAGGAATTTGTGCATTTGCCAGTTGGAGATAATTAAAGATTAAAAAAATAAAGTTTTTGCACTGTATCACATTTCCGTGGTATGTTTCCCAGAAATCAGGTGACCGAGGGTGTAGTAGTGTGGCTACAAACATTTTAAGGTCCATTTTCTAAAATTCTCTGAATCATATACAATGTATAATTAATAACTGTAATTTGGTACAATTTAGGAAAGTTTAATAGCCAGTAAAGTGGAAAGACGATGACACAAAAAAGTGTAAAGTGACATAGAAATGGGTAAACCCTGAAATGGAAAATAAAAAATCTGAGTCCCTCCATGGGTCTGAGAACTTTAGCTGCATTAGGACATTTATATAAAAGCTTGTGTACCTCGTGCCTGCCACTGCCCCATCATTCTTCCCCAGGGGCTCGTCCAGCTCCACACCGCACCATTCACCTTTAGCAAAATCTGTTTCCCCAAGAAAACGTACCACTCCTGCCTTTGTACCCCCAACCTAGAGAGAAAACACCACACATTAGCCAGCCATGTAATCCTCTCAAAAGATAAGAGGGAGCTACAGAGTAATCAGCTTTTTCTGCTGATAAACTGATTGGGATAATTCCGTAAAAGTACCAGAATCAGAATGAGGTCAAGTCATCTAAATGTAAAAAAAACAAAACTTATTTCTCCCATGATATTTAAAAAAATAAAACAAAGGTACCGGCAGATATTAAGAGGTTTAAAAACCTACATCGTTCAATTTAGTTCACACAACCTTAATCAACCCTGTTGTTATCACTGTGGATTACTCAGTAGGGTCTGGTTTGCTCACATAATACACGACTGACTTTCTTTATTTAAAAACAAACAAACAAAACAGTTTAGATTAGGGGAAATATTAATAAATATTTGTGCAATATTTTATTGGCTGTTGCAAAGACATTGATGACTAGAAAATGGCTTTGTGACAACATTCCCACTATTGATGACTGGATTTGTATTGTTCAAGATATATACTGTACGTAATGGAAAAACTTACATATGCTGTAAGATTAGAACATGACCAATTTGAAATGTTTTGGAGACCATGGAGAAGGTTTAATTCAGCACCATAGTCCGTTTTAAGATGTGACTGCAATGTGGTTTATTTCTTGTTTGTTTATTTATTTTATTAATATAAGACAGCTATGTATGCATATTATATATGTTGTTTAGTTGATACTGTATTCATATTTAAAAACTTGAGACTGAAAGTAGTTTGTTCCAATAAATACTTAAATAACAAAAGAGCTCCATGGACTGCCACAAAGGTTAATCACACTAAATGACCTAATAAACACATTGCTTTACAGGACAATAAGCAAAGGGAAACACTTCCTCATATGTGCTGTGTTGCAGAGCCTGAGGAAACAAAGTGTAAAAGAGGGGAAGTAGGAGGGCAGTTGTCGGTTTTCACCATTGAGTCAGTGCTAAAAAATTTTACAACGTGGGGTTGTTGACATGCTTTGCTTGTTCAGAGTTAAACGTGAGAAAAACCAAGTTTGATTTGGCTGCTCTGCTTTTTACAATTTAAAGTGAAACTAAAGTAAATTAGGCTGCAAATATTCAACACTTTTCAAGAAAATATCTTGCTTTTTAGATAAAAATGATAACACCAGTTGAAAAATCTTTTTAAGTCAGACATCAATTTTACCTCGGACAGCAATGATATATAATGGAATGAAATATATACATAAAAGGTATATATTGTGATCGAGAGGATTACTAATTGAAATATTGCCACACTATTTTGTTTTTACATTTTAATTGATGAAATTTTTGTAGTAAATATTTAGTATATTATGTACATATCATGTACAGTATATGCATATGTATGTATGTAAATATATGTTAAGGCTGGGCAAAATATCGAGTTTCTAATAAAAATCAATGTATTTCTTAAAAAGATATGGCATAGGACTATATCTTAATATCGATATAATTCACGTAACATTAAAAGTTTCTTCTGAATAGCCGCCAATATGCCTTTTGGTCCTCTGTCTATTTTAACCCCGCCCCCGCCTCTCTTTGTCCCTCTGAGTGAAACTCAACACACACACGCTGACGAAACATCCCCTCCTTCTCTCACTCACCTCAGCAGCTACAGAGACAACATTATGAGACAGAGTCGAGTAAAAAAAGTCAGTAAAAAAAAGAATAATGGTTAAATAAATTGGAAATGGTTGAGCTTCACAATGTCACTGTGTGCGAGTGAGTGCTTGCGTGCGGGAGTGAGTGTGTGCACGCTATAGAGATCTGGAGGTCTCTGCGGGTCGATATCGTCGTAAACGGGAGTAAAAACAACTCGTTACGTCACACTGCACGTTTATTGTATGCAGAGGAAGCTCAAACACTGCTTATATGAAGTTTCAGACGACACGGTAACAGAAAAGTAACATAATGCTCCGTCCACGCACTCAGGACAAATCAGGAAGTAGGCAGGTCTGACTCAACTCTGACCTTACGTTACCATGGGGCCCTTAAAGGGACAGGCCTCAAAAGGCCATCATTACAGCACGTGCGCGCCCGCAAAAAAAAAACAAAACAAAACTGTACAGCACTTTGGTCAGCTGAACTTGTTTTTAAAATGTAAAATAATTTGTTTTATAAATTATATTGTTCTCTACACCTTTGTTAATAGAGGTCCCTGTGTGACATTTGGCATATGGCTTTAACTGACTTACCTGAAATATTGTACAATAATGGTTTCATGGTTAATTAAATTAATGGTTTTTAAGATTTACTATGGGGGGTTGCCTCTGAAAAAAGAAACTAACAGGTACACTATGCATTATCTCAAGGTGAGGGCAAAATATCAAGATATATATCGTATAATATGATATAGCTTGAAAATATCGAGATATTAAAAAAAAAAAAAAAAAGGCCATATCGCCCAGCCCTAATATATGTGTAAGTATATGTATAAACTGTATATATAAAACTATGTTTAGAATATATATTTAATGTGAATTGTAAAAACAGTAATATTGGTTTCCTAATTATTTGTGATTGCCTAGAAAGCCTTGTTTTGTTTTTTGTGTTGTTTTTTGGCTGATTACTTAGACAACTGAGTGTTTGTTTTGTTTTTCTGAAGACTGCCAAAATAAAAATTGCAATATACATTACCAGCACACGGTCACACAACTTCAGTTCCCTTTCCCCTTTCTTGACGGAGCCACTGTCTGAGAGGTTGGACACAGATTCACTGTTTGTCCGTTGGAGATTGGAGGATTGTGCAGCAGCTGGTGTAGTAGGGGAGGCCTTTTTGGCTTGTGTTGTAGAGGTGGGTATCGCTGATTTAGCGGCGGCTGCTTTTGAAGCCACGCTTCCGACAGAAGGAGTGGGTGAAGGGGCACGGGACGTGGGCGCAGTCTCTGTTCCGTTGGCCTCGCCTTCGGTGCGAGACAACTTGGAGGGACGAGTGAAAATCCCTCGCAGGGCATCGCACTGGAAGTAGCGCACACCAGCCACGGACCCATCGTTCTTACCGATTGGCTCATCGAGAACGATGCCTGCC
The DNA here is from genome assembly GCF_900634775.1 of Gouania willdenowi. Lineage (NCBI taxonomy): Eukaryota > Metazoa > Chordata > Actinopteri > Blenniiformes > Gobiesocidae > Gouania > Gouania willdenowi. Next base: position 34,270,112 of record NC_041052.1, read on the forward strand.
CACTGGCCTGGGGCGAACTGCGTTTCTCCCAAAAACTGAACATAGCCAGGTTTATTTCCGTTCACCCAGACTCGATCCCCCAGCGTGAAGCTCTCCTCAGAGTCTCTGTCATCAGCTGAGGCAGCTTTAGCTGGGATCATATGGAGGACACGAGCATTAAAATCAGTCAATTTACTTGTATCAGACAGATTATATCAAATAGTTCTACAAACAATCCTCTAATGCAGGGGTGTCAAACTCATTTTAGTTCTGGTGCTAAATACAGATCAGTTTGACCTCAAGTGGGCCACAGATTTTATGTTTCAACATTATCGTGCTCTAGTTTACGCTTCTACGCACACACAAAAAACAAAATATGTAAGAAACCAACCCTATCCAAGCAATAAGTGACAAATATCAGTCCCAACAGGGTCGTCTCTATACATTTCCTAGATTTTGTGACCAATTTCTATTTAATTAAGGAAAATATGTCATAGTTTGAGGAAAATTTAACGATTTTGTAAGAATTTTGAGTTTTAATTGTTTTAATTTAAAAATGACTGCAATTGTGCGATATAAGCACCGGGAAAACTGTGAGCACCTGCAAATATTTTTGATTTTCATTTACACAATTATTCATGTTTTCTTGGTCATTTTTACTTTCTCCTGGGGGCCAAATTGGATGCTCCGAAGGGCAAAATTTGGCCCCCGGGCCATCATTTTGACACGTGCGTACGAAACTGCATTGTTTTTTCTGCTGGCTAAAAAAAGTCAGTTATTACAATTTTGACCATCAGACATTTATAAAATAATAATCCATTCCTCCACTAAACAAATCCTCACTTACCAATACCAATATCAGCATGAATCATAAGTTTTTTGTTTTTTTTTTTCTTTAATATAAAAATAATAATTACTTCCTTTGTAGTGCGGAAAGGCTTGATCAAGTGATGTCACTCAAACAGAAAACAATAGTGAGCAACAGTAGATATGAGAAAAACTGACCCATTCATTATTCAACCAGTTGGTTACATAACTTTTAACATAATATCTACAGTATTCTACAATTGAATAAAATAAAAAAATAAAAATAAATAAAAAAAAAAAAAATGAAAAACAAAACCAAAAAAATAAATCTGAAAATTTGAATCCGATATCCATTTCAGGCTAATATTGGACCAATTTTCGATATCAATATTGGATCGGGACACCCCTACAATAAACCTAAAATCTATAAAACAAAAGTACTAGCAAGCGAGTTTCGGCTTTACTTCTTCATATTTAGACAAATGTCATTTTCTATGGATAAAACAATATATTGTACAACAACATATTACATGCAAAACAAGTCCATATCTTAAATCTGGGCTGTGTAGCTTGTTCAGGTTGGACGTTTAAAAATAACTTGATGCACAGATAGGAATATTTTTTTGAAGAATGTTATGATGACATGATTTGGCTATAATATTAGAGTGGCAGTTTTTGCACTTTAAAATGGGGATAATTTATTTTATTTGCTATTATTTATTTTCATATTCACTTGAGCTGAAAATGTTATATCCAGAGTGAATGTATGTATTCCCAGAGTTGGTCAAATAAAAGCATGTGTTATTCTTTCCTTTTCAAAAAATATGTTCACATAAACTTTAGATGTCATCCATTACCTTTGTTTCATTTTTTTAATAAAGCTCTAAAGCAAAACCTACTGAATTTTAAACAATGATGAATAAGTATCAACCTGGCACCACATAATCACCTGACACCTACCTGGATTGACGTTGGTCTTGGGGGCCCCTGGTCCAGGTCGAGCAATCTTACTGGGTGCTTTGATCCCACTTGACTTTGTCGAGCTCATGGTTCCTCTTGGTGTGTGGCCCACAAAGTTTGTGTCTGTCAGTGGGGAGAGAGTGATCCCAGACCATCAAAACAACTGGCTTTAGGCAGCTCAATAAAGGGAAAACTCCACACAAAGATGAATGGAATAGAGGGAGGGGAAAAAGAAAGTAATAGGAAAGGGGAAAGGGAGAAAAATGTTAACAAAGAGGACCCTGTAAGAAAAAAAATGAAGAGAAAACACAATTTAGTTATGGTAAAAATAACTCCAGTATAGAATAGACACGAGGCCACCAAATGTGGTCTAATTTGGTAAATACACAAAAGGAAAACAAAAAATACACAAAAAGAACACAAATACAGTAAAATAAAAAATGCAGAATATACACAAAAAGAAATATTAATGGGAAACATAAAATGGGACCAAAATACACAAAAATTATAGAAAAATATACAAAATGTGTCCCTCATATAAGAAAATCACATTTTGTGGCACTCACTTTGTCAAAAGTTGCCCATGTCTGGTTTAGAATACGGAAATTCAAACTACTGACTGGTAAACAAATAAAATAAACACACTTTCCCAACTTTAGCAACAATTAGCATTGATCATGGAATGCTAACATGGTTTAAAATTATAGTCTAACAAAAAGACAGTCATCAACATTCCCCACCAAACTGGTTGTCATAACTCACAATGTTTTCCTAAATGTCCTAAATTTAAGAACCTTGATGTATACATAAGAAATCATCACATCAGAATATAAAACTACTAACTATCTTAAACAGTTTCTAAGAAAAGCTGTCCCCTTTGAAGATACCTCGAACAGAGTCTAAAAAATGAAATAAGGGCAATAACTCCGGGAAAAATTATTACTCGCTTCTCATTTTCAAACTCCATCAAGGTATTGATATCCTGAAGCCACACAGTGAATTTGGTTAACGTGTTTTTAACAGTTTCTGAAAAAAGCTGTCCCCTTATACTCGGATGGACGTACGGAGCTCAAACTTTTATTACTCTTTCACACTTTGTGCACCGAGGTATTTATTATTCCCACAAACACTCTTAAAGCCACATATTGACTTTGTTTTCAGTGCTCTGGCATCAGAGGCATAAGGTTACCGTTTCTATTATGACAACACTCTCCCAAGCACACACCATCAGAGTGAGACCTAAAAATAAAGTCCAGCGAATAATCAGCAGTCTGTGGTTCAGCAATGACGAACCTCTGACTGTGTAAACATCTGAGACTTTCACAGGCATTGGTGCCACAGAACACATTTTGGTTAGTTCACAACTTTAGGCGTACAAATTGTGCAAAGCAGGCTTACATAGTAAAACAGCATTAGTGGAGAAAAAACAACCCCCAGCAGCAGAAGATTATCCTGTTGATTACATTTTAACTGAAGAGCTAAGTGAAGTCTGGTTTAAACGGTGCATGTTTTACATACAAAATTTTCCATCTTTGAATGACACAATCTCAGTGGAACAGGTGCAAACAAAGCCAAATAACTGCCTATATAACCAGATCAGGGTCACAAAGTGTTGGAAATATTATAAATTAATAAGTTAAAATAAACCTCAGAGTTCAACACCTTAGGCCAAACCAAGCACACACAGAATGAACACACTAACTCAACTTTTCAGTTTAAAAGCAAACTACCTCTTTTCCTAAAAAAGGATAAAAGACAAAGTAAACATACATTTTCACTTTAATAAACAATATAACAAGTTTAAAAACTGGAACCATTGATCAATAGGGTGGCTGTAAACACAGGCACAGCCAGGACGCCTATCAAATACAGGGGTCCTTCCGACAGAAGGAAGTATAGCTTGTTGCTAAGCAATTAGAGCAACATAAATAAAATAATAAACATTTGTTTAACACTTGATAAGTAATGGAAATAATTTATCTGATCAGGTCATTGTCTTTGCTTTTAACATTTTTTTAAAGGAATATATGAGCCTTTTAAAGTCCTTAATTCTAAATAGCACAATACTCTGATTAGAAATAGAAATTATTTTCCAGATTTGGGCAAAAACAATATTTTTTACTTTTTAGTCTGTTTAGATTTTAATGATTTTTAACAGGCAAGGTTACAAATGCAATGTATGTTTAGAAACATGCACTCATCCCTGGCCAAAAAACAAAATAAAAAACTGCTTTACATGCCATAGTAAAGGAAACAAATGGGCAAAAAAAATCATTATTTGATTATAACAGGGTTTTCATGTATTTGGCTGCATAGATGAATGGAGATGGCACATAGGGAACAGAAATTCTACACACAGAAAAACGAAGAATTTTTGGTGGAAAAAAACAACTTACTTTTTGGACAGCTCAAAAATGTTAATGTATTTTATTATAATAAAAAATAGAATAAAACAACATCATCCTAAGATTAAATCCCACAAAAATTCTATGTAAAGTCAAAAATATCAAGTAATCCGAGACTGAAATAAGTTCACAAGGTGTCGAATATCGGACTGTCCTACAGGGTCAAAAACATACCTTTCATTCCTTTACAAACCTATAAAAAACAACACTCGTCATCAGTCACCACACCCGGACAGACTCACACTTCCTCTGAGATATTTCACAAGAGAGATTGAAGAGTGGCTGTCAGAAAGCACGACCTAGTTCCAAACCAGCGTTCCACTTTTCTCCTACTGTGCCTTTGAATGGTAGTGATTAGTGCCTCAGGTCAAACAGAGGCCAGGAAAAGAAACTCAGTTGCTGAAGAAGAGCTCAACGCATAAGCGGTCACGCAAACGTAGTTGCTTGTGTATAAAAGTCTGTCAAAGTCAGTGTTGATTTTTTTTCATAAACCAGACAAATTCTATTTAAATGGTACATTTTGAGTGCATTTTTACATTTATCTGTTTACACAGCATAATGTGGTTTAAAAATATACATATATAACATTTTCCAACAACCGATCAGTAAATATTAACCGACTGGTTGGTGAGCTGATGCTGGCAGATTGGGGTAATCCACTTTCACCTAAGTATTTATGCAGCAGTAATGTTAAGCCTCTCCCAATGACTCCAATAATGCTAATCTATACAAAGAGAAAGAAACTAAAATAGCACAGCTTCGTTTGAGGAAATTCATACGAGCGACTGAAAAAGTTCAAAACCTGGTAAGAGTATCAGGTCCAATTAAAAGGTAGTGGAATCAGTTTTCATTTTCATGTAAACACAAATAGAAACTGATAAACGCTGGAGACTAGAAAAATCACTGTCACTGTTCATAGGACACTTTTTTAATTTATTGTCTTTCAGAGATGTAAAATAAAAAAATAATTTTTTCACTTAATCTTTTTTTATGTCATGGATTATCGTAGATTGATTTCTAATCAATATATCGATAATCGCAGTATCGTCATATCGTGAGATAATCATTATCGTGAGCTTTGTATTGCATATCGTATCGTGAGGTACCCAGAAGTTCCCACCCCGAGTCCTAATCCAGACCTTCCCCTTAACAATCCACACTACAGAAGTCACTCACACATGCTGTCTCATAGGAGAAACAGCCAAAAGTGGCACATTTTGGGCAACCGTTTGTTAATAAAAGTGCCTGTTTGGTACTTTGTCAGCAAATTCAACCCTGAATTGTCTTTCTGGTAAGACTTTATTTGAATTAATATAATTGAAATGTATATCGTATATCACCATTCTGAGAAAAAAATATTGGGATATTAGTTTTTGTCCATATCGGCCAGCCCTAGTGTCATGATGATTGGAAAACCATTTTTGTCTCAATAATCTTTGTGATACCCAACTGTCAAATAAGGGCTGCAAGTTTATGGCCAAAATGATAATCACGATTATTTAGATCAATATTGTAATCACGATTATAATCACAATTATTTATCATGTTAGGGGGAAAAAAATCTGTGTATTTAAACAAACAATATGTGTACAGTTTACAGTGCAAAATGAGGCTTTAAATGAGATTTATACTAAAAATTAATTTTAAAAAAATTAACCCAAAAATGTGAAATGTACCAAAGGATAATTTAATCGTGGCAACTAAAATCATTATCACGATTAAAATTTGATTAGGTGTGCAGCTCTATGTCAAATAAATAAAGTTTGACAACAATTGACTGTTGATTTGTTTTTAATAGTTGTTTAATATCAAATTCTTCAGTAATACTGCTCAGTTATATTTTCAAACATAAGCACACAGAGAGCGTAAACCTATGCCAAGCACCAAATATCCTCTTTGCCAGATATTGGCAGTTATATGGATCATTGATAATCATTGTATCTTGATGATTATTAACAATTTAAAGGTTTGGAACTAGGGATGGGCGATATTGAAGAAAAAATAAATATACCAATAATTTCTGGTATTTATCACGATAAATAAAAACTATGGTAACACTTTAGTTTAGGGAACACCTATTAACCATTAAGTCGTTGCTTATTAACATGCAAATTAGTAACATATTGTTTCTTAATTAGTCATCATTAAGTACTTATTAATGCCTTATTCTGCATGGCTTTATTATACAACCAGTAAGCCATTAACTAAGAGTTTTTCCTCAATAACCTCAATTATTACTTATTATAGGTAAGTTAGGAAGTTGTTGTATATGAATTACGATCTCAACATGCTAGGGTTAGGGTTAACGTTACCCTAACCCTAATTTTAATCCTAACCCTAACTCTGTTTGGACTGTGAGACTGCCATTAGGTGTATAATTAGGCATAAAAAATAAGGCATTAATAAGTACTTAATGATGGCTAATTAAGAGCCAATATGTTACTAATGCTAATAAGCAACTAATTAATGGTTAATAGGTGTTCCCTAAACTAAAGTGTTACCAAAACGATAAATAAAAAATAATAAACAGGTTCTTTACAAACACAAATAAATGTGAATGCATCAACATTGGACACATTTAAAAAGGCTACAATATCTGCTGACTCAAAGAGTTCATGAGCTGATATTTTATGGAATATATTTGTGCATGTGGGTCACTATTAGTGTTATGGTATGTATTTCATTTATTTCCTCATTTGAAATAAAATTTAAAAAAAAAAAAAAAAAAGCACATGAAAAGCAAAAAATAACTCCACTCGTGTTTTTACTGTTAATGAATCTTGTTTCATTTTCTGATAATGAGTTACATAAAGTGATGGTTGATAAATAACTCTCTGATTTCCTATAAATAAACCAGATCAAGCTGATGATTTAATCATTCAGTATATTTTGGTGTAATAATCTCAATAGTTACGTCAGTCTAACGGGACCAGCTGTCTGTGAACACATGAAATATAATTAAAAAATATTGCGTTTCACAAATTGTGATGGATTAATAGTGACATTAGTATTTCTGCTAACATTTATTTCACACAACGTGTGACATGTATAGCTTTTATCCTTCCATAGTAAAGTGTTAAATCTGACCATAAACAAATTGATGGCTCTCTGTGACTTTATGACAGTAAGACATGTTCTTTTACTTGGTCTGTTCCTTATTTGGAGTGGTGAGCGTTAGCTCTGTGTGTTAGCTTAGCATAGTTAGCTTTAGTTGAGTTTCCAGTTCATAATCTTTGCTACAGGTTCATCTCTGTCCCCGTGTTTGTGGAACTTTGGGTGGATCTGGCGGAGGAACTTGAATCGGTTCCCTTTGTTGGATGGTTGTCTGGCTTTAACCAAGTAGCGGTCCATGATGTATCGTAGCACGGCAGCTTCAGGTAGCTGAGACGAGAACCTCACACACAGACAGACAGCGGTGGCGGTGCAGTCAGAGCTTCCGTAAACAACGTTCCGCTCCAGAGAATACTAAGTTGACAACAAACAGGGGCAGTTTTGGTCCGTGGAACACGGTTTTTTTGGGGGCATTCTTAGCTAAACTGAGGGACAAATGGTCCGTGGCATTCGCTAATTTCCGACATGGGAATTTATCGTTTATATCGTGGGATGACAAATTCTGATAAATCATAAACGATAAAATATCGCACATTCCTATTTGGAACAAATTTCTTGCCCCATTATTGATACATTACGTCCAAATGTACGGGAACTACAACAAAATGTGCAACCTGGATCTGATCTGGAGGAAATTCAGTCAATTTAGAAACCACAAACTGGACATAACCGAGTAAAATTTGAGAAAGATCAGCCCATTAAGAACTGAGATATGATTTTTTTTTTAAATTTCACCAATGATGAGAGATAGGGTCTTTTCAAAATGTTCCAGAACTATCTAAAACATAATAGAATTTTCCATAATATAAGGTCCATCTTTGGTTAAAATTATGTCAAAGCCATTAAGTTCTTTTGACATTCTGTGACAATATTACCTACTTGATGGCAGGAATAAAACCACACTTTATAATATAATTTGTTGCAGACGGTGTGAAAAGTTGCACAAACTAGTTGCTTTTGTCAAAGTAAACTAAAACCAAACAGTGAACGTTGAGCAAGTTGAGGCCGTCTTCTCCGACTCTGCTTTATATTGTACGTAAATGTACATTTATGATTAAGCGTGTTGAGAAATAAAATGATATGGAAAGCAAAAGAAGAAAAAAAACATCTACAAAAATAAACCCAACAGAATTATTTCTGTAGTAACTGATGTAACTATAGTTCCTATTTGCTGGTGTCAGTGTCAACAACACAGGCCTGATTCAAGCCCCAGTTGTTCCTTTCTGAGGAAACATCTGCTAGGATGATTATGTAGGCCCCCACTGGCACTGACACACAAATGCATGAGAGCGGAGGCAGACCGAGCCAGAAGCATCTTTTGTCCTCAATGGCAGCACGTTACGAACCCTGACCCTCCACTTAAAAGTAACCTTTTGTTAATGTTTCAACACCACTAGTTCATACAGACATTCTGGGTCTGAGACACACACACACACCAAAAAGTCCGATTTGTAAACAGTTGGTTAATAATTAAAAAAAAAAAAAAAGCATAAGAGAGTTTTGTTACAACTATGGAAGAGGCTTAGGGCCAATTTTGATGGACAAAATATTTTTTGGCAAATCAAGAATAAAGTCAAAACTTTGAGATTAAAGTTGAAATTTTGAGAATAAAGTTGAAATTTTGAAAATGAACACAAAATACAATATCGTGATAAATGACAAAGGTCTGATAATAAAGTAAAATCTACGGAAGCTGACGAGGGCCAATTCACCATATATAACAACAAACAGCAGATTGTGGCCGTCAATAAAATGCCATTGATCAATGAATGCAGTTCAAAGTTAGGTTTAATAATGAAGAGATTGTTTCTCTTTTAGCTCTTTAGATCCTTCAAGAGATATTGCCAAAAACGCAATCTGTTCATAAGGAAAAACCAGTGAAGTTTGGAGGAGGTGGAACTTTCAATCCATCTGTGACTATTGAAGAGCTACAGAAACACATTAGGACCCGTTTGGATGGAGACTGTTGTCATATATGGTAAATTAGCCCTTGTCAGCTTACGTAGATTTGATTTTATTGGAAAACCTTCGACTTTCATTACAATGTTGTATTTTGAGTCTATTTTCAAAGTTTCGACTTTAATCTCAACATTACATTTCAACTTTATTCTCAAAATTTCAATTTGAATCTCAGAATTTTGGCTTTATTCTTGATTTGCCCAAATAAATTTTCTCAATCAAAAATGGCCCCAAATACTCTTCCATACTTCAACAGCTAAACTAGTGTGTGCACCTCTGACACCAAAGTTGAAGGTGAAATTAAAATTAAACTGTCTACTGATATGTAAAACGATCTGGATCTTTTCTACATAACGGTACTTTAAGTCACATGGTGCACCTATCACATCACTTAAACTGGCCAACGAGGATTTAGGAATGTGATAGTTTAAACAGTCCTTACACAATACACCACCTGGACTAAAAAAGAAACTCAAGTCAGATCTATGTCATTCCGACAAGTAAAGCTCTGGACAATAGCATTTAAGTATTTTAGAGGAAGCAGGCATAAGGATAATCAGTGACATATCAGTCACTCATTAAGGGATTTTCAGTTGACTTTAGTGGGATATTGATGCGTAGATATCCATCAAAAACATTAGGATTTGATCCCTCACTCTGACATAACTTATTCCAACTAAAGTCATTAAGCGCATGAAGCTAATGTTACTTTTTAATTTATTGCCAAGGTAGATATGCACCAATACAAACTAATAATGAATAAGTTAACAGCAGGTGTCCATGTCCTTTGACACCAGAAAGACTTTTTAGTGATATGAATTTCATTTTAAAAAGACGCCTGCAGATAAATATAGTGGTTAAAAAAACAAATATTTTAAAGACAACTGAGCCTCAGTAAATTTTCTGTTTGTCTAATGTTTTATGAAAAGCCTGATTTAGTCAAATACTTACAAATCTTAAGATTACTTTGACATTAAAACACATTCTAATATTACCGGTACAGCCTGGCACAAACTATACATAAAAATACAGTACTTAGTCAAGAGTTCCTCCTAAACACAAGTATGACCTAGAAAAACAAACACACAAAAACAACAAAATACACAATACTAACAATGAGGCTATTAACATAGTAAATTATTCACAAATTAGTCAAAAACAAATCGAGTTTAATGGGATTCATCTAAGGTTTTAAATACTCCAAGATAGGTTTTCACATGCTGTAAAATGTATGTAGGTTCCCTGACACTTCATATCTCAGTTTTTCAATGTGGACTACACTCCAATACAATTTCTCAGCCAAGCTTCAAATACAGGTGGGGCATCAGATTTAAAAAAAAAAATGTGTAACAAATAATACCAATATATCCTTTACTCGCACATGGAACTAAAATAGTTGAAAATTAACCAATTAAAGTAATACGTGTCAAGTGTAAGCTACTTTATTCGAAGGTTGAAAATGTGATTCTACCTCTGTGGAAGGTAAAGCTTAAATACCACCATGAGTCCAAACGAGCTAATGTACTGACAGTCAAACAACAACAGCAGCATGAGTTAATAATTATCATAAGCGGTCACACCTTGTTCACTAGTGTCTGATGCAGACTCTGCCCAGGTCTCTGTACGTCGTTCCCGGTGCGGCAAAACTCACCGGTTCCCCCACGCCTTATCCGTCCCACGGCCTGCTAACTTATGTCCACTAATAGCGGCTAACAGGAACCAGAGCTGACGGTGAGGTGGCACATCTGGTTAAACTGGGAGCTGCGCCGGCTGAAATAACCCCCAAGCTAAGCTTGACTGGAACAGAGGAACACACAGGGCTACAGAGAGACGCCTTCAGAATTACATCCGGTGTAGTGAACATTTATGGTAACCCTGTTATCACGTGATTCTTCCGTGATTTGAAACTCCTCGTGATATTTTTTTTGTATATTCTCATACATGTTAAACTAATTAGCCTGGGGTGACGAGATTTTTAAAACTCAAAACTGGAACAGTAATTTACCTAAAGAAGACGACAGATTTTCAAAATAAACTATTTGCATAGAATTTTATTTGTAATGAAAAATAGTCGAATAGACATTACTTTTTTCCACCTTTTGGATTAAATGTATTATTTCAACGACTGAGATTAAAGTCGTCATATTTTGAGAATAGAGTCATATTATGTCATATAAAGCTGTATCTTAAAAAACTCAGAATTCCCTGTTAAAGTGAACGTAACTAACACAGATGGCCCTTAAATCCATAGACTGTAAAAAAAAAAAAAAAAAAAGAAGAAATCATTCGTGTCAAACTCAAGGCCCGGGGGCCAAATCGGCCCGCAAGAAAAAGTAAAAATGAGAGCGAAAACATGAATCATTGTGTAAATAAAACTCAAACATATTTGCAGGTGCTCACAGTTTTCCCGGTGCTTATATTGCATGATTCCAGTCATGTTTAATGTTAAACTGTTGAAAAATTAAAACAAATCTGACAAAATCCTCAAATTATTTCATAATATTTCCCTTAATTTGATAGAAATTGGTCACAAAATCTAGGAAACTTAAAATGAAGGTCCTGTTGGGACATATCTGTCACTTATTGCTTGGATATTGTCCACTTCTTACATGTTTTGTATTAATGTATACATAGAAGTGTAAACTAGGGCGGAATCATGTTAAAATTACTTGTTTTCCAGCATACAATCTATGGCCCACTTGCTCCGTATTTGGCCCCTGAACTAAAATGAGTTTGACACCCCTGCATAAACCGATCACTTACAACCAGTTCCTCCTCCACTAAAGAGGATATTTGCTCCAAATCAGTCTGCTTCTTTTGTCGAAGCGAAATGCAAAATACTATGATTTTAATATTGAAATATTATTAATCTCATAAAATTACAATTTTATTACAATACAACTTTAATCTCAAAATGTACTTTATTCTTGAAATATTACCACATTGATCTTGAAATATTTTGACTTTATACTTGAAATATTACTTTAATATTGAAATATGAATCTCATAAAATGAAAATTTTATTAAGATATGATTTTATTCTCATAAAATGTACTTTATTCTTGAAATATTACTACATTAATCTTGAAATATTTTGACTATTCTCATAAAATTACCATTTTATTCTTAATAAATTTTGATTTTATTCTTGAAATATTACTTTAATATTGAAGTTTCATGAATCTCATAAATTACGATTTTATTAAGATACGACTTTATTCTATAAATTTTACAACTTTATCCTTGAAATATTATCACATTAATCTTGAAATATTATGACTTTATTGTCATAAAATTTAGATTTTATTCTCACAAAAGTAAGATTTTAATCTCGAAATATTACGACTTTAATATTGAAATATTATGAATCTCATAAGATCACGATTTTATTACAATACAACTTTATTCTTATAAGATTACAATTTTATTCTCGAAATATTACTTTAATATTGAAATATTATGAATCTTATAAATTACAATTTTATGAAGACAATTTTATTCTATCAAATTTACGACTTTATTCTCGAAATATCACCACATTAATCATGAAATATTATGACTTTATTCTCAAAAAATTACAATTTTCTCATAACATTTTGATTCTATTTTCATAAAAGTAAGATTTTGTTATCGAAATATTACGACTTTAGTATTGAAATATTAATCTCATAAAATTACAATTTCATTTCGAAATGACTTTATTCTCATGAAATGTACTTTATTCTCAAAATAGTACTTTAAAATTGAAATATGAATCTCATAAAAAACAATTTTATTAAGATACAACTTTATTCTCATAAAATTTACTTTTTTCTTGAAATATTACCACATTAATCTTGAAATATGACTTTATTCTCATAAAATTACCATTTTATTCTCGAAATATTACTTCATAATTGAAATATTATGAATCTCATAAATTACGATTTTATGAAGATACGACATTATTCTATAAAATGTACAACTTTATTCTCGAAAATTATCACATTAATCTTGAAATATTATGACTATTATCATAAAATTAGAATTTTATTCTCATAAAAGTAATATTTTATTATCGAAATATTACGATCTTAGTATTGAAATATTATTAATCTCATAAAATTACGATTTTATTACGACACGACTTTATTCTTATAAAATTACAATTTTATTCTCGAAATAGTACGACTTTAATCTCGTAGTGCCGATTTTTTTTTTAAATTTATTTATGGATTTTTAATTGTTAAATATAATTGAGATTATTTGTTTTCTAAATAATAAATATCCCTCAAGTAAATTGATAAGGTGCCACCTATATAGATCGCTATCATGACACCGGAACATGGTCACCAGATACCCAGGACTCCAGTCAATCCAGTGAACTGCTCACACGTCTACGAGCTTCAGTCACAAATCAACACCTTCCTCCAGTGTAACGTGACATGGCAGCAGTGTCACTTTAACTCCAGCAGGGCACACTATTACTACTGCTACTGTGACTTTAAAAACGAACTGCGACATGTTGTTTACGTTGAATTATTTCACAGAGTGAAAACCATAGTTAATGCTTTCCACCGCCCCTCAGATTAACCCCCTCTGTCACACCCCCAGATTAGTTGCTAAGTAACCGAACGTTTGCAACGACGACCGGTGTCAGGAGTCTGTTCATTATCTGGTACTAGTGAGAGCTCAATAAACACCATAAAGAACACACAACTTTAACCCGACTGTTGTCTAATAAACACACAGGCTGTGTCGTACTGACCTTTTCCACCGACTGAAGAACAAGTGGGAAATGTTTTCACTGCTAGCAAAGCAACAGGAGCTAATGTGACCTCTAAGGGGGGAAGCAGGCAGGCGGGCGGGCACGGCCCAGTGCACGAGTTGCCCGTGCAACGGCTAAACGGGGCGTTAGGGAGGATAGAACCGAGCACACCGTAGGAGGTGCTGGCTCTGACAGACAACTTCAAAAGTTAACCGTGACCCCATGTGGGGTCGCCTGGAATGTCTTGTAAATTATTAAAAAAAAAAAAAAAAAAAAAATATATATATATATATATATATATATATATATATATATATATATATATATATACTGATTAAATTGATATATGTATATAATATTTGATTATTATTAAATTACTTTTATTATTATTTAATTATTATTCTTTACCACACACAATCTCAAACTAAAGGGAAGATTTCTTTCTAAAAATAAAGGTGAGGGTGAAAGTAACTAGCATTTCAAAGTCACCATTTGTGTTCTTGTTTGTTCCCAGGATTCCACGTGATATCGGCTCACACAGCGAGACATTATAATTTGGATGGATTCCGATCTTTCTGTGTAGTCCCAAAAATAAACAGCCTCCATTAATTGTTTTGCCACAACTTTTAGTCTGTAAAAACACCAGAAATATATTGTGGTCACTTTGGCAGAGTTTTTAGGCCAAAGGAAATATAAATAACTCTAACTAAAAAAAAAAAAACACTTCTATGCATCCTTCTACGGAACTACAGATCCCACAATGCAATGTGTCAACTTTTTTTCCCATGTAAATTATCTTTGATTTAATGATCTATGACAGGGTTTTCAAACACTGTGCGGTGAGAGGTCATCAGGTGTGCCATGGGAAATGATTCAATTTCACCCAATTTGTCTAAAATTCATGAAAAAATTTAATTAAATTGTAGTTTTAATCATATTTAGAGTTGTTTTTTTTAACTTACATTTATCCCTCCCAAGTATGCAAAATAAGAAAGAATTACTGCATATTGTTAATAGCGCTTTATATTTGAAAAAATACATGTGAAAAATCATAATAGATTTTGTTGTTGTTCATTTGATTCCTATTAATAAATACTTATAAGAATGATTGCAGTGTTAATTGTACTTTTTTATTAGAAAGAAGAAATGTGAAAGATCATAATAACTTTTTTCTTTGTGTTTCTTTGATGACTATTCACTATGATAAGATTGACTGTATATTGTTAAGTATGACTACAAAGTTTTTTGGGTTTTTTTACATTTTTGGTTGGTGGTGTGCCTTGGGATTTTTTCCAATTAAAAGAAGTACCTTGGCTCAAAGAAGGTTGAAGTACCTTGGCTCAAAGAAGGTTGAAAAACCTTTATCTGATTAAAGATTAACGCAGCTTTAAATAGTTGTAGGGCCTATACTACAATTCTAGATGACCTCTTATTGTGCTCTTATTGTGCAACATTACTGATGGTAATCATGGATATGGACCCAGATCTATATAAACACTGGAAACAAAACTCAGACTGTGATTATTTTACGGAGACTGAATTAAATGTAGAAACCAAGAGTAAAAAAGGTCTGTCATTGATTCATTTCAATTGCTAGGTGGTGGGGTGATTAAGGATTACATTAAATTTAAATTCAAAGTGTTTATTGTCATATGTGCAGTTAGAAACACGTTTTCCTGTACAATGAAATTACTACCTTGCTTATGAACTAAGATATAATAATGTGTTTATACAAGTTAAATCTAACAGTGGAAAATACAACACTGCCAATAGAACTAACAACAGCTGGATTAACCTTGATGTAGAGACAAAACAAGCTGCAAACTTGTGTGTCCAAAAGAGACATTCCCGAGTGGTGACATTTATTTATTTTATTTATTTATTCAGTTTATTTCCGACATGGTTACATTCACTTCTCTTTTTTTGTACATGCCGAAAAAGGAGACGAGAGAAGCAGTTTGCTTATCCGGGTCCCGTCCCCTGTTTTACCATCGCAGATTTACATGGGTTTACATGTCTCTCTGGTCAAACATTCTTGATTTCTTCTGAACGTCCATCTGTAGTCAGTGTTGTCCTCTCTATCTTTGTTTGTGTTGGCTTTGTTCCCTGCCAGACGTTGTTAGCATTCCTCCAGTTCAAGAATAGTTCCTCTTTCGAAGGTGTTTGGAAGGTTTTTCCCTTTTCATCCACAATGTCACCTTGTTTTGTCTCTACATCAAGGGTAATCCAGCTGTTGTTAGTTCCATTGGCAGTGTTGTATCCTCCACTGTCTGATGATGGGATCAGATCCAACTTGTATAAACACATCACCACATCCCAGTTCACAAGCAAAGTAGTATTTTAATGTAATATATCTTAGTTCATAAGCGTGTTTCTAACTGCTGTTGTTAGTTTTATTGGCAGTGTTGTATTTTCCACTGTTAGATTTAACTTGTATAAACACATTACTATATCTTAGTTCATAAGCAAGGCAGTAATTTCATTGTATAAAAAAAAACGTGTTTCTAACTGCACATATGACAATAAACACTTTGAATTTAAATTTAATGTAATCCTTAATCACCCCACCACCTAGTAATTGAAATGAATAAATGACAGACCTTTTTTACTCTTGGTTTCACATTTAATTCGGTCTCCGTAAAATAATCACAGTCTGAGTTTTGTTTCCAGTGTTTATATAGATCTGGGTCCATATCCATGATTACCATCAGTAATGTTGTTGTTTAGGTGGATCCTTCGTATTTTCCCAAATTGTCCATCGTTTTGATAAGAACTGGTTTTCCGTCCTCTTCTTCCAGGATGTAAATCCTGCAGTTTTTTGACCACGTCTTCAAAATCTTTCCTTCTTTTTTTATTTGGCGTGCTTTCCATGCAATGCTTGCATTTTGTTTCGTCAGGTTTTCATTAATGTAAACCTTTGTTCCCTTGAGTTTATTTCTTTGCTTGATTATTTCTCCTTTGAATTTTATATTCGTGAAGGTTATTTTTACAGCTCTGTTATCATTTTTCTTTGGCAGGAGATGGCAGGAGTTGATGTTGTCAGGGTTCAGGACAATGTCCTTCGACTCCAGGTAGTCAATGACCTGTTGTTCAATCGATTTTGTTTCTTCGTCACTCCTGGGTTTTATCTTTAGGCCTGTGATGATGACATCTTTCTCTCTTTCCTTTAGTTCCAGCTGTTCAACCCTCGCGTTCAACAATTTTAACTCTTCAGCATTTCTTTCATTCTTTTCTTTCAGTACCTTTGTTTCGCTTTGTAGTCTTTCCAGTGAGTTTTCCAGCGTCTTTTCCAACGACTTTATCTCGGCAGATAGGTTTTGTAGACCCTCGCGTATCATCTCCTTGACCTCTTCCAAACCCGAATTGGGTTCTGAAGGGCCTCCCTGCGGTTTTTTCACCATTTTCCTTCAGTCTTGGGCCCAGTTTTTCAGGCTGTTCAGGCTGTTCAGCTGTAGCCAAGGTCGTGTTATCGGAGCAAAGGAAAACATGTCTGCTCTCACCAAAGACCAGAGAAGAATACTGTGTCGCATGAAAAGGGAAAAACCTTCCAAACACCTTTGAAAGAGGAACTATTCTTGAACTGGAGGAATGCTAACAACATCTGACAGGGAACAAGGCCAACACGAACAACGATAGAGAGGAGGAATAAAAAAATAAAATAAAAAAAAGACAACACTGACTACAGATGAGAATACACAAAAAAGGACTGTTCAGGACAACTCAAGAATGTTTGACCAGAGACATGTAAACCCATGTAAATTTGCGATGGTTAAACAGGGGACGGGACCCAGATAAGCAAACTGCTTCTCTCGTCTCCTTTTTTGGCATGTACAAAAAAAAAAAAAAAATGTAAAACAAAAAAGTGAATGTAACCATGTCGGAAATAAACTGAATACATTAAAAAAAATAAATAAATAAATAAATAACTTCCAGGATTTAATCAGTGTGTGCTGGACTACAAAGCTGGCTGGAGCTTAATCACCATAGAATTTATGCTGCACAGCTAAACTGGTCACGTCCAGGTTTTTCCCTGGCTTGGATGTTAGAGAGTCCTAAAGCCCCGCCTTTTTACCAATCAGATCTCTGAGAAAATAACCTGCCCATTGACAGAAGATCCTGGTTGGTGCAGATCTGACAGATTCTTTTAGGAAAGAAGATTATTAATGGATAAATGCAATGCTTTCATTTACTGATGACATCCTTTAGGAAAGATTTAGATTTATATCAAATGAACTGATCTACAGTCAGCTGATGAAGCCTGTGTGTCGATCCATGTCAATGGACGGCTGAAGTAATTTATTAATTAATTCACATGCTGACCACATCAGCACAACTATGCTATGTGTTCCCATCCCAGTGTGTGATAAATAGGTCTACTTGAATAGAACCACGTGTGTGCTGTAATAAAGTTTAACTCACAGCGATGTCTGTTTATCATCCAATGGATTAATATGAGTATTGTCACGCTGTTGCGCATTAACAATGTGAGCAGCTTCCTGCCTCAGTTATTTCATTCCAGCCTTTTCTGTACCAACAGTGTTATCTTTATTCTGAATTATGGATTTTAATCATTCATCAGTAAACTGGTCGGTATCAAGTTATGAAGTGGATCAGATCTGAGCGAGTATAAAAGCTCCGCCTCCTGGTTGCACTATTTCACTGTTGCTCTTCGCTGTCATCATGGATTTATATTCATTATATTTGTTTAAGATCATAAGCTGTTCCTCCATTCATTGTAAAGACACTCAGTCTGCCAGTTCTCTCCATTGATTGGTCAGAAGCTGCAATCTCCACCCCTTTCATGTGCACGCGCATGTACCGAGGCTGTAATCACTTGGTTTAAATTAGCATGTTTTGATCGACGTTTGTAGTAGAGCTTCTGTCTGAAAAGGAATGATTGGTTAGTTCAAGCCAGCTAACGGACATTAATCCACTCTAGATTCGTAGTATACGTCGCTTAAGTCCAATACATTAGTATGTTTTCATGATTGTTAATCTCTCTGCATTATCTTTCTATGGAATAGCAGTTTACCTAGTTTTTCCAACTAAAATAATCAAGTAAAAAAAATGATGCATTGATAGTTTGAATAAATCCAGACAAAAATAACTTGGAATTTATTGATCCAGAATTTTATTTGTGTTGCAGCCCCTAATTGGTATCCTCTAATCTGTTACAACTGGAATCTGTTTTTCAGTGTCATCTTAAGAAACTGTACAAAAAGACTCATAAGAAAAGATTAAAACAGAAAAAACAACAGAAAAAAACCCCAATAATTTTACGGTACTTTCCGTCTTGCCCCAACTCAACATGTGAAACTACTGTTTCTTCAAATTTCGAGGTGAGCATTTGAGTAAGTCTCTGATCCGCAGGTAGGTTCCTGTGGCTTCGGCCACTTCAGTGAACTCTGGCGTGTCTTCGAATGGAACGATGCCAGCTGCAAATTTACTGCGATGAGGAACACAACCTCCAACTTTAGAAAAATCTGAATCTGGACTCTTGGGTTTGTCATCCGATGATTTGATTGGATCCGGACTCTGTGGGGTGTCATCGAGCAGTTTCATTGGATCAGGGCTCTTGGGTTGGTCTTCTGGTGCTTTGATTGGATCAGGACTCTGTGGGGTGTCATTGAGGGATTTGATTGGTGCGGGGATCCCATTGCTGTAGTTTTCAGGTTTGACAGATTTAGGGCTCTGAGGGCTGTCCTCCTCCACTTTAATAGATGGGCTGTTTTGAGACAAAACCTCAGGATCTTCTCCACTTCCCCCGTCATTGGAGCTTTCTGTAGGCGTCGCTGTATCCACCATCTCTTCTCCGTCAATTTCTGAGTCAATTCGTGCTGGGGTGAAAACACTTGATGAGCTTCGTGCAGGCGTTCCCATTACAGGCGTCTCACAGTCACTACTAGAGGCTGTATCTGCATTATTTAGAGCAGCCCAGATTTGCCTCTGCTGCTCTTCCAGTTCCTCCAGTGTCATTTCATCCTCTGTTTCTTCTGACGTCTCATCGACTACCACGTACTTGGACCGCAGAGCTGGGGAGCCGTCATTAGGTGTGACTGGTGGTGTGCCTTTGGGCAGCGGGGGAGGCGTGGGTGTGGACGGGGGGGTGCCCCATGGTAAAGGTGGAGGTGAGGAGAAGCAGGAAGATCCAGGGGGCTGTGGAGGCTGGAACTGGAAGTCACTACATTGATCATATGATGTACCTGGATCTGAGTGGACGCACAATGAAAATAAATTAGAAAAGTGACAAAATGACACTAAAGTATTTAGCACGTGTCCATTGTCGACTTGTGTGAGGCGCAAAAACAATCCATCCAGTTACCCAACTCAACATCCATGTCTGAGCTGTGTTCAGAGTCAGATTTAACCTTCTTCTTGTGCTGGATGTCACTACATTAATCATATTGTGTACCTGGATCTGAGTGGACACACATTTAGGCCAAATTAGAAAGTGACACCAAACAATGTACATTTAGTAGGGGTGTAACGATTCGTTTTAGCAACAATTCCATTCAAATCACGATTCCATTCTAATAGCAAATGTATTCACATTTTATTTGAATAAAGTCCAATCAACACCTCAGTTTAAATTAACAGGATGTTGACTTTTCTGCTCTAATTTTCAATACTCAATAAGTTTTCAATAAAAAATACATGTTACGTTTACCCAACTCTTCTGCTTTGTTTTTTATACATAAAAAATTACAATATTAATATTTAAAATGAAGTGCAACAACATCTTTTCTAGTTAAATGAGCAGTGGTTGAACCTGATGCTTTTCATTTTAACATGATGGTGAGCCTGATGCTTCTGCAGAGCTAATGCTAACGAGCTAACGCTACATGTGCTGCTGCCGTGGACGCTGTCAGAAGGGCCTGGCGGAAGACAGTGTACACAGTGAGTGACTCCTTTAGAAGATCTGCGTCTATGTTCAAACCAAACATTAGACCCAAAGGTGGGACCATCCATCTCTCGCTCACAGGCCATGTGACCTCACAGACAGTAATGTCTTTAATATTGAAAGTGCTTTAAAAATACACCCATATAAAGTCCGCTGTGCTTAAATCCAACGCATTATTTCCTTGTATTGATACAATCGATTTTAGATCGATTAATGTCATCTGGAAGACCAACTTGTCGAGCACAGATTGATGTAGTTGGATCTTAGGAGTATATATTGATTAATCGATCTCAAGGACTAAGGCTGCATGATTTTGACAAAAAACCTAATTGTGATTTTTCTGACAGATACTGCAATTGCAATTCACGATTTAAAAAATATTTTATACATTTGAACACATGCATTTTTTATAGAAATAATCATTTTTTTCAGAAAATGTTAGTTTTGAACTCCTGTGAGAAAACAAAGTAAACAGTAATTACTCCCCCCCAATAATTAAACAAAAATGTATGTAAAAATTAAAGTAAGATACAATTAATAGGAAGATATAAGTTGTACTATCATGGATTATTTTGACTGCTCATTTTTAATTATTCATGTCATATAAAGATGTATGAGATCAGCAGCGTCACCCAATTTACCCTCAGGGATCAGTGGTTTACTGAATCTGATCAAGTTTATTAAGTTTTGAACAACTTAATTTAAATTAACCTAATTTAAATGATCATGATGACATCATTCCAGACCGTAATAATTAAACAAAAAACAACAACAACAGAACAACTTTTCCCACAGATGTTCTGTAGCTCTGATGAGATGTTTAAACACTGAGCAGGTGAAACTGATTAAAGCTGATCATGTTTTCACGGAGCGCAACAGACATGTTAAAATTAAGCGGGCACTGGTAGGCTCTGATTTAGGAGTCAATGATAATTTGCGTGGTTTTTTTTGTCAGTTTAGATGGAGTTTAAGTGGTGTTTGAAGTGGCCAGGATAAGAGTGTGATGAGGACGTCCTTTTCCTTACGGTGATGGCGTTTCAATCCAATTCTGTCCATTTCCGCATTCAACAGTAGATTCCGTTTTCATCGGTTGATTTTGTTAACGTGGATTCTATAGTGCCCTAGTGTAGTTGTTGTTAGCGCACTCAGAGACTCGCTGCAGCGCATACAAGCGTGTGTCTGGTAACCATATCTGAATGGCCAGCAGCCCAGGAAGGCGGTTCTCTGCAATTCTGATTAGTGAACATATATATCTCTCAAATGATGGAGATGTAAGAAAAAACCTCCAACATCTGAGGTTAGGTTATTGCAGTAGTGAAAACCTCAATATCAATGTGATTAAGGTTAATCTTTGAGCATTACAATGAATGAATCATTACACCCTTAGTATTTAGGTATTTAACACGTGTCTATTGTGGACTTGTGTGAGCAGCGTAAACGATCCAGTTACCTGATTCAATATCCATGTCAGAGCTGTGTTCAGAGCCAGATTTCATTTTCTTCTTGTGCTCCGAGCACGAGTCGGATTCCTGTCGCCTCTTGTTGGAGCTTGCACCTGGCGGCTTTACGGGGTGACACACAGGTAAAAAAGACTATTAAAAAAGATCACTGCTTCAGCTGAATGGCTAGTAGACAGTTGTATACTCATAGCTTTAACACAAAAAAGGACTGGCCGAGGCCTTTAACTATTTTAAAAAAATAACTCAAAACTGAAAAAGTTTGGAAATACATACCGAGGAAAAGGTGGACAAATAGGATGCATAGTTTTGCTTCATGTGGCTGATCTGCATTGGAACCGAACCGTAATGCATAAACTCCTGGATATTAGGAGCAAACAGAGACAAAGGGGCATATGTTAAAATATCCTACCTTAAAAACTAGAAAAACAAAGCTTGTGTTAAAGTAAAAGCTTACAAAAATCAAGATAATGTTTCATTTACTGACGTTCCTGAATACAACCAATATAAACCTCTTGTTTTTGCACTAACGTCTTACATCTTTCATTTTGTGCGGTGCAGCAACATTGAATCCAGGAAAATCCACCAGTTTGGAAATGTCGTAGGAAATGTTTTGCGACTCGTTTGTTGAACTACCGTTCGTTGGACCTGAAAAATAAAGAGAACACCTGGTTAATATCACTGCATTTCAAAATCTTTTACCTTTTTTAAGTTATTTGTTACATATAAGTGCTAGCATTAGCACAGGAATGGAGAACTGGCAGCCCAAGAGCTACATGTGCCTCTCTAGTTTTAGACTAATTTTGTTTAGCCCCCAAAGTAAATACACAAAATTAACATAAAAAACATAAAAAAATTATCAGTAAATACACAAAATGATCACACATTTCCACAAAACAACAAAAATACATAGAATGACAAAAAAATACAGAAAGACTCCAAATATATGTGAAACAACAAAAATGCACACAAACCCTTTGTTTTTACCTCTATTATTGCTTAGATTGGTCATTATTCTAAATTCTAATGTGTAAAATCAATTTTTAAAAGTTTGTTATTGAAATATATAATATTACCATGTGTGTTTGAATACAGATTTTCCCTTTTCATTATCCAAAAACACATTTTCATGAATATACTTCTTAAAATTTACTTTTTCCGTCATACAACGATAATCCAGAGTTTTCCATCTCGGCCTCCTTGAGCCATCCTGGTGGATATCCGAGCTGCCTCATGCGATAGATCAGAGGAGGGAGAGTGTGGTTGTCAATTCCCAGAGCTCTTAACAATTCCTCACTGTTAAAAACACAAGACAAGGCCCAGGGTTACACTCATTACACGCGTTTGGTAGGTCAGTTTTTTAGGTGTGGGAACCTAGATTCTTACCTAATGACTCCAGGCTTAAATTTAGCAAAGCGCTCCTCCACGAAGTCAGCATGGTAACGCTGGTTACTCGTCAGGTTGCTGCTCTGGTTGAACTCTTTTCTCCGCTCATTAATTGCAGCCATGTCTTTAGGCTGAAAAACAGAGCAAAAAGTCAAGGTGCAGGGGATGAATATGATTACTATGGTTTAAAGTGGGTTGAATTTAAAAGTGAATATAGTGTCACCTTTGGACAATCTCTGAGCTGATGACTGACAGAACCACAATTGAAACACATTGACTTTGGTCTGTGAAGAGAAATAAAAGCGTTACCCCACACAATGTCATGAAAAAACCCTCCAAAGACAAATCTTCATTGTTGCACATCCTACCGTTTCTCTTTCACTTCCATGTCCTGTCCGTCCGTTCCAATGACTTGGTTAAAAACCTGTAAATAGCTTTAGAACACTTAAGGAATTACAACTGTCAACACGCCAATAAAATCACATCTTCATTTTCCACACGTTCTCCTTTCTTGGAGGAGAAAACGCGGTCGATTTTGTTTCCTGATTGAAAGATACGTCGGCACATCCCAACCGTCGGTCAGCTGAGGATTTTCATTCACCAAAGGCTGCCCAAGTTTGTCAACACTGAAGGCAGTGAAATACAACACACTCCCCACCACCTGGAACAGATAAACAAGGAGCACACAATTAACATCTTTATCAGGGACATTTGTGCAACTCTCAGTTTACGACATGGACTCGACTTGGTTATTATGACCTGTAGAAGCATCAGAATGAGGAAGTGAATGAATGAGTGACTGAATGTGGCATGATGTGCCATGGTCCTATTTTAACCTGTGTGTCTGTGTGTGGTGGACAGGGTGGGTGTATTTTTTTACTTTGTTAAAGTACTTTGAGCTGCATCTTTTGGTATGAAAAGCACTTTTTTATAAATAAAGATTGATTTGATTTGATTGTTGGGGCCAAATATGCTGATCCCACTTTATTGGAATGACTGTGACTCAGTGGTAAGTCCAATAATAAAGGGTTGGGGGTTCGAATCCCGCTCTAGCCAATTAATTGTTGTTGCGTCCCTAGGCAAGGCACTTTACCCCGTATGATCATATGAATGTGGTGTGTGAGTGAGTGTTGGTGATGGTCGGAAGGGCCGACGACGCACTATGGCAGCCTTGCTTCAATCAGTCTACCCCAGGACAGCTGTGGCTACAATAGTAGCTTACCACCACTCAGTGTGGAGTGAAAGAATAATGCACATCAATGTTAAGTGCTTTGAGTGTCAAAGAAAAAGTGCTATATAAAATCCAATGCATTATTATTATTAATTATCACAGAGAATGATCAAAATGAACAATTGATGGTGAGTTCACACTGGTGGTGAATCCCGAAGGGTTTTTACCGCTTTAGAATTCTCGTGCCCGGAAAGTAGGATTGCACGATTATGGCCAAAATGATAATTTATTCATCATGTTAGGAAAAACATGTGTATTTTTAATTTAACTATGTTTTAAACAAACAATATAGGAACAGTTCAGAGTGCAAAAGAAAAGCTTTAAAGCAGAACTAAGTAACTTACGCTTAGCGCTCCCCCTAAAGGTCCCTTTTGGTTATGTCACCGTCTTAAAAACTCTGCACCCCCCGCTGCCTGCCCCACCCCACAGCTACATATGGACCTTTGCACTCCCAAGACGGTAGCAACCGATCACTGATAAATCTTAATACAACAGTGACACTAAGGGTGCTTTCACACATATAGTCCCATGTGACCAGTCTGAGGAAGAGAAACAAGTAAAATAAATGAATGATGTGGGAGTAATACGAAAGAGTGTGTGGAAGTGTGTGTGATGTGTTTGTTTGTGTGCTGACAAAGTTGCTCTGAAAATGGATGGATGGATGTGTGTGTGTGTGTGCTGGCTGATGGAGCGCTGGGTTGTGAGTGTGTGTGCATGCCTGTTGCCGTGACGACAGTGTGTGTGATTGCTGTGTGTTGCTGCTGAGCTGTCACTGCATGGAGTTGCTCCGTTCCTCAGACAAATGTCTTCTCTGCCTTTTTTTTTGCTGCTCCTCCATGATATAAGTTTGAGAAAAGCGAATTAATAGACAACAGTGAGCAGCCACGGGGCTGGTCATAATATAGCATTAGTTTGTATTAAGCTGCCACTGGGTTGGAGGCAGGAAAGCTGCAAGTGCGGTTTTCTGTCCATAGAAAGCAGGAGGAGATGAAATACCCCCCAATCACCACATAAACACTTATGTTACCCTCACAGGGACTATGAGAAGGATTTATTAAGGTGAAAAAGTTACTTAGTTTTGCTTTAAACAAGAATGATAATAAATACTATAAAATGTACCCAAGAATTAAACATTTTCTATGGGTTAACTAAAAATACACCATTACAGACTCAGAGTGCCACTCTTTGAAAACAATTACAGCTTATAAAGAAAAGTTAAGAACATTTGGCTTAAACCTACAAATTTTGAGCAAGAAACACCAGCCTGTCACCATTGTATGTCATGAGTGTCTGCTGGATCAATTAATTAATGAATTAATACTAACTAATTAGTACTTACTGTATGTCGATCAATTTATAAGGGCGTGTCGACACGTGCAACATGAGCGCCCTCCCCACTTCAAAACACCCCTAAAACTCAAGTTTTCTCAACAGGCTGTTGTGTGTTCTTCCGGCTTTGTAATTCTGAAAATCCTATCCACACTGTACCATCCGTGTTATAGTGCATCAAAAAAAAAAATCTGTCATTTTGGGGCGTTTCAACAAGTATGTTGTGAACCCAAACCGAGAAAAACTAAGGCGATTAAATTATCAACTGTTCCCCACCCTTTCGGGCCGAGTCCTGGACTACACTGATGTGGAAACACCCATAGATTGGTCTCCAACACAGTAGAGCAGCAGATTATTAAAAAAAATTGTTTACTTTGGTATAAAAGCATGAAATTTGGCACAAATACTCTCTAAGGGCCAATATTTTGGAAAGATGGCCGCCATTGCTATTTAATGGTTATTATAAAAACAAAAAATGCTCGGATCGGAACAAACGAGGTGTCAGCGGAATGGTCTGGCCGCCATCTTGAAATTTTGAGTTGCCAATGCCTTTTTCCAAAATAGTGGCCCTTACAGAATATCTGTGCCAAGTTTCATGCTTTTAAACCAAAGTGAACGATCCTCTTGAAATATGCAATTAATCTGCTGCACTACAGTGTTAAATATAAGCTGTGGAAAAATGAGAGAACTCTAAAAGCCTAAAAAGGTCTGTGTGCTCGAAAAAAAAAAAAAAAAACGCATCATCTCGTCTGTAAAAAATAAAATAAAAAATGATGATGCAAACATGAAAGCAGGAACTCACTTTAAAGGCTTCAGTTGTAGTTTGGACAGAGCTGGCCGCCTGCTGCGGGGGATCCTCTTCCAGAGCAAAGGCTGAAGGCTTCAAGTTAAAATACAATATTTAAGGTTATTTTTTTCTTTTTAAAAATGAATGTTTATATACTACTTTACATAAGATTAATGCAAAGTAAAAACCTGAGGTTTTATGTGAAAGGAGGATGTCTTCATGCTTCCTGGTTTTTGGTGCTGCAATATCACGCTGCAGATACAGTCCTCGATTTCTTGACGGCACTGCCTGTAAGGGGAGAAATCAATCAATGGTGAGGAAGTCACATCCTGTAGTTATAGAAAATATCATTTACTGATCAGCCATAACATTAAGACCATCTCCTTCTTAGCCTGAGGTCAATATCTCTGAAAACCTCAAAAGTTTGTGGTGGTATTTAAAAAAAAATGAAATATTCCCAAACCATCTAGCATTGTGACTGGGTTGATCATCCAGTGGGGAAAAAAGCCACTACAATCAGGTTAACCAGGCTGTTATATGAGAGACACAATCAGTCTGTAATACTTGGTTTAGTGTTACTAGGGTAGTTAAATTACCTTTCCCACAGACATACAGTAGTTCTGTCAGAACATTCCTCAAGCTTTACAAATCATTAGACCCCCTTTTCACAGCACTTCAGAATCAGAAATACATTATTTATCCAATAATTAATACAAAAACAAAAATAAACAGTAGAAGAAAGAGAAAGGAAAACCTAGATGATTAAGTAAAATACTGTTAATTAAGTATTAAATACACGTGCACACATTACAGTACAATTTTTTTTTAAATAAGATAAATAATAATAGAAATATACACATGGGGTACTCCAATTATTTTCTTTAATTAAAATAAAAAATTCTTATTAGCATCATATAGTGTATGGTTAAAGTAATCATTTCTGAAAAAATCGTACGTCTGCGTGCTGTCTGTGCCTTATAATTAAGTATTTTAGTTAATAAAACCACGGAAGACAGAATCTTGGCCGTCACCCCTTCCAGCTCCTTCTAGACAGGTGATCTAATGTTCCATTTCCCTATATTGTGTGTGCATCCTTTTGCGTTTTACCAGTAGTGCACGTTCAGCTCTCATGTGCGATTTTGTGCACTTCCAGACAGGAGGAGACTGGGAGGGATTATCAGAGTGGGGGGGCGAGATTTACTGTTTGAATTCAGCCATGCACCTCTGTCATGGTTCAAGATTCAAGCAGTGCAGCTTCAACTCAAAAGCAATGAAACAAACTGTCACAGTGACAGGAATTAGTTTATGGAATGTACTGCAGAAAGAAACCAAGAAAAAACATTAAATAACATCAAATCCACAATGTTAAATAAGTAGGAAAATTATATTTTAATATAAATAATATGATATTACACATTTGATTTGAGCAAACATGAAAACGATGGCTTTGTTTATTTTACATTTTCTTCTCTCTTTTTGTGAATATTGTAAATACGGCACATAAAAATAAATGCTTAAAAATATCTATAAATATTTAGAAGGTTGAATATTAATAGACTGATCCAAAGGTATTGAAAAGCAACAAAGGGGCAGATACTATAAGAGTAATCTTCTCCTCCGTTGTTGAGGAAAATTTAAAGTTTTTGTAAGAATTTTGAGTTTTATCAACTGTTTAACATTAAAAATTAGTCTCCTAAAGGCCAAATTGATGTGGACCCCAGGCCATGAGTTTGACACATGTGAGATAAGCGTATATGATCAAAAACGTGCATAAAGCCTTTGTTCTTTTCTGTTTAATGCTTAGCTTACCCATTAAACACTTGTAAAAGTAGATTAAAAACTCTTTTTTTTGCAACATTTTATGGTTACATGTCGATGCCAACTTTCAGTGTATCTGTTCGTTTTTATGTTGTGTTATCTACTTAATGAGGATCATTTTTGTGTACATGTTGAGATTTTATTCTGAATTTGTATACTGTTTTTTATTTGCAAGTGATTGTTGAGGTGACTTGTTCTTGACTGTGAAGCACATTGTGTTGCCTCTTGATTTATACAGTGGGGCAAAAAATGATTTAGTCAGCCACTAATTGCAAGTTCTCCCACTTAAAAAGATGGGAGGCCTGTAATTTTCATCATAGGTATACCTCAAAATGCAAAAACGAAACTGATTTACATAACTGACAGGAATGAGGAAATCAAGTCACTTACTTTGAAATAGTGTTGTTGGTAAACAGAATCTGAAGGAGGGGACCGTCAGTGTTTACGTCATCAATAGTGATCCCGCTGTTAGAAGCCAGACATTAACGTCAGTTGACGTAGACAATTTAGGGTTAACATGACTAACAATGTATTATTATTATTATCTACCTGGGACGTATCAGCGTCTTCAGCTTCTTCCTCAAAAGGTTATGTAAGATTGCATTCAGGGAAATAACGCACAGTGATAAACACAGCACAAAGAAATGAAAATGAAAGGATATTTTGCTCGGTGAGTCTCTGAATGTGGTCTTCGCACTCCTCCAGCCGGTCTCGGGACTCATTAGGATCTTTTTGCCCCGGTTCATCTTCCGTGAAGCGGATGTGTGTATTCGCAGGAGCAGTAAAATCATCAAGCTGCTCAAAAAGCTCAGAATCTCCAAAATCAACCTCCGCCATGTCTGAAGCTTTCTTCTTCTTCTTTATGGGGTTTATTGGAAGTTTGCACTCAGTTATAGGTGCATTACCGCCATCTACTGGTTACAAAAGTGACCGAGAGGCTTTTTTAAAAAATTTATTTCCGCCTTCAAATTCTTTAATCCTTGCCGCGGTGCACCATGGGAACTCAGAGGTCAGGCATCAGGCGACGTAATCACGTCACGGAACGTAAACATAATTTTAGCCCAGGGTTTGGTTTTACAGGTTAATCAACGTAAATTATGTTTTCTAATCATATAAACATTGATTTCTGGTCATTTCAAAAATATTCAATTTGGCATTATCTTGTTTGTTAGTTAAAAAAAAAACAAAAAAAAAAAAACGTACGTTTTCCAATAAATAAAAAGTATTTTTTTCTCTTCCTTTGCACAGAACTGATGTTATTAAAGATATTAAACTTATCTGGACATGATATTTGTGTTTGCTTATAAGGCTAAAAAAATATATTTTAAAGTTTTAAATAATATCTAAATTTTTTGGACTCTAATACAGTTTGGTCAGATTTGGTTTGAAAAAAAAAGATGAAAATAGAGATTTCTTTTTTTGAAAGCATCAGTTTAATTTTGGAAAATATTTATTCATAAATGTAAAATTCTAAATGTGTTAAAAATATATATATTTTTTAATAATTTATAGTTATTTCCTTTTAATCTTGCTCCTAAAATTTTCCACATTATTAGAAATTTGTCTTTAAAAGAGGTTATAATTTTGCTGGTGTTGTTTATTTTTTATTTTTTTGTAGATATATATTTAATGTCAATGAACACTGTAACTTAGCGATTTTACTCTCAGTATTTATATGTTCCTCCTATGGGTGCATTAATAATCACTTGTACCATTGTTAATTTTTAATCATAGGTTTTTGTCAAATAAATATTTTTAGATGACAATAACTAGACAATGACTAATTAACTAAAATATATTTGTATTAAAAACTGTCTCAAAACATAATTATATGTTTAATTAACTAATGAAAAAAATATTTTTTTAATGAAACTAAAACTATGACTTTAACTAATTTAAAAAATAAAAAAAAAAATGTCTGTCAAAATCTCTTGCCCTGCGAGACTGCGCTGAGGGAAACGTTAACCCACGGGCAGTTTCTGTCCTGTTTTCCTCCAGCATGGCCTAATATTACTGCGGATTCACAACTTTTGTGTTTGTACAGACACTTTCCTGTTTAAAGAGCAGTTCAGTCTGTACTTGTGAACATGTCAGGTGTTCTTAGTCCTCTATTAACCTTCCCACAATGTGAAGGAGGCTCACGGACCCTTCGTTTCATTTACCTGGTCAATTCATCCTCCTTCAGTCTGACTGAGGGTCCCCATAAGGTGAGTGAGCCCCTATATACTCACACACCTGGCTCTATAGTAGCAGGAACCACAAATCTATATGAGGACTATAGTTGGATTTCAAATATGCCCCAATTTAAGTTTTTCATGGCTGGGAACTGAAGTGCTGTTTCTATTTCACTTTGCCCTAATTTTAACACTTTCATTTCTATATAGCAGGCGGTTCTCAACCTGGGGTCAGGACCCCTTTTGGGTTCGCGTGGCACTGGGAGGGGGTCGCCAGGTGCCTTCAAGAAACTATGAATATTTTTTGAACAACTTGAGTCCATTTTTACTTATATTTACCATTTTTCTGCAACTACATCAAACTTGCCCTATTGCCCATTGTTCTCGTAGGAGTTCTTTTTATTATTTTTCCTTCCGCTACTCCTCTGTCTTAGAACTCCTCCTAGGCTATTAATGCAGCACTAATGACACAAACTGTATGTCATCTCATAAGAGCAATGTGAAGGATGTGCAGTCGATCTTTTTTGGAGCCAAAATGTCAAGGTCAAGGTTGCGTCAAAGTGTCAAAAACCAAAATTTTCTACATCTCGATGAAAATTTTTTCATACAAGTTTGATGCTTACGTTTATGAAAAACTCATCTCAAGTGGAGTATTTTATTTAAAGCAGTGGCTATCTGTACGGTTACCGTTTGAACATACCAACATTCTATCCATACGCAGCGCCCCTATTTGGCCAGTTGAGGTCACGTGACTAAGACTAAACCTTACCCTAAACCCTAAACCTGACCCTAACTCTAAGAATTGTGGCGATATTGGGTTATAACCTAACCATAACCTTGAGACGCTACGTACTTGTACTTTGGTAACCATACCAATAGCACCGGGGGTTGTCCGTACGGCAGCCGTACAAATAGACACTTTCTTTATTTAATTGGACTGAAGCTGTACGACCGACCAGTAAAAAGATCGGTAGGGGTCAAAATTCATGACGTCACAAAAAAAAACAGCCTAAAAAATACTTTTTTCCCGATAACTTGGCCACAAATTGAGATGCAATGCTCAGACTGGTACCATTGAACAACATTTCCTTTCAACATGTGACCTTCACCTTTGCTCAAGGTCATATTTAAGGTCATGGTCAGTCTTCTGTTTTTCCTGCATTATTACTTTCAATATCATTAATAAAAAGAACAAACTTGTCAACAAATCTAGAGACAGGTTGTCATTTTTGCCATTTTTTTCCATTGCCAAATACGTATTTGCCTTGCGAATACAGGTTTTGCCTAGTTTAACCTATTTTTGTCACTTTTTCTTTCATTTATTCCACTTTCAAGACATTTTCAGCACTCATAAACCCTTTTCACCACTTTTTCCACCTAATGTTGCATATGTTGACCCATTATTGTAACTTTTAACCTCTTTTAAACATATTTTATGCTTATTTGTACCAATTTAACCACATTCACATTTGTCATGCCCATAATTTTGCCAGTTTAACTTTTTAAATTACATTGTGTGTGATACTGTGTTTAACCATTTCAGGTACACTGAGGGTCCCCGGTATCTGGGGCCTTTATTTTTATTTACTTGTGCAATAAAATGGCAATTTCAACTTATTTTGTTGTATTCAAATTTGAATTTTTGGTCTTAAAGAATATCCTAGGTGTAAAACATGAAGTCCCAGATATTAGTAACTCCAGGATCTCTGACTTCAAAAGTCCTAAAATTTGAAATATATATATATATATACATATATATATATATATATATATATATATATATATATATATATATATATATATATATATATATATATATATATATATTATAAGGAGCACCGGTTTGTTGTTGTTGTTGTTGTTGTTGTTGTTGTTAATAATAATAATAATAAGATGCATTAAGCGAAACAAAATAGTCAGATACTGTAAGTCAAACTTTATTCAACTCATTAACAATAATTCTCAACAATGTTCAGGTTTAACACAAAATATAGAACATTACACTCACTTTTTCAGTTCAGTATGTTGAAGCACAGTACTGGTACATATCACTCCGTGAGGCGCCTGACTACGGTAGCCCTAAAGCGCCAAAAATCCATCAAGTGGTGCAGCTTCATAGTTTACCAAAGTTGTACTAAAACGTTTTGACATATTCATTTCATACATAAGGCGCACCTGATTATAAGGCGCACTGTCGATTTTTGAGAAAATTAAAGGATTTTAAGTGCGCCTTATAGTCCAAAAAATACGGTATTTGGAAAAAAACAACAACAAAAAGAACACATACAGATGGTTTACCCTTCTTTAGTATGGCTACTTGTTGTTTCCATTAAGAACAGCATGCTGGTAAATTACTACCATGGTCCATCCTGATGATTTAGGAGAAAATATTCTAAAGCATTTACAACTTTTTGTTATTAACCATGTTTGTATTCCATTGGTCGAGAATTGTTGTTAAAACTGCAGACAAAAGATGGCGAACAAAGCGGGTTACCTTCTAGCATTTGCTGACATTTTACGGTTACAGTTTCATCATCGTTAGGGTGATACAATCAGTATTTACTAGAAAAACTAAGGCATAAACTGAAGTGTGAATTTCATAAATGTATATTCATGAATATATTTACTTTGTTAAAGTCTGTGTTAAGCAGAGATAAATGTGTGTTATGAGTTTGTTACACCACAGAAACGTGTCATTGACCACTGAGCCAAATTAAGTATATAAACTTAGGTCTCAAAATCATGGAAAAACAAGAGAGAGAGAGCAGTGTGAAAGTGGCTCCAGTGCTCGGATCAGGCCAAACGAGGTGTCAGCAGAAAGGTCTGCTCCGCCCGAGTCTGAAAAAGTGCATCCCTCCCGGGTAGAGCCAGAACTGCGCGCGCTAGAGGCAAAACACATAATCGCGGTGCAAAAAAAGTGTTTATTTCATGAAAAATGTGGCGCCTGAGTCCGAATATGTGGTTAGTTTTCTACTAGGGATCAAATTGCGCCCCCTGGAGGCCCAGCAACTTTGTTGTGCTTCAGCAGCAGGGTCTGGAGTATGCTAATGATATTTCCATGAATATTTAATCATGTGACTGTTCTCTGTTGTCAGGACGGTGTGATGCCTCTCTATCTGGGAGCTGATCTCCTTTCCAACACCGAGATCCGCACAGAGAACCATCCCAGATTCCACGCTAAATTTGCTAAGAGAGGTCTTGCCACAAAAGTAGAATTTTCTTCAGGTAAATGCACACATGGATGTACATGCACAGCATATCACCTTTTGGCTTTTTTTTACATTTGAGTAACGCTGTCATAAGCATGAATAAGGTGTCATGAAGGCAGTCATTAAGTGGCGTTCACTAAATTATGACACCTTTGGAGCTATGTTGCCATTTTTTGGAGGGATCTATTGGAGTTTTTGTAAGTCCTGTAGGAGATCCGTAATCTTATTAATGTAGTGGTCCTTTAAAATACTGGTAATCATTGTAGTGTGGGACCAATTTTTACTGTTTCTGAATAGGGTTAGGGGTTAGGGTAACAAAGGGTTAGGGGTTAGGGTAACAAAGGGTTGGGGTAACGAATGACACTTATAATAGCCTTTAACGACACCTTCATTCATGCTAATGACAGGTGTCATGTCATAATAATGTCAGCCTTTATGCATAAAACTTCAAGTAAATTGTTACCCAGTTTTTCTAAGTGACAATATTTTAAATGCGACAAAAGAAATACATGTGAATGAAAATTATATAAAAACATATTGAAATTTTTGTTAACAAATAAAAACAAAATAATGTTCATATGGGATGAAATCCAATCAGAACTAGATTTAATTTTTGAAAGGTATCCAGTCAAAACTACTGGTACTTTAGTTGTGTGGAAGGTGGGACAGAACGGTAAATGATCCAATAGATTATTACGATCAATGTGTAAAACCACATCAGCCGTCTCACTAATGTGTGTGTATTTACAAACATTATAACATTAATACCATCTCATATCAGGTTGATCAATTATATTTGAATCTTTGAAAAAATGCATCAACTCTTTGAAAAAATGCATCAACTCTTACTCTTTTTATTTTAATCGACTATATTTGTAAAAGATTTAGTCGACTGAAATCTTAATCTCAATTTGTTGCAGCGTTCCGGTTCCAAGGATTAAAAGTGCCAGTTTCAAACAACAGCCTGTGGTTTTACAGCATTCAGGGACTTTTCCGTGTTGCTTTTGAGATGTTCAGCAAGCAAGAGCAGTTGGCAGTGATGGAGAAATTCCAGGTAATTCTGAGTCCTTAATACGGTATATTTTCGGTATTTATTTACCGAGTACAAGGCAGCATTTGCTCTGGACTGCTTTTTCCCCGCAGGATATTTGGAAATCCCACATAAATGATGGCCCTCTGAGCTCAAGTTACAGCCTTAATGTTCAGCTGGACGCGCGCAACACAACAACACAGACTGAAGTTCCACAGCTGAATGATTCCCACATTGAAAAGACATCTATGGAAGCTGGTGGCAGTGACGTATCAGCTGATGTATCTGCAGATCATGATTACTGTTCTTCGAAGGAGGACAAAGAACAACCACTCGTATCAGTTTTTAGACAAAAACTGCGTAGTTTGGATGAGCGACTCTCATGTGAACCTCCAGGTGGCACTGAGCTGCTGGACACCATCTCACTGCTTCTGGACATCACCAGTCAGTTTCTGGATGGAACTCTAGAAGAAAAGGCTGTGAGTGAAGCTGTGCTGGTGCTGTTGAAGGCTAAAGACTGGACAAGTGTGTACACCAGCTCTCTGCTAACCTGTGTAGCACGTTGGCTAGGTCAGCAGTTCCACGCAGCGTACAGCAGCATCAGTGAGAGGGTGGAGGGGTTCAAAGTGCAGCACATAGAGCGGATCAGTGACCTACCTCCTGCTGAGGAACTGGCCTCAGAGCTGTTCCCTGAGGCCATGCAGAAGCTGCTGCTCCACTGGATGGGGCTCAGCGACGACTCCACCCTGGAGAAGAGACGCAGCGAGTATCCCATTCTGCTCCTCATCCTAGAGTTCACCAACCACAACCTCATCACTGGGGTCGCCCATGTGCTCTACTCCAGCCTTATATGCAAATAAAAATTCTTCCCCTAGCCGTAGGAAAATTCTAGTATTGGATGAAGATGAGACTGGAGGAATCATTTGTAGCTTTGAAATAAAACTGTAAAAACTGATTTTCAATTTTTTGTGTATGTTATGTGACGTTAGACTAGGGTAACCAGACGTCCCGATTTACAGACTTAAGTCCCGTGTCCCAGTCGATTTCCCCCAAACCATTGATTTGTCCCGTTTTTCACAAGTTCAGTCCCGTTTGTCTCGTTTATTAAGACATCGTCTGTTGCCGCTGACAGAAAAGACCCTAAAAGCAGCAGCGCATTTCGCTTTAATAAAAATGTGATCTCTGTGGACTGTGAGCTGTCAATCCCAACAGTTGCAATGGTAGCGCTTGCAATATAAACTAATTAAAAAGCTCAAAAGTCTTCCACGAGTTTTTGATTATTCAAAACAGTTTCATGTTTTTTTTTTTTTTTTTTTTAACAAATGGCCACTTTTAATTTCAGCCGTTGCAATAACACATTTCATCCAAAAGAAAGAAATAACAAATGTCTTATGTGACCTTTTTTAATTACAAATAAAAGCATACGCAAATTATTTCTGTTGAAAATCTGTCGTCTTCTTTGGTTAAATTACTGTCCCAGGTTTGAGTTTTAAAAATCTGGTCAGATTAGGACAGAAACCGTCCTATTTATCTACCATTGATCTGAGTTGATAAAGCTACACAGTCTGTCAATCAGTCTGCATTCTTTGAAGATGAACTACTGACCATCATCCAGCGCAGGTCTTAGCAGCACTGTCATGCACACTCTCATATGTCACCGTTGTGCCATCAGTGATGATGCGTAAATTACACATCTGATCTGCTGATTCTGGCCAGACACGAGACTTTGACGGTCTAAACATCGAGAGAAAGGAGATCAATGGAGCAGTGAGTCTGAAGCGATATCGATCCATGGTCATATCCATCTCTGCGCACAGTGAACCTCTTTTTCTCACACACACATACACAACTGGAGCCTTTTGTTAATCTCTGCCGTGTTTTCTGTCCACATTTATTGCAGCAATGATCTCTGTGTTTGCACCTCCTTCTCAGTTGTACTATTTTTCCGTACTAAAATCATCACTGCAAACAATTCCAGATTTAATGAACCGCATTGCTCTCCCTAAATATTTGCATTTCCTCCTACCATATTTTTGCTCCCCCTGGGAGATCTGCCTACTATGCATATTCTTCAGAGGGACACGCTCTAAATGAATTGAGGGCGCATTGGGAAGCGCACCTCACGCACACTCTTGATCCCCTGCCCTTTGTACTCCTTAACACGTGGAGTGACGTTTGCACACGTTTTAATACCACTAAACCTTTTGTGAAACCACCTCTAAGTGTAGTCAATACGTTGGCCCTCATATGGGGGGAGATTGGTCTCAAATTATTCACAAATAGATCCTCATTCAACAACTTGTGTCGTACAACAGGACCAACGTGTGATTCATTAAACTTTCGTATCTGATCAATCCCAGCGTACAAACGATCGGGTGTTGATAAATGCGCCGACTGTATTTGATCGTCATTAACTTGTTACGCTCTTAAATCTTGACTGAGGTCTAAAAAGAAAAGAAGCGTTTCCAAGATCTAAGGTAATTTTAAAAAGATGTTTTGAATCTGTAAATTAAAAAAAATAAATTACTAAACATTACAGACAACCCTATTTGAATTCTGGGTGACCACAACCCCAACGTTGAAAAACACTGGTATAAATGCAAGGAAAAATGCGTTTTTAAACACTGAAAAAGTTGTTAATGGACCCACATAATATACAGTATATATTTCTTTTTTAAACAAAA
This sequence comes from Gouania willdenowi, assembly GCF_900634775.1. Lineage (NCBI taxonomy): Eukaryota > Metazoa > Chordata > Actinopteri > Blenniiformes > Gobiesocidae > Gouania > Gouania willdenowi. The sequence continues at coordinate 34,308,086 of NC_041052.1, forward strand.
TTGAAATAAAACGTTTCAACACAAAACTAGTTTATTTCAAGAACACTTGAAACATGTTATTATTACACGTGGGTGCTTTAGTGCACCACCAAGAACCAAAGGTATAAACAGCTCATGTTACGTTTCTCAGTCTAAGGAGAACCATCAACAGGGCACGCTACATTGGCTTCTGATGCTTTTTACTCAGTGGATGTAAACAATGTTTACTTTTATCCAAATGATGTGTTTAAGCTCCACAACAATCCAATATATGCTCCAGTTGTCCTTTTGTTTGAAAAAGCTACCACATGAATGGACACGATGATCTGGTTAAATCCAGCATTAATCAGTCAGAGCGATACCTCCATCTTCAAAGATGTACAGATTAACAAACGCCAAGAGAAACTCAGCGTCCAAATATTCACACGACGATGTTCCGATATGTCACACTTCCATAAATAAATTACAGCTTGAAAGCAACATCCATGCAAGCTGGAGGGCTGGCAATAAACGAGGAGTCTAAAGACCAGGTGGGTGTTGATGGAACTACATGGAGTCCATTCCACGTGAGAACGAGGAGGAGAAGCCCAGGCCCATCCCCCGCTGGGTGTGTGTCTGAGAGCGAGCCATCTCATACTGGACGTCAAGGTTCCTGAACATCTCCTCTTGTTTCTGTAGAGTCCTCAAACCTTCATCATTAATGGGTTTAGAAGCTGCTTCTTCTTCCTCCTCTCCCTGAAAAACATACAAAAAACTTACAAAATTAAGAGAGTGACTGAAACCATTTTAAAGATTGACTTGTTTATTAATAATAATGTATCCTTTATCAATCACTGTAGTGAAATTCTCTCCCTGCATTTTAACCATTTTTCCTGAGGTGTACTCACTTTGATCCCCATTAGCTTTCGAAATTTCACATTTTGGTCCTTGTTTCCAAAGTTTAGCTTCTCCCACAGCTCAGCTGTCTGGGACTTGTCCTGAAATGTACAAAAATTGGTTAGATACAATATACTCTAGCATTAAAATACTGTACATAACACATGACAAAATGGCACATTTAGCAACACTCCTTATATACAGTCAGGGACGAAAGTATTGCCACCCCTGGAATTTTTCCAGAAATTACACCATTTCTCCCAGAAATAGTTACGATTACAAATGTTTTTGATATACAGTACATGTGTTTATTTGCTTTATGTGCATTGAAAAAAAAAAAAAAACTGTCACAGTCTGAGTTTCAACATTTTACACAAAACAAAAAAGACAAAATTTTTGGCACCCTTTTAAAACTGGATAAAACATTTTAATTCAAGCATGGTATGCTTATTTAAATTCACCTGGAGCAGGTAACAGGGGCTGACAATAAAGAAATCACACCTGAAACCAGTTATAATGTATAAATGTTGACTCAACCTTTGTGTGTGTGTGTGTGTGTCACACTAAGCATGGAGAAGAGAAAGAAGAGCCGAGAACTTTCTGAGGACTTAAAACGCAAAACTGTGGAAAAATATGAACAATCTCAAGGATACAAGACCATCTACAGACATTCAATTTATTTTTTCCACTGTGCGAAATATCATAAAGACGTTTATAACCAATAGAACTGTGGTTAATCTCCCTGGAAGAGAAAAATTGAGGAAAGAATTAATGATGCACCGATCGATCGGTGCCTATTTCCCTTATTTTGGGGGATCGGCCGATCCTTGCATATGAAACCGATCTTTTTCACCAATCTTTTCTACCTCTGCTAAAGTGTTAAAGTCAGCCACTGTCCTCTTCTGCTGAGTTGACCGACAGGCACGCCCACCAGCTCATGTGTGCATGTGTGAGCTTATGCTGCGTTCACACCGGATGCGTCAGGAAATGTCCATACGTCCAGTTTACATACAAAGTCAATGGATAGATGCGTCCCAGATGCGAAATCTTTCCTGTGCGGCGGGGCGGTGTGATCCGCACGTCAAGTGAGTTGGCCGTGGGAGCGCGCTCCCGGTTTTACGCATATCTGCAAGAGTTGAAAATATATACGCAGCATAACAACAACAGCTGGAGCAGTTCGTCAGTTTTACACAAAAAAAGAGAGCAAAGGATCACACTCTAATTCTTGTAACGCGGAAATAAGCCTTGGTGGAGCTGTAAACAAAACGCTACCTCATTCACCATTTAAGAAACCACCACACCGTTCATTATGCAGCATTTGAAGCTAGAAATCAACCCTCCACTAATGAACAAGTGACCGTAATAAGTGTGAGAACAACTAACCTGTGTCATATTCATTCTGTCATTACACGTTGACTTATGGAAACGTTACACATGATGCACTTTATTATTTCTGTAGAATGTTTGACTTTTAGCTTTTATCCTGTAGTTGTAAGTTATTTTTAGAATAATAATATTTTTACATTTAAATATCCACAAAGCTGCTGCATTTGGACATTTTTCATTTTTGCACTACAAGAAAACTTAAAACTCAGGACACTTTATTGGTCGTTTAAGTTGTTTTGTTTGTTTGTTCTGTAGATTATTATTATATCACCTACCCCAAACCCTGTGATTTTCTTTATTTCTAAAACCAAAATACTGCTGTGCACTTTATTTTTGTCAAAAAGCTCCAAACAGGTCTGCAGTAGAACCTGTTGGACAAGTTTAGTTTGCTTTAAAAATGTGAAAAATGAAAGACTATAGGAACTGATATATTTTAGTGTTTTGGACCATCAGGCCTTTAAAAAAAAAAAAAAAACAGTGCACCCCTAGAAAAAAATGTAATCCAGGATAGTTAGAATGATGAATAAACATGCTCAGTCAACTTCCACACAATTACAGACTCATTGTGCAAAAGTGTCAGCTCAGACCATACGTCGTCATCTGAATTAAAAGCAGCGCTATGGCAGGAGGCCAAGGAAAAAAAAGTCAGACTGGAGTTTGCAAACATGTACACCAAAAACATTTGCAATTGAAACTATTTCGGGGAGAATTTGTATATTTATATATACATATCTATATATATATATCTATATATATATATATATATATATATATATATATATATAAATATACTGTATATAAGATGATAAACATACCCCCTCCTTCTTCCCCTGCCATAGCTTCTTCCTCTTTTTCTCTTGCTCAGCAAACTTCATTGGGTTTACGGCGGACGCGTTGTAATAACTGGGGACAGCGATTCCAGTCTCTGCCAGGGTCTTTGCTTGTAAAGCTGCCATCTGCGCTGCCATGGCGATCTGTGGCGTCACCTGCGTTCCTGAAGCAAGCAGTGCTGCCACGTTAAGGACAGGGTTTGAAGACCCAGCCACCGCAGCTGCTGCTGCTGCAATAGGAGCTGCAACTGGTAAACAAAAAAATGTAATCAATCATATGTTAGTAAATGTTCACACCCACCATCATGTGTGAAGTTAAAATGAGGCAGCTTTTCCTTACCTGCAGCGATGTCCTGCGGTTGCAGATGCTTTTTCTCCAGAATTTCCTTCTCCTTCTGCTCCTGTAATTTCTTTGCTCTCTCTAACCTAGAAACACAGTTAAGCTGATTATCCAATATAAATTCAATTATTTCTTTGCTTTCTGTGTGTGTTATGCTAAAATACAAAATGAAAAATACTTAACAACAAAAAATACTAACTCTTTCTTTATCAACACTGAGTAGTTTTTTTTATTTTTAGACTTGCATAAAAGGATTAGGTAAGTGTGACTGGAGCTGATTATCCGTTTGGTTGTTTCACTTTTTGGCTCCTTTTGTCTATGCACTAGGTTCCCAAAGTGGGGTACGTGAAAGAAAATTAAAAACAAAGTGACAACATTGGAAACTAGAATATAAATAAATCGAGTGACAATTCTGAATAAGATGTTTTATTGTGTGCTTACAAATTATCATTTATGTTTAGATATTATTCCTCAACAGGATAGGTCAAATTCAGGGACAAATTTCACTGTAGAGCTACACTGTATATGGCATCACATCATTGAGTCTTTTAAGTGTGCAGGAGTAGGGGGTACATGGGTTCAGGTTAAATGTCTGAAGGGGTACGGGACTGTGAAAAGTTTGGAACACACTGATCTTGATTAGAAAACCACTGTGTGGCGTGCATTCTGAGGGCCACACCTTCTCGCCAGCGCCTCTTGTGCATCCATGGCTGTGTTACGACCCCTGAACGCAGGTGGATTAGCAGACCTGCTCCTACTCCTTCTGTGTACTTTTTCAGGTCTTTTCTTTCTTTCTCTGTGGAATTACCAACATAAAACACATTAAGGACACATGGTTTGTATCGAGGAAGGCCAAAGACAAAAAAAAAAAAGTTTTTGCTTGGTTAAAAATGTAAATCACCTGCTTTTACTGCGACTCCTGCTGTGGTGACGGTGTTTGGTTCGTGAGCCTGAACGAGAGCGAGCTTTCTTCTTCTTTATGTCTCGGCTGCGTGAGCGAGATCGCCGCTTGTCTCGGCTTCTGCTGCGATGTCGTCTGAGGGTAAAAAGTTGCAGCAGAGTTTCAAAATCTACATCCCGATATTCCACTGATCTCCTTTTAAGACTGTATTTAAGCCAGATGACTAGAAGTGTGCCAATACATCGATTATTAGATTAGTTGCGATATGACGCATGACGATTAGATTATGATTCATAAATGTCAAAAAACAATTGTTTTACATAATAACTAAATGACTCGTTGCAGGGCAGAATTAAAGTTAAAGACGCGGATGCCACTTGGACACCTGAAGGAATGGACCAGGGGCCTTGTCTACAAATGTCGAGCAGAGGAGGGAGGTGGTGGGGTTGTCAATTGACATATTGAAAAAAGGACTTCAAATCACTTCTAGAGCGCTTTAATACAAAAGTGTTTTATACTGAGTCACATTTACCTGCTCCACATTCCCACAGCCTGATTGATGCTCAGATGAAGGACAGCGAGACAAACATTAAGCCTGATGTGCGCGATCAGAACGTCACTCCCAAAAAGAAGGGTTGTCTGTTATGTTGCTCTCTCTCTGCCTAATATTGTTACTCAGTCAGGGACATATTTTGCAATTATCACTATCATCATTATTAAATATTATCATTATCTTTAGTAGTAGTAGTATTTTCAATCTCTTCCTACTTCTTAACACACCCTTATATAGTCAACTATTAAGCCAACTGTGTGTGTCTATATTAATTCAGGTATCTTCACTGTTGTAAGTACATTTTATTTATAAAGCGCTTTTCACAGATAAAAATCACAAAGTGCTGAACAAACATTTCAGTTACATCCCATCCAAAGAAACATGAAAAGACAATCACATATAACATGGGAAGACAAGAACGGGAAAACTGTGGGTTCGCCCCGTATTTAGATGAAAAGTGGGAGAACAACAGGAGTGGTGGTGAAGGGGAAAAAGCGGGTTTTAAACTGACTTCTCTATTGAGGAGGAAAGTATAAAACAAGGAAAATACCTCCTCAACATACATGCACCACGTTGAATCATCTCCATCATACATGATGCTGTCGGTCTAATAATGTTAGAAATCTCTTCTTTCCTGTGCGTGCAGTGGTAAGAGCAGTAGCTTTTTCTGATCATGCTGAGGGAAACCCCAGCGCCAATCTCATTTCAATATGATTTACATACGTAAATGTGGGCGTGGACAGGGAGGGGGTTTATGTGTGTGCACGTCCATGCTGATTCGGGTTTTCGAAGGATAGGTATGTGGAACCAGTCTTACGCACAGATTCATACATCTGAATTTTTACGAGTGTACGTCTGTCTCTGAATTGAGTCGTACGTTTATTTTGCGCCATTTGTCACGTCTTTGTACATGAAACCCTGGTCCTTTTCTTACACAAGAACTTGAAAGTTTACCATCCTGAGACTGAAGACAGTAATGATGAGTAGCTGTACATTTGCCTCTGCTTACAGTCCCTGGCATGATTTAATTATTCATTGTGTTCCTTTATCCATCCAGCTTTTATTTAAAAACCCAAATTCTACAAGTTCCAAAATTGTAGGTTTTATGTTTTTAAAGCTGCTTTGATTGTGCATAGCAAAATGTTTAGTCTCTTGTTGGATTTATGCTGCTCATTGAGGATTTAGTTTGGAGTGTAGTTATTTTTACTGAATAAGCTACTATTTTTTTCTTTTGTAATATGATTAATGTTGAATTTGGTGATTTGACATAAATAAAAGATACTAAGGTTACTTTAATTCATGGATACTGACACAAATACCTTGTTTAGAAGTATGAAGTAGTCACAAAGTGAGAAAAAAAATGCAACAAAAATCATGATAATCATAAATATTGTGAATTCGTTGAATAATCGAATCTTAGCACCCTGAATCGTAATCAAATCGTGAGGTTCCTTAGATGGCACACCTCTACAGTTGACCAACATCACTGAAATGCTTTGTTTTGTTTTTTAGCTTACGAGGTTACGCAGTAGCCGTACGAACCTCTCTTTGGAGTGAGACCTGGACAAGCTTCGGCCCCTTGAGGATTTTTTCTCCTTCCGCCTCCATCGCTCCTCTCCGTTCTCCGACGTCAGTCTGTCGTGATCCAGCGGCTCTTCAGTTTTTCTGTACGACTTTGGCGGCTTCTCGGAGTCCCTCCTTCGTGCCTGTTTTAAGAAGAAGTTGTCTCTTTCAGGAAAATAGTGCAACAAAAAGAGTTAGTACCACAGCTCATAGCAGGATGTCCGACAAGTTCATAAAAAAGAAACCTTGTCACTCAGAACCATCTGCAAATGTGTCACTGTCAAAAGCAACAATTGCAACACAATGGGCCTTTATAGGAAATTGTCTCTAATTACTTTACATTGATCCCAAACAAAAATTCATCAATATTAATTTTTTCCTCTCATGATGTGCACATGCAAAACCTTTAAAAAAAATTGTTCACTTCTCTCTGCATTTTTGTTACTTTGAATTTTGGCCCACAGAATAGTCTTACTTGGGAACTTACGGTACACTTTCTCATCAGTTTCTGCTACATTTATTTACATCACTTATGCCCATTCCGAGCTGCAAGAGATGCACGTGTTATTCTACCAACACAATATGAGACAAATAGGAGTTTGAATGGCAGATAGTTACCTGTCAGAGTAGTAGACATATTATTTTGCTATGTCAGCAGGGTCCTCTGTTCAGTCTCTTCGTGCATTAGCACGCTGAGTATGATTTATTGTAGAAATGTTATCATGTGATCTACACACAAGATTTTAACAAAATAAAAGAAAAAAAAACTACTCTTCACCATTTCATTTGGCTACATTTACTAACAAATATCCAAGGACTTAAACTTCCTCTGAGACATAAGAAGAAGAGAAGGACTCTTTTTATGAGAGTACCTTCCGTCCATTTATTTACTGCTACAAAAAACATAGTTACTAAAATACTCACCTTCACTTAAGACAAACTAAAAACCCTCACCTAAGACCTAAGAAATAACTTTAAATGCATCTTAAATAACAAAAAACAATGTATTATTTACCTCTTTGCTCCTGCTGCGACTTCTTTTATATTTTCTGTCACCTAAAAACAACAATAAGAGGAAGTTGACGTAAAACCAGCTAGTAAATCAGATAAAAGGACAATGAGAAAAACACAAACATAATAATATAGACTATACTAAGAGTAACTTTTGTTGAAATAAATAATAAGATAAAAACTTAAAATTGTTTGTTTTTATTGCACAACATTCTAATGGTATTTGTGTCGTGTTGCTGAATACTAACGTTTTCTTTCTCTGGAACGTGATCTCGACCGAGAGTGATGGTGTTTGGAGCTTCTGGGCGAACGAGATGACTCCATGTTGCGTTTTTTTCTGTAATGAATTGGTGAGTTTGCCCTTCTCAGGTCAACGGAGTCGCTGTCGCTCTCCTAGAACAAAAAAAGAAATTATTAGTCGACTATAATATCAGGACTTGTACAAAACATCTTCTATTTTAATCAAGAACCACAAACCTACATCCACACACAGAACAATTGGGAACCATGAATATTAATAACAATATTAAATATGTTAGTTGATCAAATGTTTAACATAGCAGATGTTTTCGGTAATTTTGCCAACTGTTTTCTTTTTGCTTGTGACACATTTTGATGAATTTAATTATGCCAAATGTTGCTTGTATATATATCATTTGAGATTTCAGCAACTTTATTCTTGAATATTCTTTTTACACTGTGGTCGAGAATTACAGTTGCCTTTTCTCATTTATTAGAGGCTTTACAGTCCTTGTTTTAATTAGTAGTGTTTTGTTTATTTGTCTCGAATCATACTTTGGGTATTATAAGAATTTGTGTTTATGTACAGTATATATTCTGTGTATTATACAGTATATCGTTATTCTTTCATATATCGCTTGATGTCTCGGTTATCGGCACTAAAATCTTCTATTAACTTTTTATGAACCCCAATATCAACATCGGCCCTAAAAATCCCATATCGGCCAGACTCTACCTTTATTAGCCTACATCAAATTTACTCAATTACAATTTCAATTAGCATATCATTTAGCAACTGTAACTTACTGTCACTCACAACCTTAAAATGTTTCAAAACTCCTGATAGCAGTGAATTAATAATAATTTCAGAGAAGGGTTTGAAGGAGCCACAGGAGAAGAAACTGAGCCTATAGATTTGGAAGTTAAGGTAAGATGAGTTCAATTTGTGGATCAATAAATGGCATCCTGCTGTGGCTAGTCTTTACGTTGCCTTAGGGCTGCTCGATTATAGAAAAAAATAATAATTTTAGTCATAATTGAAATCACAATTATTCAAACAATTATTTGTCAACCTTGTGTTGGCCTGCAGGCTAGCTTTGGCTTTGAAAGGGGCGGGGCAGAGGGGAGGAGCTTGCATGTGCGAGGATTAAACAACCTAAAGTTAGTATTAATAACATGTGTGGCAAGCTTTATTATTTGTAGATGTTCAAAATTGTGGGTTTGTTTTATTTAGCGAATAAAACATGTTAAAAATAATAACAATAATTTTACTTTAGAAATAATCATTTTTTCTCGATCGTGTTATTTTTTGTAATCGTTGGGTGTAATAATAAAAATCGTAATCGAATTTCAATTCATTGAGCAGCCCTACTTTGCGTGCATTCATTTATGTGTCAACGGATGATTTAAATGTGAGGGGATTTTTTTTTACAACAGAGTATTAAGTGGGGTTGCACGATTATGGCCAAAAAAATAATCACAATTATTTTCATCAATATTGTAATCAAGATTATAATCACATTTATTAATCATGTTAGGGAAAAATCTGTTTTTTTTTTTTAATCACACTACTTTTAAACTCACAATGTGTGTACAGTTTACAGTGCAAATTTAAGCTTTAAAAAACAATTATTATTAATTATTAATACCCAATAATTTAAAATGTACCAAAGACTAACTGAATAAATACACTATTACAGAGTCCAGAGCCCATATTTTAAATGCAAATATTGCAGACTATCAAGTTAATTTCATCGTGGCAACCAAAATCGTAATCACGATTAAAATTTGTTAAATTGTGCAGCCCTAGTCTGTTAGTTTAAACTCTGTGCTTACTTGGGATTTATGCTTATTGCTTAATGTTCTACTAGATAACTTTCCTTAAAATAGTGTAACATTACCAAACCTTTACTTTTATTACGTTTGAGCAGTGAATAATACACTATACTTGCATGTACTCAGTGTATGTGTGTGAGACCATTTAACTATTAATTATTTATTCATTTGATTTGATGAAAATGGGCAAAAAAATATGAATATATAACTCTTCTTTTATTTCTTGTTATTTAAATACATGAAGATTGATTTATTGAAGTGTATATATTGATGATTATTTACTGTTCTGTAAGCCTTGAGTGATTTTCATGTTTTTAATTTCTAGGAGGCAATGTATCTGATTACGTTTCAATCATTGAAGAGATTTTGGTATAAGTAAGAATATTTTAATGTATAATAAAGCTGAATACCTTGTATCATCTCTGATTTTAGATGATCTCTTTAATCATTTTTATAAAGACAGAAATAATTTTAATTCTAAACCTTACGGTGAATAACAACAGACATATCTACCATATCGTATTTTATGACTACAAGGTATATTCTAGATAATGTCGAGTACTTTTTTTTAGTATGACGAGGTCGGCCCAAGTGTCCTCTTCATTGGAAATCAAAATATGGTTACCCTAGCTTATCAGTGCGAAGCTAAGCTAAGCTAACGCTATCCGCCATCTTTGAAAAAAACAACAAAGCCTGCATACCTAGACTTTTACACAACAAAATCACTGCAACTCATGCGTAAACCTTAATAAAAGCGATAACCTACCGACATTATTCAAAACTACGGCTCAAATCCGTGGCCCGTAGTTTAGTAGCGCAGAGAAAGACTGAGGAACGACGATTCGCTGCTGCTCAGACACGACTCTGGTCGAGGTGCACCGGGTTGCCAGATTGGACGCATCCTTCCCGTTCGCCAAGAAGAGAAACGTTCCAATGGAGAATTCCAGAAAAGTATTTTTGAATTAATATTGAACTTTAAAATGTAATGTATTGTATAATAATAATAATAATAATAATAATAATAATAATAATAATAATAATAATAATAATAATAATAATAATAATAATAATAATAATCCAATCCACATACCCAAGCAGCAAAACAAAACAAAACACAAATAAAAGTAAAAATAAAAAAACAGGGGTCATTCAACATACAGCATTAGAACTTTCTGTTTCATAATGTTTTCAATTACATCAATACATTTTTAAGAACAATTTTAAAAGCTTTAAAAAATTTGAGATTTTATATATATATATATACATATGCATAAAATGTTTGCCAAATAACATCAAACTGTTAAATAGAAATTCCATAATAAGTATAAATAACGATCGATTTTCCAAATTTGATCAAATCTGGCAACCAGCATCATTTTCAAGCGCCGAGCCCACCCTACACAATTTTATTCCCTCTTCAGTGTCTGTCAGGCGGCAAATATGCCATAAAGACGCATACTTTATTCAGTATGAAAACGTATTAGCTTACATTAGAAAATAAAATAACGAAGACAAGTATTGTATACGGTTTATATGTATTTATTCCTCTATCACCTCAATGAAACTAAGAGTGAAGTTAACCAAGTAAAAAAAAAAAAGGAAAAAAAAGCAGATGCCTGAAAGACAAAGCTGAGGAGTCACAATGACCTGATGACTAGCAGCAGGCTAACACGACCCGCCAAATTGTGAATCTGCGGAGTTATGTCGACTCTCTGAGTTAAACCTGTTATTTTATATCACAGAGGTGAGTAACTCATTTTATTTACGTATCATGTTCACAGACACGTTGTCCTGTCTGTTGCCAGTTTACGTCCAGTTTGAAGATGTTGTTATGAAAACATGAGGCAAGACCCGGTGTGGAGGCTGATGTTTGTGGTTTTGACCTAAATACCGTAACAACCAGAGGTGTAAGTTACTGATATATCCTAGTACTCAAGTAGAAGTACTGCTACTTGATTCAAATTGTACTCAAGTACAAGTGAGTCATACATAAAATACTCAAGTACCAGTAAAAAAGTAGCTCAATTAAATAGTACTCAAATAAATGTTACTAGTTACTTTCACCCCCTTACAGTAAACATCTCATGTATAAACTTAAAGAGGTAGTGACGAAATCTTGCATTATTTGAACTTAATTTATTTTCCATAAAGTATAAAGTAAAAGGTTTGTCAAAATGTACAATTCTTTTCTTTAAAATAAATAAATAAATAAGATAACCTCAATGAATTAAATAAATAAGTACAAACTCAGGCTCTAAGTAAAGCTACATTTATGAACTCTAAAACAGTGCCACGTCAAGTGTGCCGTGTGGGTAACAATATAATAAGTGCTAGAAATACACAAACTTCTAAACTACCGTTTCTGTCAAAGATCCTTAAGAAGGTGCTCTGTGATCAGCTAACCAAATAAGATCTGAGTCAGCGGATTTGTTGTGTGGAGTCCCTCAAGGCTCCGTTTTGGGTCCTATCTTATTTTTGTTGTATTTTTGTCTGTGAAGGGTGCTATAGAAATAAATGTTACTTACTTACTTACAAAAGTGACTCCAATAACACACAAAACTACAATAAAAATATTCAAAATGACTCCAAAAAATATACATTTCAGAAAAATGCACAAAATGACTACAAAAAAAATACACAAAATGACTCCAATAACATAAAAACACACAGTTACTCCAAAAAACGTACGTTATAGGGACGTACACAAAATGACAAAATAAAAAATACACAAAATGACTTAAATAACACAAAAAACTTAAATAAGAACAGACAAAATGACTCCAAAAAACATAAATTACAAAGAAGTACACAAAATAACAAAAAAAATAATTACACAAAATAACAAAAAAAATAATTACACAAAATTACTCCTAGAAACCACAAAATAAACCAAAGAAAGTGACTGCGTATTGATCACTAAGAAAAACATATGGATTATGTTCTATGTGAGACCATGAAACAAAAATAAAAAAAATAATCACAAAGCATAATAACTTACTCAGTAACAGTTGGGTGTAGAAATGTAGCACATTACTTTATTTATTTGAGAACATACTTAAGTACAAGTAAACTTACTGATTTACAAATAGTCAAAAAAGTACAAAGTACCCATAAAAGCAACTCAATTACAGTAACGTGAGTACTTGTAATCCATTACTTTCACCTCTCCTTGCTCAGATCCTGATTTGAATCCTGTTTCCAGACCATGTGGAGTGACGTGGACGTACTGACCAGTGATGACACCGGTACAGCCCGCTTTGACAGCGTCTCCAGACAGGAGACCGGCAGCGGCCTCTATCAAGTGGACACCCTGGTTAAGATCTCCACTGCCAACAAGGAAAAGGTAGTCATTGTTTGTCAGTGTGTGCTGCAGTTAAAGCCTGAGGTCTGTCCTCTGCACTGTATTTGTTGTGGAGGTTTTGAATGGAATGAGACAAAGTCAAGTTGTAGGGTTACAGGTCAGATGCGGACACAGGGTTTATTTTGTCAAAGGGTTTTTTTTTGGGGCAGACCGGTCTGGGATTCAAAGGTTTTAGAGTGCTTTCACACGTCTCTTTGCTCCGCACCATGCTTTGCTTCCTCGGATACTCCGGTCTCTTTGTGATATGTGAAAGGTCACTAGAACTCTGAGTCTGGTGTGGAGCAAACAAGCGAACTCTGGTTCTCTGAAAAATGTAGGTCTCGGTTTGGCTCAAGCGAAGCATGGTGCGGTCTTAAATTAACCATTGGAGAAAGTAACCAGGACGAAACATTGGACTTTACATTGAAACACAATTGTAACGGAGCAACTCCATCAGTGACAGCAGCAGCAGCCACTGTGCCACTGCTGCTGCTGCTACTCTGCATGCCTGCCGTCACGATACAGGCACAAGCACACACTCACAACCCAGTGCTCCAGCAGCAACACACACAAATATCCATCCGTCCCATCCCATTCATCCATTTTCAGAGTCGCTTTGTCAGCACACACAAAAACACGTCACATTTCCTCCCACATTTTTCTCCCACATCATTCATTTATTTCACTCATCTCTGTTTTCCCAAACTGTTCACATGATCAGCGATGGCTGCACATTGAGAGCAAATTGAGAGAAAAACATACAAAACCACAACAAAAATACACACAAAATATAATCTTGTGCTGCTGTTTTACACGTTTTACCCTGGTTGTTTTTTGTTTTTAAATGATGAAAGGATTGTATCCTATTTTCATTGTAGTTTTGTGTGTTTTTTTTTTATTTGTTATGTATATTTTTCTCCCATTTTTTGTGTTTTTGTTATTTTAATTGATTTTTTGTGTGCTTTTGGAGTCATTGCTTGTCGTTTTACATATTTTGTAGTTATTTTTGTGCACAGTTGTTGTCCTTTTGTCTTTTCTTCATGAATTCGGTGAGTTTTTGGTGCCATTTTGTGTATTTTTTTTTTTGTCATTTTGTTGTGCCATTATCTTGAACGCTGCACAAAATAAGACCATATGGCTTTCACACACAAAAAAAGAGCAAATATTTTATTAGATTCACACCATTTAGGTTTATTAAAAGTGTTTTGTAAGTGTTTTGACTGTTGTTTCATTTGGTTCTTGTAGGTGACAGATCCACATCTCTCCTCCTCCAACGGCTCAAACTGGAGTATTGTTGTCGCCGACAAAACAGTCATTTTATTTGACGAGAGCTTTCAGACGCTCCTTCTGCTGCTTCATTTTGGTAGGGAACTAACTATCAATATGAAGTGTTCTTCCTCTCAAATATGAAAAGATGTAAAATTTTTATCTGTTGCCAAATCAGCCTATTTACAAATTTGTTAGAATGAATCACAAGTTTAATGTTTAATGTTTAATGTTAAGTCATAGTCGTCCAGACGTAGATGTAATAACACTAAATGCTGCTTTGTTTTCTTTCTCAGAATCAGATGTTGATGCCGTCAGTGTTTGCAGAGGCAGAAAGTTTTTGGTGGTTTGTGAAAGAAATGGAAACCTTCATTTGGTCTATGTTCCATACAAGAAGATCCTTCTCACCAGGGTTTGAGCGTTTTTATGTCTTCATAGTGTTTTAGGATGGGGCGCCGATTGTAAAGTTGCGCATGCTAAAATAAACAGCAAATTTTTTCACAACATTTGGCAACAAACCATGTTTAAAAAAACATGTGAATTTGTTAATGTTACTTTTGACCAGATTTACAGCAATATTTGAGGAATTTGTGATATTTACTTTTCTTGTAAAAATATAATGCCAATGGTAAATGTAAATGTAAAATCTAAATGTTACATTTAAATGCCAAATGTTTAATGTGAATGTTAAATATAAGTCTTAAATGTTAAATCTAAATGTTAAATGTTAAATGTTCCATCTAAACCTTAAATCTAAATTTAAATGTTCAATATAAATCTTAATGTTCAATCTTAAATGTCGTGGATGAAGCTACATATTTAGCTAATATGAAAATTCACCGGAAGTACCCAAATAAAAGCTCATTGACAGAATGATAGATGGTATAGATTTAGATTTATCATCTAATATTTAAATTTAACATTTATATTTAATATTTAACATTGACGTTATATTTTTATGGTGAAAAAATATCACAAATAAAAAATATAAAATAATATAATTTTTATTTTTTATATATAAAAAATAAAAATATCACAAATTTTACAAAGTATTAAAAAAAATAGAATGGTATGTTGAGTTTTTTTTAGCTTGAACAACTTTTAAATTGGCGCCCCATATTTTATGGATAGATGACATTACTATAACTTATTGCTATAGCACAACTGCCTAAAGACTGCACATGATACAAATTGATAGTTCACTCTTACTTTGTGTATCATGGTTATTTGGCTTCAAATTAAACTGGCAGGGTTTGGGACCTTTGCACTAACAGTTGTTTTGTTTTTATATTTAAAATGGATATAGAAGTAATGAAGACATTAAAAGCACTAATGAAAAGGTTAAGAAAGTGTAGAGGCTTCTTTGTTTTTGTAACATGATTTTTTTTACAACTGTGTACCTTGTGTTTTTTTTGTCCTTTTTCTGTACTTTAGGCTTTAGTGGAAAAAACGTCTGCTGGAGATAAGAAGACTTATCACTCCCTGATCATTGATGAAGATGAGACTTCCTCAGGTTTAACGTCTGCTTCTTTTAAAGGGATCCTCCTTTGTTTTTACAAATGTGGCCTAAAACCTTTGAAATGTACGTATTAGAAGATCTATGCCTTACAAAACTCATAATTTTTTAACCATATTTATTGTAATAACTTCTAAAAATGTGACTACATTACAGTTTTAGCGCCTTTGTTCCGCCATCTTGAAATCACGTGATTGATTATGTCCCAAGCTTCCATTTGCCTGTAAACATTCAATCGTTTCCTATTGGAGTGAAGCATTCAGCCTGAGTTTTAAATCGTTTCGCAGCTTTTTAGATCACTTAGTAGCTTTTTAGCTCAAAATGCTAATTAGTGCTGCTTTTTGTTGCTCTAAATAATCAGGAAAATGTAAAGGTGTCGATGGAAACCTCTTGTTTGTTGAAAGAGGATTGTTGTTACAGTTGTAATTCTGAAAAAAATCTCTGACAGCAGGGGGCGAGAGTTCTAACTCTGTGGTTTGGTAGTAGACAATGAAGCAGAGAAGAAGAGCTCTCTGAGGGACCGTTAGGCTGTGTTGTAAATGTCATACTAACGTACTACTCATATTAAGTCTGACATCAAAATGAGTTTGCAGTGCGTTCACTTTAGATAGTATGGAAATATTAAGTATTACGAAAGAAATACACGGATGGATACTATATGGGGACATTTTTTAAGTATGCACAGTGGGCACACTAGTCATACTTTACCACCCCATGATGCATTTCAAGCGGTACGTAAAATGGTCCTAAGACCAAAAATAAGCCTGGGCGATTTGCTTAAAAAAATCTCTGATTTTTTTAAAGAAAAATTACAGTTTTGATTCGATTTTCGATTTTTTATTTTCCATGCACTTAAAATGACTGTATACATCAGATATATTGTCAAAAGTGCTGCGATTTCAAGCTTTAGGATTTAAGAGGACGAACTAACCCCCCCATTTGACTCGTATAAATCCACCACAGAGATGCAGTGAATCTCCAGGGGTCCTACAGGGCTCTACATCTTCCCTCCCCTAGCTTTGCTGTCACTCTTCAACATGTTTTTAATTTTCTCCCATGACAGCTCCTTCATATTTAAGAATTTCTCTGCCCCTTTCACGATTATCTTAATTTATTCCGTTTTCTATTTGGCCTAGTCAGTGCAATTGATCACCTATGCAATAAATAAGACTAACTTATCCAAAGTAATGTTCCACTGATATCCTCCTTTCTCTGATTGATCACCATTGTTAGTTTTTCCCCTCTCCTCTCTCTGCTCCTGCACTTTGTTTTGCTTCTGTTACAATGTTTCACATTACCTCTCTCTTCTTTTTTCCTTCTGTACTCTTTTCACTTTTTCAGCATAGCTGATGTCATTAAATCTTTTTACTTTCTCCACTTTCTCTGCTTTCTTCCTTATTTCACATTTTCTGTCCTTAACTTGGTGCTCCCCTCCACAGTTGCTACATTTGGGCTGCAATAACCTTCAATGCATTCCTCCAACTTGTGTTCCTCACTGTAATTTGGACATTTCTGGCTACGGTAACCCACAAGGACGGAACGAGAAAAGGTCTGAAAAAAATGTGATGAGAAAATTGATTCAATCGATTTTTTTTGCCCAGCCCTAACCAAAAATCAAACATCCCCCTTTCAAAACAAAAGCATATCTTTCTGTCTTCCATTACTTTTGTAAATAGGGCTCTTGTTTTGAAGTTTTGTCAGTAGCATAAAAGCGGTTCTCCAAAAATTTCCGAAATGTCTGCATGAAATGTGTGTGCGTGAGTTTTATGGATCAAATGAGCATGTTGATATTCTACTTGGTCACTTTCTCACTTAAAATGTTTTCAGAACTTTCAAAGTAAAGGTGGAGAATCAACAGAGATATTTAGTCGTATTGTAATTCAGGTTTTTATCGTTCATAGGTTCCAAATGCATCTTGGGAAACTTGCGTGTATACTTCAGTGGGAACGGTGAATTCTAATCATACTAATAGTAAACAGTATATACTCCTTGAGTGTGTAGTATGTTAATATACTCTCCCTTAAAAAGTGTGCGGCTGACACTCTGGTAGCTAAAGTTATCAAGTAAATCACAGACTATTGAAGGACTCCTACTTAAAAGGACTTCTATTCTTAAGGTTTGTGTGCGTGATCAACCAAAAGCAGCACAAATTAGAATTTTGACCTGAAAAAGCTGCTAAATGATCTAAAAAGCAGAGTGAATGCTTCATTCCAATAGAAAACAATTAGAAGTTTACAGGGAAATGGGGCCATGTGACATCATCAATCACGTGATTTCAAGATGGTGGAACACAGGCTCTTAAACGGTAAAGTAGTCCCATTAAAAAAAAAAAAAAAAAAAGTTCATAAATCGAATATGGCACATAATTCATTTTGTTTATCATAGATCTTCTGATAAGTAAATTTCAAAGGTTTTAGGCCACTTTGTAGAAACAGTGGAGGATCCCTTTAGGAAGTAGGTTTAAGTAAAGTGAGAGATCTGATGTGTGAGCGTTCATTGACAGGGATGTACCACATGTTCCTGCTCCTCAAAGATGGATTCTTCCACATGACAAACCTTGCTCTGGAGAAGATTGAGATAGGTATGAAAATATTAGATTTGAACCGTAGTTTCTTGCCTCTTTGTGCAAAACTTTGCTTTATTATTGGTTTTTCTTTTGCAGCCATTGAAAAAATGGATATGGGAGCTTTGAAAGAAGTAAGCTGCAGCCGCCTCAGTCTACTGCAATTCTACAATTAATCATACTATAGAAATGAAGTAAATGTGTCATTTGTATGTGTTTCAGCTCCAGTCTCTGATCAGAATCAACTTCAGCTCCTGTAAAGATGACGGCTACAGCACAGCAGTGATGGTCAACCTGGGCCATGATCGCCACCTCATGATTGGGGTAAGTCTGTATATCAGGGGTGTCAAACTCATTTTAGTTCAGTCGGCCTAATACGGAGCAGTTTGATCTAAAGTGGGCCACAGATTTTATGCAGGAAAATGAGTAATTTCAACATTATTGTGCCAAAGTTTGCACTTCTACGTATACATAAAATACAAAATATGTAAGAAACCAACCATATCGAGCAATAAGTGACAGATATCAGTCCCGACAGGATCTTCACTTTAAATTTCCTAGATTTTGTGACCAATTTCTATTTAATTAAGGGAAATGTTATGTCAAAATTTGAGGAATTTTGAAGGACTTCATGCTTCCTCAACTCATAACTTTCTGATCATCTTTCACAGGGAAGGAAAGAGAATATTGTTTCTAACTGGAAGATGGGTCCTTGTGAGTCTAAGATGTGTTTTGCCGACTCCATTGGAAGTGGCTTGATTCCTGGTAAAACTCTTTGTACATCCTACACATTGTTGGTCTAGATTAGTCATAGATCAGAGACGGGCAACTTTTATCACAGCAGCGGCTGCAAAAATGTGATTGTCCGAACGCAGGCCCACATTATTAACACAGTCATGTCAATGTTTAAAATAATGACCAATTGGAACATTATTACAGGAAACAACAAAGGTTTTTTTCTTTGTTTTTCTGTGTTATTGTTGTCATTTTGTGTGTTCTTGGAGTCATTATAGTGTTTTTTGGAGTTATTATGTATATATTTGTGTCCGGGAGTCATTTTGTGTATTTTTCTGCAATGTATCCTTTTTTGGGCATCAATTTGTGTATTTTTATTGCATTTTTGTGTGTTATTGGTGTCATTTTGTGTGTTTTTGTTGCCATTATGTGTGTTTTTCGACTAATTGTGTATTTTTGTTGTTTTGTATCTTTTTGGAGTCATTTTGTGTGTTTTTGGAGTTACCGGTATGTGTATTTTTGTTGTTGGTTTGTGTCTTGGAGTCATTTTGTGCATTTTTGTTGTCATTTTATTTTCTGCATTGTATCATTTTTTGGCATAATTTTGTGTATTTTGTTTGTAGTTTTGTGTTATTGGTGTCATTTTGTGTGTTTCTGGAGTCATAGTAGTTTAGTCATTTTGTGTGTTTTTGGAGTCATTTCTAGTGTATTCATTAATAATTTGCGTCTTTTTTGGAGTTATTTTGTGTATTTTTCTGCAATGTGTCTTTTTAGCATAATTTTGTGTATTTTCCTTAATGGTTTGTATCTTTTTGTCATTTTCTGTATTTCGCTGTCATTTTGTATGTTTAATTTATTTATTTTGTGCATTTGGGGGCTGCACAATAGTACATTGAGGGTCACATGTAGGCTATGGGCCGCCCATGTCTTTCATAGTTGATTACAAAATAATCTGTTAATTCACAACTCATAGAGGCAGGAGCATTTTCATAATTTATCTTTATCCTTTTTGTTTTTTTTTTAACAGGTGTTAGAAAAATGGT
Organism: Gouania willdenowi; assembly: GCF_900634775.1. Taxonomy (NCBI): domain Eukaryota; kingdom Metazoa; phylum Chordata; class Actinopteri; order Blenniiformes; family Gobiesocidae; genus Gouania; species Gouania willdenowi. The sequence goes on from NC_041052.1 coordinate 34,328,064, forward strand.
GGCTGCTGAAAATCAATTATATATTTTGGACACTGAAGTGAGTGCAGTCTTTATTATACAGAGAACTGAAGCACCCATGCTGGATTATTTCTAAATGTTTCTTTTCTCTCAGGATGTTCTCAGTCTCTGGGATTTGCATTTCCTCCTAATGATTCACTGCTGGCCGGATCTTCTCATTCATGACTTTGAACTCACTGTAGAGTGCGGCTCTACCTCCAGGTTTTAATTAACCCTGTTTTATGTTTTTAATACTTCAAAGATTTCATGGTTTTACAAAATGCGAAGAGTCTGTACTTGTTGTGTTAAAGCCAAGACAAAAGCAGCATGAAGATGATCTCTCTGATGAAGCAGGACAACAACCAGGTAGCAGAACAGAAAATAGAAAAAAAGAGACTTTTAAAGTTTCTGCTTTAAAGTCATCTTACTGCGCTTTGATTTTTCAGATTTGTTCACTTCAAATACGATCTCTGCCCACGATGGAGGTTTGCTACTCACTGGACATCTGCTCAGTGTCCTGCCTGGTCCAAAGCAAAATCAACATGGTGAGAAATTATCTTCTGACTAAGGCAGCACAGGATTCTCACCAGGAATTTTTCACAGTGTAGGGGGATTGCTTTGCGCATGAGCTAGCGCCACATACACATTTTTATAGGGGGGTTTGGGGGCATCCCCCCTGAAAATTTAGAAATGTATAACCCTCTGAAACACTTTTCTGCATTTTGAGGGCTACATTTTTGAAGTGAAGCTAAAGTTTCATTCATTTTATGTTTTTCTATTGTTTTATTTAGTTGATTGTTTTTGTTTAGATTATGAAGCGCACTGTTTATATTGGACGGTGATTATGGATTAAGTCCCAAACAGAGCTTTCATGCTTGAACTCACCTGGAGCGCCACGCAGCGTAGTAGTTTCCATCCAGTAAAATCCTACATTTCCCACAATAATTAGCACTTCTCTGTAGTCCATGTACTTTTTCTGGGACGTGTTTTAAAGTTTCAGTATTTTTTTAGCTCATCTCAGCTCATCTCTAAGCTTGTCTCCATATCTCCTGCTCTGTTTCACCAGGCGGTGAAATACAGGTCGTTGTTGCATCTAATGTGGGTCAATTTGAAAAATACATGCTCAGCAGTGTTTCATATGATACAGCAGACGCAGTCATAAAATCTGAGCTTTGTACTTGATTGGCCTGACGGAGTCCACAATGTCCGCCTGAGTTTGTTTGAGCCTTTACAAAGCGAAGGACGCACACAGGCAACATTGGGGCAGCTAAGTAGCTGCTGGGGTCCTCGGGTTCTTCAGGTAAAGGCAGGAGTTTCCAAGCATTTTGCCTGTATTAAATAGACAGTGCGGCTGACGTATGTGTTTTTGCTTATGCAGATTAAAAAACGAGTTTAAACAACTAATGCACGCCTGGAAGTCCCTTTTGTGGCTAAGTGTGCAACAAATATTACGACGGTAACTATTACAGAAGGAAAAAAAACCCTACGCTGTGTTTTAACCGACATCACACCGTAGGGGATCAAAATCACAGCGTAGGGGCCCCTAAACTCAACTGTGCTGGCGAGAACCCTGCAGCAGTTCCCATTGTTAGTATATTGGCATATGATTGTTATATATTATATATTTTTTACAGGCTTTTCTTTTAATTTCAGGATACAATTTATTTAGTTGAAGGTGTCAGTGAAAATTCTAAAAGGTAAAATGTGCCCAATCAAAACAATCTTCAGATTTCCACTTGGTTCGTCTATGTTCAGTAATTTTGTTTTTTTTTTTTTTGTTTAAGCAGTCAAGCAGAGCCAATCACTTCTGTTGTGGTCAGATGTTTCACAGAGGCTCTACCTGAGAACCGGTATTTCTGTTTATAATTTTACTCTTTCCTCTGAAGATACAAAGATGATGTGTGTGTGTGTGTGTGTGTTCTCAAAGGAGCATCTGTAATTCATGCTTTACAGTTAGATTTGATTGATTTGATTGATTGAATTATTTCGACTATGTAATTAACAACTTAAAAACAGTATAAAATAAAATACTGTTTTGTTGTTATTTCTTGATGGTAATGTATCTTGCATCTTCAAATTTTTACGCATCTCAGTTTACGTAAACTAAAAGTAGTAGGAAGAAGTATAAACTTATTGAACCCCAACCCTTTTTTCAAGATTTTTAAACCTAAACAGTGACAATTTACTAACAATTTGATAACTATACTGTGAATAAACATTCAATGCAATGTAATACTCACACACAAACCATGTAATAATAGTTTACATTAACCAAACCTCATTTTCAAATAATGTACCATATCCCGCAACCTTTTACTTCAAATTACAAGTGAGCACCATGTGCTCATTATTTATCAACAAATTTCTGTAGAATCGTTTCTTAATGCTCTTTTTTAAACAGAATTATACTTGGAATTATTTTAAACTCAGTCTCAGATGGTAATACAGAAACTTTTTTATTATTTTACGAACACTGCAAACTTTTAGATTTGATTTCCCTCTTAGATTATAACCTCCCTCTCTTTCATGAAACATTTTGTGGACATTTTTTGGTAACGGATCATTCCTTGCTTTATATTTACTATTCACTTGTGCTGTTTTATGCTCCACCAAGTAAAACAAATTCAGAATTTTTGATTTTAAAAACAAGTCATTTGTGTGAACCCCAAAATCAACATTATGAAGAGTTCTGATTGCTCTTTTCTGCAGAATGAAAATGATTGCAGTGAAGTTTTGTAGGTGTTTCCCCATGTCTCTGTACAGTAATCTAAATAAGGCAAAATGAGTGAATTATACAGAATGTTCTGATCCAGAACCCTAGATGCGTCTTTTCTGTTTGAACGTTGTAATTAAACACTTGTTTTCACTTGTATGAGAGTAAATGTGGTCAGTCAATAACCTTGGTGTTCAGGGTGTTTTTGAACAATGTTTTGAAGGCGTTAGGTTGGATTTGACTGACTTGAATTTCCTCTCCATGCAGACTCAGCAGACTTCTTCACAAACACATGTTTGAAGAGGCTGAAAAGTTTGCCATTACATTTGAGCTGGATTTAGAGGTAAGACTGTGAATTAGACATGTTTACTCCCTAACTCAACAAGGTGGAGCAGTTTAAAATAATAATGCAGGATAGAGCGCTACTATATATAAAGATTATTTATCATTATAGATTAATGGTTGCCACTTCTAACAGTCTTGCTCTGGTTCAGCTTGTGTACAAGGTGAAGCTGGATTTCATCCTGGAGCAGCTGGCCTCAGCCTCAGTCGGTGGATATGGACATGACGTGTGGGCGGAGCTAGTAGATGAGGCTAAAACCAACTTGATGAAGATAACAGTGAGTCTAAAATTCCTTTCAAACTTTGCAGTTCATAACGTTGACATCCGACACAACATTCAGTCAATCATGTTATGCTTTGAGCAGTGCTGGGACTCTACTGCGTTAATTGCTGTGCTTTGTGGGCACGATTTCAGTTTTTAAAAAAACACCAGATGGAAAACAAAACCCCAGTTGTGTGCGAATTGTGCAAGAAAAAGTTTGCCAATCACCATAGCCCTTCCACTTCAATGCTAAACATGTAGCAGATAGCACTGACAGTTCTAGTTCGAGCAGGCAATGTCTCCAATCCACACTGGACAAGATCACAGGGTTCAGAGGCAAAATGATTAAGTCCATGAATGACAAATGAACAAAGTCAGTGGATAAATGATTGTAGTGTAATGTTCTGTATGAAGTGCTGGTTTTTTTTATACACAAAAACACATTTGTTTTAGAAAGTTTACAAAAAATCCTGAAAAGCATGAATATAGCTTAGTTAAATTTAAGTTTGTGCTTTGTGAACAATGTAATCATAATATTTTTTATTCAAATTACACATTATGTTAGGCTCAGCATAGGAATATTGTACAATTGAATCAGATAAATAATAAATTAATTAGAAGACGCTGAAGAAGAATAGATTCAATTAATCCAACAAGAACAAATCATTTTTCTTTGCTGGTATGGGATCGGGACACCCTTAGTTACTTCTTATGTGTTTTCAGGACGCACAGTACGTGGTGGACTATTGCCTGAAAGCTCCCTGGCCGACCTTTGAGATGGCCATGAAGATGTTAAACCACGCTTCGTCTCGATATTCGTGCATGCAAACCCAAGAAGCTATGGCTAGGCTGGCAACGTTCTACAGCCTGCACGGATCAGAAAACTTTAAGTAAGGTCAACGTTTGAGAAATGAGTGTTGTGTTAAAGTGTGTTTGATTCTCTTTCATCCTGCTGTGTTGTGTACAGTGCAATAGCCTGGATTGAGTTCCTGAACAACTCGGATAGTTTTGGAGAAGTTTTGACTCATCTTAGAGACGGAGATATGAGGGGCGCTCAACTCCTTTGGCTTAGAAACGAGGTGCGAAACTGTCAAAATATTTTCATCCACTCAGTATTTAAACATTATATAAGCATGAGGCTTAATGAACTTGTTTTTGTTTCATAACAGGGACAGATCGCTGCAGAGTTTGACGAGAACAAACTGGAAACCTTACTCAGCGCTATTCCTCTGGACCTGTCGTCCCGAGACTTGGGCCCCTGGTTCAGGAAAGTTTTGGTTCCTTTCGTGAGAAGAGTTCTTCCAAGAGGCCAGGTGGGACTCCTCCTTCTTCTCTCATCTATGAACACGTCTACATCATAGAACTAGGAGTGATGTAAATGTAAATGCCTCCACAGAGAGTTCTGGCTAAATGGCTTTGGCAGAAGGCGAGAGACTTGGAGCTCACAGAAAAGGTAAATATTAACAAGTGATGATAATAATAAATTGTGAAGAGGTTGAGATATTTTCATTATTGCATGTACTGTTTTATGTATTTTAAAGGAGCAAAGGACAGGATTTGTGGAAACCTAAACATAAAATAAAGTATTTTAAATGCTAATGGTTGATGAAGTGTTCAAACCCTAAAAGAATGAGCCCACACACATTTCTCCCTATTGTCTTGAACAGAGTGTGTGATGGATTTTGTTCAGCAATTACGGGCCCAAATTTCTCGCGTGGTTCTGCAGACATGACGTCACGTGATGCTGATGCGCATTCTCAATGGCTTGGAGACTAAAAGAAGGTGGAACAAACTACTGTTTGGTTCCACGGAGTTCTTGCAGTTAGAGTGCGGATCTTGCCGCATTCTTTTGTCCTAGCCCGACCCGAAACCGACAGTTACAACCTAATTTTTTCCTCATACAAATTACATACTTACGTTTGTTTTACTGGCAAGTCCATTTTTAATGACAAACAACTGATAATGTCAACATCAGATGAGCTCACGGAGTAACAAGCAAACGTCAAACACAAATGGGTGTGCATTGCGCGCAAGAGATCCAGTCGATCTATTTACATAATCCATGTTGTTGTGCAGAAAAGGATTGTGGCGTCAAAGTTGTTCTCTGCTCAATAGTCCTGCAGCGCTGAACCTGTGCCCACAGCTCCTCCTGCTACAGCAGGAACGGAAGAACACTATGTGACTGAACCTGACCACCAGTTTTAAATATCTGACCGAACCCGACCCGACTCGTTGGGTTCCATTGGGCTTTGGTCGGGTATCCATCCTCTACTTTCAGTAAACAGTCACGTGAACAGCGAGTAAATAAAAAGCCGTGTCACAGCATCAGCTGCTCTGTTGTGAAGAGTTTACGTGCCAACCTGGCTGATGGCTGCAGTTACACTAACGGCCGTCATGTTACTATGGAGTTTGTTTTCTTGATCCTGCCCCATGCTCTTTTAATTGTATATCTTGAGGAGTCATAACGTATTGTCTTTCAGGATTCTTGGCCACAGAATGGGTTGGACCTTGCAGTTCTTGGGGTGCCCTCCCTGTGGACATGGCTGATATCTGTAAGATTAATCAATATTCCCCAATAAAGTAACACATTATTGTATTATCATCTGTTTATTTTCTTACTATATTTTAGTTTAAAATAAAATATTTGTTTTTTTTCCCATGCATTTCAGGATGACAGTAGCTCTAGAGAAGAGGTGGAGAACCTGAAGTCTCTCGTATCGCATCTTCATCAGTTGCTGGATCTCCATCAGAAATACAACTGCAAGCTTTCACTCTCAGTCTTTGAGAAGGTGTGTGATTTAGCAAGTTTTCTTTTGTATTACATTTATTTATTTATTTCATTTATTTATTTATTTATTCAGTTTATTTTTCGACATGGGTACATTCACTTTCACATTTACATTTTATTTATGTATTTATTTTTTTTGTACATGCCGAAAAAGGAGACGAGAGAAGCAGTTTGCTTATCCAAGTCCCGTCCCCTGTTTTGTACACAGAAAATTTACATCAAAACTTGTCTATCTGGTCAAACATTCTTAGGTTGTTCTGAACACAATATCATTTCATTTTATTTTTTTTTTATTATTCTATTGCATTATGCCTGCTCACCCAGTGTATATTGTTAAAGATAGTTCTAGACCAGGGGTTCTCAACTGGTTTCACCCTTGGTCCCACATTTTACTACAACCAACCAAATTTTGTTTTTCAAAAATAGTTGTTGAAAACACATTTAATTTTTTTTAAAACATAAATCTATATATTTTCCTGTGCAACATACATTTGACAGCATATTTGTCAAAAGAAGTCCAACATGAGAGACATTAAGTTTTTTTTTTTTTTTTGACCAGATGTCCACGACCCACCAATTGAGAATTGCTGTTCTAGACAATATTAATATATTTTAAGGCAACATGAAATTAATGTTAATAGGTGAAATTTTAAGGAATTAGATATTTTTTTTAATAGTTTTAATTTAGTTTATATAGTTTTATACAGTAGTAGTACGAGCCAGTGTTACGCAAGTGCAACATGCTTGTTGGGTTTATCGATATAAATGTGTAGATATTATTATTATGTCATTTATTCTATTATTTTGTTATTTCTTACTTCATGTGAAGTTGGTTGGAAATTGTCATTAGGCTAATAGTTACTTGTTTGTAGAAAAAGGCATATCTTGTCATGTAAATAAGTTGAGCGATGTTTATGTGCAGAGTTCACAACGTCACTTTTGTTTGTTTAAAAAGGGCAATATTTCTAGCGTGGCCTTTTTCATGCTGGACAAAGTGCTGGCTCCGCAGCTGATCGCTGCCACGGTGGAAAACGCCATTGTGCCCTACACGCAGGAGCACAACATTCCTTTTGATGAGCTGCTTCTACAGTACATCAAGGTAACAATTAAAGTCTTTACAAGGCTCAATGAGGGGAATTAATTGTTTCTCAATTCATCAATATCATAAAGATGTTCAGAGTTCTGATGGTTCATGTCTCTTTAGCCGGGTTTTCTCAACCTGGGGTCAGGACCCCATTTGGGGCCGCCAGATACCTTCAAGAAACCTAGAATATTTCTTGAACAATTTGAGCCTATTTTTGCTTATTTTTACCCTTTTTCTGCCACTTCACCAAACTTGCCATATTTTAACCTATTTTCATCACTTTTTGCATTTTTGCTACATTACTCTCATTTCTGCCACTTCTCCATCAAATTTCTAAGCTTTTTTCTACAAATTTTTTCCACATTTTCAGCACTTATAAACCCTTTCCACCACTTTTCGCACATAAAGTCGCAGATGTTGACCAATTATTGTCAGTTTTAACCTCTTTTCACCATGTTTCATGCTATTTCTGACAATTTAACCGCATTCACGATTTGTCATGCTCATTATTTGCCAGTTGAAGCTAATTGTTCAGACTAATTTACAATATCCCCCTGCCCCCATTTCTGCCACTTTGAAGCCAATACTGACACTTTGAGCCCTTTTTACTACTTTTTCTGTCTGTTTTTGGCCACTCTAATTTGCAACTTTTAACCAATTTTGGTTGTTTTAAAATCCCATTTCACCACATTTTCCACAATTTTTGGTCACTTTTAACCCATTTTATTTCAGATTAAAACAAGAATTTACATCTTTAAGATGACTATAAACTATGGCACAAAATAAATAATAAAAGTCTGAAAAGGTTGAGAACCACTGCTATTTAGGACACTCATTTTAATATCCAGAAAGCCTGACAATGGTACAATACAAACTGCCGACTGCCCGAAAGATGCCACAAAAAAAGGAATTTGGGGGAGGAAAAAGAACTTTAGCAGCAGGGAAGTTAAAATACTTTTAAATCAAATCAAACACAGAAACATTTTTAAATTTTAGAGTGTCAGTACCGGCACAGCAAGAACAGAGCATTGGCAAAATGTGTGCAATGCTATGAATTTAAAAACACTTTCTTTAAAAGTATATGATAATAAAAGTTAGTCTATATCATGTGGGTTTTTTGTTGTTAAATCATGTTATTGTTCATTGGATAAACATTTAGGCTATGATGTTTTTATCTTATTACGAGAGTTCTGAACCACTCTTAGAATTTTCTCTTACCTCAGAGAATTTGTAAGATAAGAAAACATTGAAGAATCCCAAAAATAAAGTTACAAAAGATTTTTCTCGTTATTTAGTTTTTCATATTGCTTCTTCTTGCATGAGGCCCAGTGTTTTTTCTGTTTTCCATTCCGAATGTGACTAGGATCTGCTGCAGCGCTGCAGTTCTCGGACAACAACACTGTTCACTGAGTGGGAGGCCAAAGCGGTGGCTGTGCTCAATTGTATGACGGATGCGGATGTAAGTACTGTTGCAGCCAAACTGGCTTGTTCTGAGCATTTATAAATGCAAACTATTAAGTTGTGGTTCTGTTGTTGTTTCTCCTTGCAGCTGAAGGTGGATGCTGTCCTGGAGATCATGCAGAAAGCTGTGGTGCCGTGGAGCAGCGTGGTAGAAAAGCTGGTTCAACAGTACCTGGAAATGGACGGGCCAAAGTAGGTTAATGCAGGAAAACATGTTGTTACAAGATTACAATTAAATTTATCAGATGCTTTTATTACAAAGCAACGTTTAACACGAGCTGTTTAACATCCCACAGTGGTGACCCGGGTTGGATTAGAACCGGTGACCGTCCGATTACAAGCCCTGTTAGAGCCCCATATGTAACAACAACCACAAATGTAACGAGAACCTCTGAAACCCGAAATGTAATAGCTCATCACGATACTATTCACGATATGCATGTCATGATACGTTATATCCCGATACTAAATACGATAGTCATCACAACGTATCACAATATCAATAACTACAAATTTCAAGTACAAAATAAAATAAATAAAATGAATTGAGGTGTGAGATAGTTTAACAAGGTCTGATGCGGTTCACTGACACCTAGTGACTGGGCGTTTACGTGCTATGCATATGTTGATGCAAATACATTTTTTTGTTAAGAAATGTAACAAGATGCTGAACTTTCTTTCATTATTACATTATGGGGCAGGTGAAACATTTTTTCCCTAATAGTGTAATCATTTTATTACATTATAGTGAGTCAGTGATTTATGGATTAAATGCTTCAGTGTAGAGAGTGGTATCATAAAAAAATGCATATGTGTAAATATATATATATATATATATATATATATATTAGGGATACAGCGATATCTAAATTTCACGATTCAGTATAATTATGGTATTAACCTCACGGCACAACATATATTGTGATATTGTAGGAAAGCTCACGGTTCTACAGGACGGCACACAGTTGGCAGCTATGCTAACAATAACAAGAATGATTACCATTGAGAAATTGTCTGTTCACCATTTTGACACTATTTATTGTCATACAAATATATATATTTGCTTATTTATAAATTGAATACTGCCTACTATCAGATAAAACCATCAACTAACCGGGCCAAACGGGTCATCACTGCGTGTCGGGAGGAGGGGGGGTACAAAATACCCCCAGCCTGTGAGCCAGATAGCAAAATAATAGGTGACATGTAGGAGGTAGCAGCGCACATTTGGATAAGAGATCATCTATGCTCAACAGAGCTCAGAGGGAGAGAGGAAAGGAGTTTATGAGACAGAAAATGGCGCTACGTACAGAGTTGACGTTCCCAGCAGCGCACAGCAGTGCACAGTCGACCAGAGCATGTGTGGAATTCATGGATAATGTGGCGATGCTGAGATAAAACCATAAAAAAAACAGGGCAAGCAGTGACACTGTATGTCGGGGAGGAAGAGGAAGTTGCGTGTGTGCAGACTGACGGGAGAGAAAGTTGGAGGAACGCCAAAATACAGTAAGAAATCCATTCAACTCTGACATAGATAGTGTCAGAGTTGTCACTAAAGCAAAAAAAAAAAAGCTTTAAAGGGGGCATATCATGCTAAATCCACTTTTTTAGCCCTTAAATGCATTTTGATGTATATTTAGAATGTTTAGAAGTACAAAAGTTCAAATTAGTCTCTTCAGGTGCTCCGTTGATATCTTTATATTCTGTTTTGGTCATATTTTTCAATCTTTTTCATTTTTTCGATTCTCTATTATGTTTATTTGAACAATGACGTCACAGTATTTGCAGCGAAGCTGCCAAATTAGGACATCGACTCCAGGCCCAACACTTTGAGCAATCCGCCATTTTTATTTCTCGCTGCGATTTTCTAGTCCAAGCTCAAGGATGCCGAAGTTACGAGAGGAGAAATCAAAATGTTCGGTTGTTGGATGTACAACCCACACACTTCATTACACTGTCTCCCAGCATCAGAACCTTTTTGAAGTGCCTGGTTGAGTTTTATTTTTAATGGAAATGTACCCACATCTGTGGGTAAGGTCATTTTTGTTTGCGCGAAGCACTTCAAGGATGACTGCTTCAGCAACCTCCACCAGTATAAAGAAGGTTTTGTCGAAAGACTTAGTCTGATTGAGGGGTCAATTCCTTCTATCTTTGGAGACGACGAACAGAGCACTTCGGTAAGCTGTAAATAACGCTAAAAAGTGTGCACCGTCTTCAGAGTTCATATGTTAGCGCTGTGTGCTCGTTTTAGATCATTGATGATATGGCCTACGTGATATAATTTAAGTCTAAAGTTTTCATTAGTCATTTCATTTTGCTGTTTTTGTCTTTGAAAAGACTGTGTTAAAATGCATTTCGTGACGTTAGCTTGGCGCTAGCGTTAGCTCAGTGCTTGTGTTAGCTCATTTGTTAGGGTTCTGCAGGTTCATCATCTTCATTTAATTAGTATTTTTTATTTTTTTCAATAGTTTTACAAGAAAAACAATAATGGGTCAAAGTCAGTGGAGAAAAGTGCCACAAAGACCCTTTTATTAATAACTAGCAGCACAAAAACAACATTTTGTGTCACTTTTGACTTTTTCCTTCATTAAGGCTGAAATGTGATTAAATTATGTAGTGTTGCTTTTTTCAGGGCAGCTCTGAGTTGTTGAAAGTAGTTTTTAAAGTAAATCACATTCAGGACACTGTCTCTTTAAGAATGTGTAAACAGCCCCGTGAGCTTCAGCAGCAGCAGATCTCTGCTACAGCACAGTGACAGAGAGTTAGTTATAGAAAAGAAACACATGCAGTGTTTTCTCAAACATATTTCAGTGCTTTAACACTCACAACTGATGGAGTTTAACAGACAGACAGACATCTGCACTCAGCCTCTGACAGACAGTCGCTAACACGGAGTAAGCAGCAGAGCTAACTCTGTGTCTGTGCACTGGGGGGGAGGAGGAGCGGAGCGTACTTCTGCCCTGTTTAAGCGCTTAATTAATCCTAATTAATGTCTGTAATGCTGACATGCTGACTAGAAGATGGTATGATTTGGCAGAGAAAAAAACCATTGGATGTTCTGTGTATGGACCACAGACATATGACGCAGACACGGCACCGCAAGGGTTAAAATGTGAACTACAGACGGTTCTACGATCTCCGTGATTTGGGAGATTGTTGTCATGTTGAAATCCTTAACGATCTAATATCATATCGCACACCCTTTATATATATATATATATATATATTTCATATAAAAAAAGTTTATGTATATAAAAAAAAAAGGCAAAAACTTTTTGCATTTTGTGCTCATCATCTTGTTACATCATTGACCAGTTGTAAGATTTTGGGTTCTGTCATATATTTTTGTTAATTACATTTCAAGCTAAGCACTTTTGTTACATTATTGACCAGTTACTACATTTTGGGTTTTATTAAAACACTTTTTTTAATAACAATTCGTGTCTTGTTACATTTCGAGCTCTAACAAGCCCACTTTCTTACCTGTTACACCACCATTGCCTGTTGTGCTTAGTGTTAGTCATGCTTGACTAAAGACATCTATAATCAGCTGAATGTGAACATTACATCTTTAGGCAGGAGCTTTTAAAGGAGAGCTACTGTCTGATGGAGATCAGGAAGCTTCTCAGGGGCTACGGCATCAGTAACTTTAACCTCTCCACCAGCACTCAGGTCATGGTAAGAATACTGTTCTCATTGTTCTACTACCTATTTATCAATGTTACTGCATGTAAACTAACATTTAAATCACTGAATTCACAGAGGCTTATCAGATACATCCTGAAGCAGGACTTACCAATGTCCCTGGAGGACTCTCTGACGTTAGCCGAAGCTTACAAGCTGCCAATATCCCAAATAAATTACCTCTACCTGATCCAGTTGAGCAGCCACGGGAAGGTACTGGTACTTCCTCCTGCACATGGACTATGTTGGAGCTCAAAGTCAGAGGTGTTCATCACTGAGTCTCTTTTGTCTGCTTTTAGATCGAGGAGATCCTCTGTGTCCTGAAGAAGCTGTCCTCTGCAGAAGCCGAGTGTGTCATTGAACGTCTCACAGCGTGGGCTCGACTGCAGCTGGAGGACAAAGACCACATATCTGAGGAGGTGGGCAGAGGATGTGTGTTTAATAAAGTTCTGAGCTCATCAGAGCAGTGACCAAACTCGACCCAAGCTCGACAGGCAATAACATATTTATGTCTGAGCTGCTGACACAGTTAAAAACTCTTTCTCTTTTGCATATTAATGACTCATTTATATTTGCTTGTGTGGAAAACCCGCTTTTATTAAGCAGCAATTGAAGCTTTTAACATTTTGACATTCAGAAATGTAAATAAGAGAATAATCAGTGCGCACATTAAAGGTTACCTGTAGTGGAAATGTACAGTATATAAGAAAAAACGTGTTTAATGTATTACCGATAAACAAAATATGTGCACCTTTTTTTTTTTTTTTTTTTTAAAAAGAAAAACCACCATAGTATATAGTCATTTTAAAGATGTCAATCCTTGTTTTTATCAGAAATAAAATGAGTTAAAAGTGACCTAAAATTGTGGAAAAGATGGTGAAATGGGATTTTGTAAACCACAGAACAATGAGTTTAAATTGGGAAAAATAAGCATGAAATGCGGTGGAAAGAGGTTAAAAGTGACAATAATGGGTCAACATATGTGACATTAGGTGGGAAAAATGGTGGAAAGGGTTTATAAGTGCTGAAAGTGGAAAAGAATCTGCAGAAACTACATTGAAATTTGATGTTGAAGTGGCAAAAATGGGAGTAATGTAGCAAAAATGCATTAAAAAGAGCAACAATATGGCAAGAAAAAGAGATGAAAATAGGTTGAAATTGGAATTGTTGGTGTAGTAGCAGAAAAAGGGTAATGATAAGAAAAATTGGGCTCAAATTGTTCAAAAATATTCTTAATTTCTTGAAGGTGTCTTGCGACCCCAAATGGGGTCCTAACCACAAGGTTGACAACCCCTGCTCTACCTGTCCATTAGTCAACAAACTGATTGTTTACGATGTAGTCAAAAACAAACTTGCGAGCAGCATTTTCAACAATTGTTTGTGAGTAAGAACAACTTGTGGTTGACATACAGTACATGTACGTTTTTAAAATGTGAGTTGTGTGGTTATATAAGAAGCTTTAAAACGAGTCTGTTATATTGCTAATGTTTCATTTCTTGTTTCAAACTGTCATTAAATATTTAATTCTGGTCAAAACATCACATTAACATGAGAACACAATTGTTTTTTTTTTTGTCTGCATCAAATTGTCTTCAACAGCACAAGAAACACCAGATGGTAATAACTCAGGTGATGGTGGAGGCTTTGAAATACCTGCAAATCATCAAAAGGGGTAAGTATTTTTATTTTAAAGATTAGATCAGTGTCATGGTCCTACCATCAAACATTAATGTAACTGAGGTATTTAGTTGATTATCAAATTTAAGGTGTAATTTTTTGATGCAATTTCGGGACTCATTAGTGCCATCTAGCGTTTGTAACTTTCTACTGGTTTGAACTAGCTGGATGGCATTGGGTATAAAATTTTGGAATAACAGCTGAAACTGCACAATATGTGCCACTTTTGGCTTTTACTCCTATTAGGGACAGCACGTGTGAGTGAGTTCTGTAGTGTGGCTTGTTTAGGGGAAGGTCTGTGTTTTGACACACTCGGAAATCCATCTAACTGAGTTTTTCGTGCTGTTCTGAGAAATAGCTAAACCAGCGACTCTTAAAACAAGTTTTTTTTAATACTAAATGAATTATAAAATAGCAATATTATCACGTTGTGGTGATGTGTACCCAAATGCAGAGATAGATGGAAACAGCAGGCAGAGAGAATGTTGGTGATTCCAGTCCATATTTATTATCAAAAATCCAAAAACGCAGCATGAAGAAACCAGGAGCAGGAAACAAAACGCAGCAGGACATGAGGAGGGTAACAAGGGTTACATTGACAACAAACCAGCAAACATTCTGTGTCCAAGCACTCAGCTAAATAGTGCACGAGGCCTGATTGGCTGTCAAATCCTATTTTCGTATACTACGTTTTTTCAAAATTACAACAAAAATATTAATCATTATGTATATCATCATAAAGTTTAGTTCCAGATATCTCAGTATCAGTATCTCACTCCCCAATACATACTGGGAGTTCAATTTTTTTCTCTGCTCATAGTTACTGTTATCTTTAATCATAAATTGTTTGCCAGAACTTTTTTTTTAAAAAACCTGCAACTTCTTTTAAATAATTCTTCAAATTACTTAAAAAAATGTTCTGAAGTACAAGATCCTTGAGTTACTAATATCTGTAAAGTTTTACTCCTGAGATATTCCAAGTGAATTATAGACATTGTTTCAATTTTGAGAATCCAAACTTGAGAACAAAAAATGTGTAAATTCTGGGTTAGGACGCTTTCAGAAATCTATCTAACTGTGATTTTCATGCTGTTCTGAGAAGTAGCTAAAGCAGCAACACCTAAAACGAGTATTTTAGCACAAAATAATCTCTAAAAAAGAAGAAGATTTTCTGTAATATATCTTGATTCACGATATATTGCCCAGGCCTATGTTGCACACAATAGATCAAACATCTCTGATTATACACGTGATAATTCACGATGTTTTCTGTCCTGTGCAGATGACCCTCTGAAGAGCCTGGAGTGTGAGAACAACCTCGACATGTTCAAGGCCATTGCTCATCTACAGGTGAGTTTTTTTCTTTCTGTTGTTTTTCATTTTTTCTTTGGTTTGTTTTCTAACCTCCAGTCTTTTCTGCTTCTTTAGGAGGACTTTGACGTGTTCTTCACCCCCTTTAATTACGAGGATCCGATCATCCGTAAGCAGATCCAGGAGCGTCACATCACTGCCTACGAAAACACACGTTACCGCCATTCGTCAGCGAAGAAATCCGTGACCACCCCTGTTGTAGCGAATGATCCAGATGGAAAGACTAAGACCATCTCCACAGAAGCTGGTTTACGTCGCCTCGGCAGACAGCTGCAGCGCACTGAGCAGGAGCTTTGGTCTGATTTGGCCCTGAGAGCTTTGGGGGCGGGCAAGGTGGACAAAGCCCTGAAGATCCTGAGGTTTGCATCTGTGGATGAAGAAAGGGTGGGAAAGCATTGTAACTGCTCACTGATTTTTATTTTGTTTTTTCAGTGAACTGTATGAGCACCACTACAACAGCAGCACAGGGAGGGTTTTGTTCACTGCCGCCAAGATGTTGTGCCAGATGCTGGAGGCAGATGTGCCCATGGTGCTTCCAGAGGGAATGGACTTACCAGCAGTCATTCATGATCTGGCCTGTCAAGCAATCACTGTTTGTGACTCAGGTAAAAGAATAGTGTGAGAAAGAAGTATTTGAGCATTTTTTTGATCTGTCGTGTGAGAAACGCAACATTTTATTACTTTATTCCTGTTTTCTGTCATTTTTTTTGTTTTGTTTTTTTTGGTTTAGTTGCTGACAAGGTTGTGAAAATGTGACCTCTGTCAGACTCGAGTATGAATAATTTACAGCCTTGATGTAACATGATTAGGGGTGGGAACCTCTGGGTACCTCACGATACGATACAAAGCTCACGATAACGATTATCTCACGATATGACAATACTGCGATTATCAATATATTGGTCAAAAATCAATCTACGATAATCTATAACATGACAAGAAAAAATAAAGATTAAGTGAAAAAATACAATTTGTATTTTATATCTCTGAAAGACAATAAATTGAAAAAGTGTCCTATGAACAGTGACACTATTTTAGTGCAACATTTTTGTAAACAAGTGTCAACATACCAATCTAAACGAATAAGTATCTCCAATAGTGCTTTTTGTAAACAAAGAATCGGGTCTTTCTTACCAATGACACCATTATAGTGCAATATTCCAGTAAATAATATATTGTTCCTTCAACAAACAGTGACAAACTTTGTGAAGATGTACCTGCACATTTTAGTGAAAAAGCAGAAATGGTTTTGAAAATAATAAAATAAATCTTAAATCCCCAAAAGGGGATTTAAGATTCCACCGTAACCACTATGGTTACGGTGGAGCAGCAGGTAAGGAGGTGTGCTTGGGAGCATAGGGTCAGGGGTTCCAATCCAAGTCATATTTTTTGATGTCTTTTTTGGACTGCCGACTACTTTACATTAAAAGTAAATAAAAATGATGCGATGTCAAGTGGCCGTCGCTGTGTTTATAGCCACTGTAGCGGGAGGGCTGTACACTTCCCCAACTTACTAGGGCCGAATGAAATTGAAAGGGTGTATGTTACAAAGTTTTTGGGAATCAATATTGACAATAAGTTAAATTGGAAAGCACACTTAAATACACTAAAGACAAAAATTTCCAAACTTATTGCCATACTGTATAAAATAAAAACCTCTGTGAATCAAAATGCATTATATATACTGTACAATTCCCTCATCCTTCCATACCTTAGCTATTGTGTGGAAATATGGGGGAATACCTATAAAACTAATATACAACCCATCTTCTTATTACAAAAGAAAGCAATTAGAGTGATCAGCCATTCAGAATACCTTGCTCCAACAAATCCACTTTTTATTAGATTAAATATCTTAAAATTGCATGATCTTGTTGATGTCTACACAGCAGTTGTGATGTACAAGGCTCACAATCTCATGCTTCCTCACTGTTTACAAAAGATGTTTCAAACTAGAGAATCAAGATATAACCTCAGAGGAACTGATCTGCTACAAAAACCCATGGCGAAGAGTAATACTAAGAGGAGGTGTTTATCAGTCAAAGGAGTTGATCTGTGGAACGGTCTACCTACACAACTTAAGGGCTCCAAAACTATTCATGCGTTTAAGAAAATGTACAAGTTAAATATTATAGAGAAGTATAGAACACTTGAATGAAACATTAGAAAAGAAGTTGATCGAGGATGCTTAATATAATTTTGATTGTTGAAGTTTATGTTTTGTGCTTACATGTTACCATCGTTGGTATGAGAGAAACTGTATAATTATGTCACCTTTGGACATACAGTAGTGTTTCAGTTGTATAAGGGGTTAGGCAAAATAAGTCTTGACTTCAGCCTTAACCCCTTTCGGTCAGGCATCAATTAGCGGTTGATATTCTTAATGTATACTTATTTATTTTTTTTTTTCCTGTCGTGTAATGTGTGGAATCTTTGAATGACCTAAGATCTGGATGTTCACAATGACCGAAATAAACTAACTAACTAACTAACTAACTAACTAAAAGTGGAATACACCTTTTCAATTCTAATTATATTTTGAGTGAACTCATCCTTTAGAAACTCAGTAAGTTGATCATATAAACCGTAAGTACAAGTGGTTCTGTCTATGATAAATGCTGTAAACCTACAGCTGTAGATGAAGTGATCAGCCCTCTCTATGCAGCAGCCCTCCCAGCCCTTTACTGCAGTGTTTCCCAAAGTGTGGGGCGCGCCCTTCTGGTGGGGAATGGAGAAATGACAGGTGGGGTGTGACAAACGGGAGAAAGTTTTCAATTTCATGCCAATTTTCTTGTATGTCTTTTTTTTTTTTTTTAAAGCTTTTTGGCACAGATCGCAAACAATGTTATTACCTGTATTTTTGACTACTGCACTTTTAAATTAGTTTTTATGCAGGTGATTAATTTAATTTAGTTTTTGATTTGTTATGAAATATGATGTTACTTGTTCCCTGTTCAATAAATTTGAAAATGTGTTATTTATCAGGATGATTTGGGTGGCAATGGGCTCAGATGGGGCTTGAAAGTTCACCTTCATTCAAAGTGTGGAATACCCAAATATGTTTGAGAACCACTGCTTTAATGACATTTGGAGGAAATGTGACCAACTGTGGACTGAAGTTGCTAGAAAATTTTAGACCTCACATGAGATTATAGCCCAGGTTGGATTTCGGGGGAAAAAGATTTTATTCTGTCATTATTGGTCAAGGTTTGAACAATTTTAGCCAATCATTTTGAATATTGTCTAAGTTGATCATGAGAATGAATATAAATGTGTTTTGCAGATCTTCTGTTGGACTGCTTGGAGCTTTGCAAGTGCACCAGGATAGCGATGGACGTCTATCATCAGTGTCAGTTATCTGACAACTTTGACTTCATGGCTAAGGTCAGTGAATTAAATTAAAGCCGCTCGGAACAATCTTTTTTCATCAGACAAAGACAAAGTTTAAGCTTCATAGGTCAATAAAAACCATTTACTTCAAAAAAATACTGTAAATTCCTCCAGAAAATCAGTTTTCATCTCTACTGTGGACACTTGGTTCATTGGCATTTTCGGAAAAGTTTTGCACATTGTATTGTGGGATGTGGAGTCAGTCCTGTAAACGGATTCACAGAAATGTTTTTTCCTTCATTCTAACTGTGAAGTAACAGGGTGATGTGATATCACTGGGAATACTGGGAACAAACTTGGACAAAAATGGAGTAAGGAAAATCACTGTCCTCGTTGTCAGGCAAAGAAAAAAATATCATCCCTAGCAGCTATAATTAACTCTGCTTTTTAATATTTTGTTTTTCAATTGTTGCAAATCATTGACTGCACAAATTTCAGAAACCCAAATCCAGAAAGGCATAACTTCAATAATAGAAGTTATGCTATCGAAAACTCACCAGCCAGATTTTTTACTAAAAGCCAAGATAAGATTTTCTTCCTCTACTAATTGATTATTAGTTTCACAATCCCTTATTATCTATTTTGTACAACCACCTCACCATCTCAGACAACCTGAGTCCTTATGATGCACTGCATCACCGACCAAACAAGGGTTAAAACACTCAAAGATTTTTTTTTTAAGTACAAACTAAAACCACTTTTTTCTGCTAAATCTATATATGATTAGGTATGAAGTAATGTAGTTTATTGATCCTAGTCCCACTATTTACATTTTAGTTGAAGTATTTAAATTGAGTGTTTTTAGTTGTAAAATGTAAGAGTGACTGCCCTCTATGGGTGGAACACTGCTATTGCAATTGAATTTTGCTATTGGCTGAGTTTAAATCAGTGACATCACTAACTGTCACTGTTGGCCCTGCCCCTCCTATAAAAGACGGGAGGAGGGACTTGGTTTCTTCCTTTCACAGCCCTCAGCATTGATGGACAGCGTGGCTGTTGTGACTGGGCGTGTCTTAACTACTCTAGGAACAACATCCGTAATCAAGGCATTTTTTAATTTCCCCTTAGTGACAGGTCAGCAAAAACCAGGGGGTTTATTTACACTTTAACAGCAATGTTTAATCTATTTATTCACATTATATAATTTAATTAGTCCTACTTTGTGTTCTTGTTTTATTGTAACATGAGTAACGTTACAAGTCTTTAACGTTAGTTGTGTCTTTTGCTGCTGTGAAAAAATTTGTGGCTGCTTTAGTCAGATTGTCTTTACACGTTGTGTTGTGTTACAGGATTTTAACTTGACAGGGAAGGATTCCTTCTCTCAGTGGATTTTTCAGGACGTGTTTAATGAGGACTGCATCGTTCTGGACCCAATGTCGGTACTTCCTGTGCAGTATGAAATCACCAACTGTCTGCTGCCGGTTGCTCCAGGTACAACGATGCCTCATTGTTTCCTTTCAGAATCAAGAGCTGACTCATCCCTCTCATTTCTTCTTAAACCTGCAGAGACTAAATTGTACCCCCTGGACTGTTCCTGTCTGTCACACTGCTCTTTTGATAATGGTGAGTAAATATGTAGCCTGATGCCTCATCCACATTCTGTTTGTCCTGAAATTATCTATTTTAAAGTTTGTCTTGTGTTCATGTTGGATTAAATACAGGATCAAACTACCTGCCGCCTCTCCTCGGCCCCATAACCAACATGTTGCAGATGTTACAGGAGTGCACACAGCTGGAGTTAACCCTCAGAGTGCTGGTCAACTCATACGGCAGCTGCTTACAGCACGTCACCTCCAACATCATGGACCTGAAGCTCAGCGTACAGGTTGGTGCTCGTCTTTGGCCCCGTTTACACAGCAATGTTTTCTAGTGAAAACGCAAAAAAAATGTGCGTTTCTCCTATCTGTTTACATGGCAACTGCGTTTTGGAGCTTTGGAACTTTTTAAAAACTTTTTAAAAACAGGCTCCAGAGTGGAAGTTTGTGAAAACGCCTCCCTCTCCGAAACAGGGAACCGATACTTTCTGTGTCATGGGCATGTTCTGAGGCTGCAGAGCTTCAGTGCAGAATGTAACTGAACTTCTCAAACAAAGTGTTGATTTACTTCACCTCTTTTCTTTTGTAAATGGGAGGAGGCAGGGAGATCCTGCTGCCCATTGCCATTTCTTCAACATAGTTCCCTACCTAACCCAACCCTCTACTCATTTTTTCTTTTCCCTTAACTTCTCTATCCTTTACCTTTCCTTGTTGCTCTTCCTCATATTCATCTTTAATCCTCTTTAAATTCAGCTGGTTGTGAAAAAACATCCCTTTTCTTTCAGCTGTATGATGCACAGGAGCTAAAGAAGTATAACAAATGCCTGAGCGACCTGCGGAATAAAACCACATTATGTCTTAATGCTGTGGCTGTGGCGCTTTTGAACAAGGTAACGTCTGTGAACTTTGTCTGTAGGGAGTTTTTTTTTTTTTTTTTTTTTTTTTACAGATTCGTTTGATCTGATTATAAATTACTGTTTCTGCAGGTTTTTAATTGGAGAGTGGTGGATTGTGATTTGGCCATCGGTCTCTGTACGCTCCTCCCTAAAGCAGAGGTCCTGAAAATACTGTGGAAAGTGATTGACAACACTTGGCAGAACTATGATAAAATATTGGTATGCAATAATATCAGTTAAAAGTCATTTCTGTTATTTAAACTGCAAAATGGGAGGTAAAAGTTGATCTAACTGAGATTTAGTACTGTAAAGGTCACAGACAGACAGGGGATACTTTTATATTGCTGTAAATTAATTTTTTTCAAATTGTTTTCAATAATTAAAGAGGTGTGTTGTTATTTCAGGCTGTGGCCAAGGTCGGGGCAAACCTCTGTTCCTTGTACAATGAGCCAGAAGAACAAAGGAAGTTTCTGTCTGTCATCACTGACGCTGAATGGGGAATCAAGCTGGGAAAACTGGAGGTAAGGAAGAGAAAACTGATTTTAAAACATGTAGATGAACAGTTTAAACTCAAAGGTTTGAGGCATATTGAAATTGTATTCTGTAATACAGAAGAGGATTACGGTCAATTTTGATGGAGAAAATAATTTTGGGCAAATCAAGACTAAAGTCGAAATGTCGAGAATAACGTTGAAACTTCGAGAAAATTTTTTAAATATAATGGTGAGATTAAAGTTGAAAAGACAAGATTAAACAGGAAATTTCGAAAATAAAGTCAAAGGTTTGGAAGCTGACTAAGGCCAATTCATCCCAATGTTTTGACTTTATTCTTGATTTGTTCAAAATTATTTTCTCCATCACAATTGGGCCCAATCTGCTTTTGTACTGTACTTTACTTTATCAGTATTTAGTTTGTAGATAAGTTGTTTTGCGTCCCTTATTTTGGCAGTGTTTTAGTCTCTCTTTTGAAAAAATTTTTTTTAACTATATTTGGAAAATTATGAAGTACAATTTTAAAGGGATTGAACCTCCATAAAGAACTTAGAATAGGACACACACACACACACACACACACACACCATCTCCAGCCAGCATTCCTATTACCATAATGTTGTTTCTGAATGTGTGGTGTATTAAAAATGATCTGCGTTCCTCTGTATCGATTGCGGCTCCTGTCGTAACATCGTCAATACAACTGTTGGTAATTTGGAAAAAGAAAACATAAAAGTGTGTGTGTGTGTGTGTGTGTGTGTTTTCTCTACTGTGTGTCAGATATCAATTCAGCCAGTGTTTAGGAAGCAGCCTGAGATGAAGAGCAGCCTGATCCCTGATTTGGTGAAGAACAGCCGCATCACCCCAGACATCATCCTTCAGTACTGCAGGTCGGCTCACAAACAATCAATTCTGAAAATAATTAACATTTGTTACGTTCATTTAGATAATAATCAGATATCTACATCTAATCATTGTACATGTTGAGAAGTGCTGCAAAATAAACACATCATTTGATTAATGCACAATGGACATAATCTACCAGAGAAATAAATGAAAACAGATATGTTAATTTAAGGATTTAAATCAAATCGTTCACCCTTTAAAATGCATCTTTGTCATACACAGTTAACTTGTGGCAAAATGCAATTTCACCCTTTCCATGTGTAAAGCGTTGTGGTGACCGTCTTATATCTCCCTCTGGATGCAATTTACAGTATTTTAAGCTATTGCGTTAGTTCGTGGCCATACCAGCCTGTCATTGCCCGATCCTGTTAGATCATGGAAGCTAAGCAGGTCTGGGCCTGGTTAGTAGTGGGAGACCACTGAGAATTCCAGGTGCCACAGTGGGGTGGCAGTCGCTGCAGTGGTATCTGTCATTGTGTCCTTGGGCAAGGCACTTCACCTACATTGCCTAGTATGAACGTAGTGTGTGAGTGAGTGTTGGTGGTGGTTGGAGGGTCCAATGGCGCACTATGGCAGCCTCGCTTCTGTCAGTCTGCCCCAGGGCAGCTGTGGCTACAACAGTAGTTTGCCACTACTAAGTGTGGAGTGAAAGAATAATGCCTTAATTCTGTAAAAGCGTCTTTGAGTGTCTATGATAAAGCGCTATATAAAATTGATGCATTATTATTATTAATCCTTGTCCTCATAAACCTACATTTTGCCACAAAGATCATGTTTCTACATCTAACAGAACCAAACTTATGGTAAGATTTCTCTACCTTTCTCTAAGCACAATTTACAGTATTTTAAGATGTATTATTGAATTTCTTGATTCTGAAAACTTATAGTTCACCACTGAGATCCTGCTTCTATGTCAAATGGAACCAAAGTTATGACAAAATATCCAAATTGGCAATACGGATGGTGGCCATCTTGGATTTTTTTGATTTTGAGTGGGAACCATTGGTTTGCCAGCGTGGATCCCATTGAAAATAGATTCAGCATACCCATGTATACATTTTCATGCTTTCTTCCAGAAGGGAAGTTTTTGACATATCTGCTGGGCTACATAGTGTGTGTTGCCTAATGCATGTGTTTCAGTGGCGGCTGATGGTCTTTCATGCAGGGGAAGCTCATTTTCTGCCTACTTCAGAAAATGTATCTGTTTATTCAAATGTGAATTCTAGTAGAATTCACATTTTGTTGTCAACAAAGCTGCGCGCTGGAGTGTGAGTGTTTGGTCAAAAGTCTCACAACACAAGCAGTAACAGTCTCCACAAACACCAAAAACAGACACTAGGTTTGTCAGAAGTTAATTCGCTATGAGAGGATCAGCAAAGTCTCCGTGTCAACACAGAGCGACGGACTGAAATATTTGAAAAACCCGCCTGTGTGCTTACAACGTCATACTCTCTGATTGGCTCATTTCGCTGTCAATCAAAATTGAATTAGCCTGAGACAGATCATCCAATCATCATCCATTATTCCAGCGTCCGGAACAGACAGATCCAGCCCACTGCTCCATAGACCTCCTGTGAAGCCCGGCGTCCGATGGGCGGGACTAAGTGCGTCATAACCGAGCATTTATCCAATGAGCGTCTAGTTTGACTGCAGTGGATCAACCCCTAAATCCTGTCCCATTGAAGTCAATTGAAGCTAAACTTCACCACTGTTTATTAACACTGTGACGCTGCGGTAATGAATGAAGAACGTCACGCTGTCACTGTCAGTTTCCTGTTATAAGAAGCTGATTCTGAACTAAACATACATGTGTTCTGTCATATATTTAGTCAATGAAATGTACACACAACACTACATATTTGACCACTGATTGTAGGGGAAGCTGAGGTTCCCTTGTAGTCTTAAAGCATCCGCCACTGATGTGTTTCCATGTTTTTTGGTCTTCTTGGTACAGTGCGTTTTGTTTGGACCGTGACAGAGTGATCATCCAGTACATCTCCACCTTTCTACTGGTCCAGGAGGGTGAGGAAGAGGAGGAATGTGATCTGGGCTCTGGTAAAGAAGCATTGCAGCCTCTGGGTAATGCTGACGTACTGGAGCGAGTCCTGCAGATCATCCCATTGTTGCACAGCACCAGTGAGCTCACAGAAACTCTCTGTGCCTCCATGTTTAAGGTTAAACATACTTTTTCACACCCACATATTGTTTTTTCTTGAATATTTTACACCAGAGATGGGCAACTTTTATCACAGCGGGGGCCACAGAAATCTGATTGTCTGCTCTGAGGTTTAGATTATTAACATTCACATCAGTATTTAGAATAATGAGCAATCTGAGCATTAATACAGGACTTTGTTTTTGGCTTTAGGTTTTAATCATTGTGTTTTTGTATTTTTTTGTGTTCTTATTGTAATTTTTTTATTTTCTTTTTCTGAATTTTTGCTGTCATTTTGTGTTATTTTTAGTCATTATGTATGTTTATGTTGTTTTGTGTTCTTATTGTTATTTTTTGTATTTTATTGTTTTCTGAATTTTTGTTGTCATTTTGTGTGTTTTTTTTTAGAAATTATGTATGTTTATGTTGTTTTAAATGTGATCTTATTGTCATTTTGTGTATTTTTTTGTCATTTTCATAATTTCTGTTGTCGATGTGTTTGTTTTAGGAATGATTTTCAGTATTTAGTTTTTTTGGTGTGTTTTTTGGCATTTTGTGTAATTTTATGCATTTCGATTTCATTTTATGTGTTTTTTTTTTGTATTTTTGTGTGTTCTTATTGTAATTGTTGGTATTTAGTTTTTTTATTTTCTGAACTTTTGTTGTCATTTTGTGTGTTATTTTAGTCAGTATGTATGTTTATGTTGTTTTGAGTCTTTTTATTGTAATTTTGTGTATTTTTCTGTTACTTTCCGAATTTCTGTTGTCGATTTGTGCGCTTTAGGAGTGATTTTCAGTATTTAGTTTTTTGGTGTGTTTTTGGAATTTTGTGTAATTTTCTGCATTTAGCCTTCATTGTGTGTTTTTTTTTTTTGTTATTTTGTGTATTATATTGGGGTTCATATTCCTTCCAACTTCTTGAAATCCCCCAGTTTTTGGGGGGCTGCACAAAATTAGGCCGACTAAGCCACGAGTTGCTCATGTCTGTCTTAGACCGACGGACGCACCTTTACTTTGCTCCTCTCATGCAGCTCAGCCCTTATAACTACGAGAGGATAGAAGTGGTGCTGACCGTCATACGAGCTGCAGACGAGAATGTGACCGACTTTTCTGTCAGTCAGGTAAACTAAACTCATTCACATTGGGATATGTCCACTCAATAGATAGATGAATGGTCTCAAACGTATAACACTGTGTTTAAATCCAGGCATTGGCCCTCCTTCAGCATCTGAAGTCTTACAAACGAGTGTGTCCTCCCTCAGACGTTGAGAGCTTGTTCCTCTTTGAAAACGGCCTCATGTCAAACTCACTGTCTAAAATCAGACTTCCCTTCCACCTGCTCATACAGACCAAACACTACTGGAAGATCATCAGTGAGTTACTGATTTGTTTTATTTTCATTTTTTATTTTAAGAAATTATTCACAAGTGTTCAGATTTTTAAGTTCAAGTACTAAGTGCTGGGAAGTTTTTTAAACAAATATTCCCAATTTTGGATGACCTCAAAAGTAAATATCGTTGTTATATATTTAACAAGCAAATTTCTTTTTTTTTTTATTTGATCATTTTTGCCCTTTTTGCAAACATTTCATTCACTTTTATCTGAAACAATCACTGAAACTGTAGAACCAGCATCCTTTAAAAGCCGACTTTTGTGGTTTTAACAGTTTTTTTTCAACAGTTGTGCAATATGTATTGTAAGTTGACACCGGTTTTTTTTTTTTTTTTTTTTTTTTACAGTTCTGCTTGTTCTAAAACTGTGCAATCATATTTCTATATTATAACAAAAAAAATACAATCCACTTTTACTTTTAGCAGAATGAAAAGGCAGTTGCTTGCTTAACATCTTGGAAAATTGTGGCAGAAATAGTTTAATAACTACAGCATCATTTTCAAACGTGTTTTTTATTAGCAACACGCCTGGTGAAATGGGATTTTAAAAATCACAGAAATTGGTTAAAAGTTGCCATAAATGGACAGAAAGTGTCAATATTTTCTTAAAAGTAGCAGAAATTAAAGGAACAATTGGTTTAAACTGGCAAATAACGGGCATGACAAATCGTGAGTGTGGTTAAATATGGTGAAAAGAGGTTAAAAGTGACAAACTTATGCAACATCAGGCGGGACAAGTGGTGGAAAGGGTTTATAAGTGTCAAAAATGTTTTGAAAGTAGAACAAATGTGCAGAAAAGGCATTGAAATTTGATGGAGAACTCAGAAATGGGAATAATGTAGCAAAAATGCATTAAAAGGAGCAAAAATATGACAAGAAAAAGTGATTAAAATAGGTTAAAATATCGCAAGTTTGGTGTATTTGCAGAAAAGGTAAAAATAAGAAAAAATAGTCTCCATTTGTTAAAAACTTTGTTTTTTTTGAAGGTATCTGGCGACCCCAAGGTTAAGAACCCTTGACGTAGAGAACAGACTTTCACAGATCAAACGAGTGAATGAGTCCTAATTAAAACATTTTCCTTTCTTTAGCTCCTGAGCTCAGTGAGGAGACTTTCCCAACGCTTCTTCTAATCAGCAAACTGATGAAGGTAAAACACACAGGTTAATTACACCGCTATGTGTCCGGTCTATTAAATAAAATGGGAATATTTTGTGTTTATTTTATCTTTAGAGGTTTAACCACAGAATTCTCCTGGGTACTTCATCTACTCTTTCTCTCTTCTATCTTCAGGTCAGCCTTGATAAGTTGTACATGTCAGCAGCAAACCATGTGTTTGAGAAGAAGATCAAGCCGTTATTATTAGAACAAAGGAAAAAGGCTCAGAACCACAGTTACAACAGGGAGACTTTCAAGAAGGCCAAGACCATGATGAAGTTCATTCACTGCATCCAGAACCCAGAGCTGGCTGCAGCCACTGCTCACAGTATAACCCAGGAGCTTCCGCCAGGTCTGGTCTGAGCTGCACATCCAGCTTCACACTGTGACTGGTACTGGTACTGGTTTGGTTCCATTCATCTGTGTGTTTCTGGCTTCCTCTGCAGGACACGAGAAGACACAGTCCCTCAGGTTCTGCTTGGCTCTTGGAGAAGCATGGCTCAAGGATTCTAAACTTGAGGTTCGTGTTTGGGGATTTTCTTTTTTTAGCATTCTTTATTTTGCATTTTAATAAAAAAGAATAAATAAATAAAGGCCTAACACACACAAGCTGTGCATCGGCTGTTTATTCACATTAGGTCTGATCTTGAGCAGGAAGCAGCAAGAAACAGAGGCGAGACCTTCCTGTCCAAGCTGAGGCTGCAGTTCCAGCGTTCTGCCACTGAGAACACACTCATCTCCAATAGGCTGAGCAGCCCAGAGCACCTGAAACTGACGGGGCTGCCGACTCGGCTCATAGCAGCTCTGTACGAGCACTGCAGCGTGGAGCAGCGCTTCAGAGAACCAGGAGGTCAAACCTATTCAGGTGAGCCACCACCAGCGCTTACTATGACGTGTGCTATTTAGGAACGTACTTTATTGATCTCACTGATTTAATGCTTTGAAACAGAACTTTGGTTTTACAAAGACTTCATTATTTTGATATTTTTATTAAACTACGCTAATTATTAGATTTTATTTTATTTTTTTTTCATTGTAAATTACATTATTATTTGTATTGTTTTACTGCTGTGAATTTTTAAAAATAATTTTCATTAAAACGTTTTATTATTCTTTCAGCAAATCATTTACTAATTATAATTTATTAGAGATGCACAATATTGGATATTTGGCTGATATGTCATCATTTTACACATACGTAGAGTTTTCAGGGGCAGGAGCACTGCTTTTCATTACATTCTTCTCGAAATAACTACAGCCTGGCCTGCGGAACATCTCCTCACCAAGTGGCACGTATCACGTTCCCAAGAATTCAGGCAACTCAGTTTCGCAGAGTAAAACAAATCAAAATGTGCAACGTAAAATCATCATCTACGTTATATTACCCTTAAACGATATATCATATGACTATTTTTCGATAAATTTAGAAATTACCCCCCCATACAGAGTAATGGACCCCATTCATATATTGGTATGTGTCAATGATTCGATACCACCAACTGTCGCAATATTTGACTCACAAACCAATGAGAAAACAACCTAAATGGAAATTGCCGAAAAAAGAGCCCACCCGCCTCAGGCCCCTAATCAAATTGTGCGAGGCATAATCGTAATCTACGTTTAATTACCTTTGAAACGATATATCACAAGACTATGTTCTCATAAATTTGGAAATTTCTGGAAATGGGGAGCGGGCCCCTGGGCCCCAAATCGGGCTCCGAGCGTCGATGCGTACACATCCATAGATTATAGCTACCAAATTTCAGCCTGATTCGTTTATGAATAACAGAGGAGTAGTGATTTTAACTAGTGTGCACAACAACAAGAAGAAGAACAAAGTGAGTGGCGTTTTTGAGTCCAGTAGCTCGGCAAGAATCTCAAACTCCGCCTATGGTTTTTACAACTCATTTGGCCAATTATTGAAACCAGTATTTTCCCCCTCACACCTAAATGCAGAGATCATCTAGTTTGTGTAGTGAAATTTACAAACAGAATTATTCTATAAACTCTTTATCATGTTGGCCTGCTGTCAAACACATTCAACAATAGTTGAAAAAGATGTAGCATTAAGAAATATTCCTTGTGCAAAATAAGAAAAATACTTGAACTTAAAGATTTGATACGTGAATCATGTCATATTTATTCATGACAACAAAGCAGTTAGCCTATCCGAAGAAAAATACTTACTTACATTTTGTTTTTGAGTGGTAAAAATTACAGTTTTACAAGATCCAAGCTTTCAATGTCATAGCTGTATCTGAAATCAAACCGTTCAGAAATTGTTAAATTTAGTAAATAATTCTACTTTGAGATAGTTGAGTGCCTTTTACCTCCGTTGATTTACAAGCACTCCTGCAGTCTGCTTCACACACATTATGGCTACACTTAGTCCCGCCTCTCCACGGGTGATGAGGCGTCTACTTATCATGTCTATGGGTTGATCAAGGCAGCAAAGCCTGTTTCTTTAGCGGTTAAATGGCCTATTTCCGATACTGAATTTTAAAGCCAATATCTTCTGATACAGATAACTTACCGATATCGTTCACCACTTGTATTAATAGTAGGAGTGTGACGACATCTTGATACGGCAATATATCGCGACATTATTTCTCTCGATCGATTATCGATATACTCGCGCTAAGTATCGAATTTTTCTTTTTTCTTTTTTTTCAAAACCTTTTCTGCTTTTTCACTAAAATGTGCAGGTACGTCTTCACAGAAATTTTGTCACTGTTGAAGGAACCAAAATGTTGTTTACTGGAATATTGCACTATAATGGTGTCACTGGTAAGAAAGACCCTAGTTTTTGTTTACAGAAAGCACTATTGGAGATACTTGTTTGTTTACATTGGTATGTTGACACTTTTTTACAGAAATGTTCACTAAAATAGTGGCACTGTTCATAGGACACTTTCTCAATTTATTGTCTTTCAGAGATATAAAAATTGTATTTTTCACTTTTCTTGTTATGTCATAGATTATTATTGATTGATTTCTGACCAATATATCGATAATAGCAGTATCATCATATCGTGAGATAATTGTTATTGTGAGCTTTGTATCTCGTATCGTGAGGTACCCAGGGTTTCCCACCCCTAATTGATAGTTTGTATTTTATCTTCATTCTGGATTTTTTTTTTCTTTCTATGGAGCAGACATTCACGCTGCAGTGAAGGAAATCGCTACCATCAACAATGTGGATCTTGTGAAAATTCGCAACATCATGTTGGAGAAGTGGATCTGCAAAACAGGCCTCGCTGTCACCAAGGTAAGTCAGACACAGAGTCTCCATTTACCTTCTTTAGAGTTTCTGAACAAAACCATCCTGTTCTTCTGCACCTGTAGGAAGCCAGTAATAATCCAGACTGTGTGAGCAACGTTGAGGAGGATCCAGACCTCATGAGGTACTTCTCACACCTAATTAAGGCGTGTAAAAGAACAACGCAGCTTTGCTTAATGTATTCATGCTGGTTTGTTTCTGTTGGATTGCCACAGGGTTGTGTACATGCTTCAGTCGTGTCCCATGGAAGATGCTGTCCTTCTACTAAACTCCATCCTGTCTGCTGAGACCTGGGTATGTTTCAGGGTTAATTGTAATTGTGTGGTTCATCATTAATTACAATTATGACTTCATTAAAATTGTAATCATAATTGAAAAAAAAAAAACTGTTGCTGTTGTAATCATATTTGAATTGTAATTGAGTTTAGATAATTGACTTTGTAATTTTGATTGGCAGGGGAATTTCTATAAAAACTGTCAATTACAATTTAAATAAACATTGACCTGGAGAACTACTTGACAGTTCGATGGCTTACACATATGTAATTAACAATTATTGAAATATGTTTGATATCAACTTTTCCCACTACCTGTCACTTCTCGAGGGTCATTTTACTGTTTAAAATAATATAAATCGAGGGCTATACTGACATAAAAAAACGCCCACACCAAAGCTATTAATACCAATATTTTCATGGAAAAGGAACCAAGAGAAAAACAAATTAGATGATATATAACAATTTTAGTGTATTTTACAGCTGATTTAAGACATAGGTCAGAACTGACCCATTACCATAAGAGATGCTAACAGAAAGCTAACACAAGAGGAAGGTTAACTTTTTTGAGGTTATTTATTTTAGGCTCAGTCATGATCATTTTTATTGAACTTTAGTAATTGAGAATGTAATTGGAATTGACTTTCTGAGGATAAAAAATATATTGTAATTTAATTGTAATTGAAAAAAAATGCTGGTGACTGTAATTGTAATTGAATTGTACTTGAAAACATCATTGTAACTGAGAAATGTAATTGACCCCAGCCGTGGTATCTGCTCTACAGCCCCTCAGCACTTCAGGGCCTCGTCTGACCTTCTGCCACAGAACTCGAGTGCTACTTTGCCTCGTCCGACTCGCTGACGGAGCCACTTTGGAGGCTCAGCTGCAGATCCCTCGCACCAAAATCCCGTAAGACAGCCCCCACCTCATCACTGTCCTGTACCCCTTCAGACATTTAACCTAAGCCATGTATACTTAAAAACATAATAATGTAAAGTGTATATAATAAAAAACTAATAATAATCTATAATATATCATTGCAACATACAAGACATGACAAAAACTATATATATACACATGATACACAGAGATAATGCAGTACATACACAGTACAATGAGACAATAGGTAAAAAGTGGATATTTACGAATGATGGACAATGTTTTGTAATTCCTGTGAAATGGATTCAGTGCAGTAGATACATTTTTTTATTTCTTCAGTGACACAGATATCGTAATGTATCATGCATGAAATTTCTTGCAATATATTGATTATTGCAGAATCGCTGTATTGTGATATTATCGTAATCGTGGCCAAAAATATCGTGACAGTATCGTATCGCGAGGTACCTGGCGAACACATCTAAAATGTGAAATTGTTTTTGATTTTAGTCGTGGTAACTCTCACACGCCTGTTGTCATTGATCACTCCCAAGTGCAAATTGTTGAGGAGTGCAAAAAACACATCACAGCCAAAGAAAGGAGACCTCTGAACAAGGTCTGTGAACTGTCTGTTCTGGAAGCTCTTTATGATTGCAAACTCTTGAATCAAGCTCTGAGAATCATCAATGGCTCTTCTGGTACTGGCCAGCCTGGTAAAGCCATGTTCCAGCTCATTTGTTGAGATGCAGGACATCTTGCCACATTAGCAGCTTCTTCCCACAAGCTGTTATTAGGCTGAACAAAGCACTTTGTTTTATTGCTTTATTGTTGTATTGTTTTAAGTATGTGGGTTTTTATCGCCTCGCCTCATTGTGTCAAATGTTTCCCTTCGAAATTTTACTGTGTTAATATTTGTCTATTTTGGTGTTTGTTGTTGCTGTCTCTGGTGCATACTGGTGTATTTTTGCACAAATATTACAATGTGGTTTCTTTTACTGCAAATGGCAAATAAATTGAACTTCAACTTGATACCCAGCACTATAAACTATCTGGATAGTAATATATCTATTTTTTGGGAAAATTAATGTACCAAACATTTGTTGATTGAACAAATCAGTGTTTGCAATGTTTGGCTGAATTTCATATTTGTGATTTTTTTTTTTTAAATTTATTTTATGACATTGTTTCTCTGTCTTAGGCTGCATGAGGGGGACTAATGTGTAATTTGTGGCAAAGCATGGAGGCTCCTGACTGCTGGTTGATTTATCTTCTAGTTTCCAATGTTTGGCATGCTGTTTTAAATTTCTATTCATGTACCCCTGTGACAATTTGCGTACCAAACTTTGGGAACCTAGGCTGGCTGTAGAGACTGAGATATGAGCTGTCCAACCACATGATGAGCTCAACTACACTAATGTGATCTATTTTTCTTACAGTTACTACCTGAAGTGCTACATCTTCGTCACTCAACTGGAGGCCTTAAACATCCCGTACACTGTGCAATCCTTCGTCAACAGCCCCAAAGAGGGTTTGGTTAAAGGGCTGTGGAAAAACCACAGTCATGAACCACAGGTACGAAACCTTCTACTGGATTACAAATGGTTTTTTTAAAATTTTTTATTTATTTTTTTATTTATTCAGTTTATTTCCGACATGGTTGCATTCACAGAGGTTTTGTTATTCCCTTTTATTTTTTTTATTTTTTTTGTCCATGCCGAAAAAGGAGACGAGAGAAGCAGTTTGCTTATCCAAGTCCCGTCCCCTGTTTTGAACACAGAAAATTTACATCAAAGCTTGTCTCTCTGGTCAAACAGTCTTAGGTTGTTCTGAACACAATTTCATTTTTTTTAATTTTTTTGGCCTTTTTTATGTAGAATTTATTCTCTTCTGTAGTCAGTGTTGTCTTTTTTTCATTCCTCCTCCTCTCCATCGTTGTTCGTGTCGTCCTTGTTCTCTGCAGATTTCATCCCCAGACGTTGTTTGCGTTCCTCCAATTCAAAAGAAAAGTTCATCTTTTTTGAAGTTTCTTGTTATCTTCAGATAGATTTCTTAGCATACGAAGGGTTAGAAAGGCACATACCCCCATCATTAGCAGGCCAATGATCATGACCCCTAACAGGTAGAGGTCCTCCACATCTTCCACTGAGAGGATTGACAGGCACAGCATTTGGGTTTTTCCCTTTCCATCCATGACGTAACCACTTGGTAATGTCTCTTTTGGACACGCTGGTTCGTGTTGTTGTGATCTTCTGTTCGTGAAGATTGAGTCGATTGTGTTCAATGACCAGTTGATAAGTTCCATCTCGTTGATGTGTTGATCTCGTATTCGTGTAAGAATGTGTTCCGAGTTTTTTCTTTATATCTAGTCAAGTTTGCAGCTTGTTTTGTCTCTACATCAAGGTTATTCCAGCTGTTGATAGCTCTATTGACAGTGCTGTATTTCCCAATGTTAGATTTAACCCTTTCTTGTATAAACACATTACTATGTCTTAGTTCATAAGCAGTTTGTTTGTATGTGAAACGTTTTTGTATTTGATATGGGAGTGTTTTAAGTGAGGCCCTAAATGCGAGAATTTGTGTGTTGTCGTGTATGATTTCTTGCAGTTTTAGGTATTTGGCCTTTTCAAATAGTTCGTTTGTGTGTGCGTTGTGTGGTGCTTTATATATATTGAGGCAAAATAATTTATGTTACCTGTGCACTTTACTGTGTGGACTAAAATGAATCCTCTTCCTCTCCTCAGGCTGTGCGGCTGATTGCAGACTTATGCCTGGAGTACCAGGTCTACGACCCTCAGCTGTGGAACAGTTTGCTTCAGAGGCTGCACGGCTTCAACTTAGTAATGAAACATCTTTCTACCACAGAGCCTCAGAATGTTTTCCTAAAAAGTATTTTCTGTACGGAGTTTAAGTGCAGAAGATTGTGTCCCTGTTTAAATGTTTAATAAACCTGGATTTTAAATGCCCATTTTCCTTTATTTTCCCAGATCAGCCACCTGCAGAAGGTGCTAGATGCCATAATGGCTGTGCCCGCTTTGTGGGAGGTATTTCACCATTTTTAAATTACAAATG
Source organism: Gouania willdenowi (assembly GCF_900634775.1). NCBI lineage: Eukaryota > Metazoa > Chordata > Actinopteri > Blenniiformes > Gobiesocidae > Gouania > Gouania willdenowi. The sequence continues at coordinate 34,362,867 of NC_041052.1, forward strand.
GCTGCTTATGTTCTTTTGTTACAGCTGTTTAACTATATTTATTGTTGAATTTTGTTATAAAATATTAATTATAATAATTTTTTTTCTAAAGATGTCTTCTCTCAGTATGAGCTGGAGGACCATAACAGTGGGATCATCAAGCAAAGGTATTAACACTTCCCTCATTTGTCAAGATTTGATTGCATTTGGACGTGATACCTAAACAAGATAATTAGTTTAGTGATCATTTAGGGGAGGGGTTTCAATCTCATTTTTGCTCTGGGGTCAAATATGGAGCAGTATGAGCTCAAAAAAGCTACTTTAACATTAATGTGCATTTTTTCGCACTTCCACACATAACTGACATGCAAAGTATGTAAAGCGCCTACAATTATTATTATTTGTGCTATAGTGTAGTCATCTTAAAGATATAAATTCTTGTTTTAATCAGAAATTAAATGGGTTAAAAAAAGTGACCAAAAATGGTGAAAAATCCACAGAAATTGGTTAGAAGTTGCAAATTAGAGTGGCCAAAAACAGACAGAAAAAGTGGTAAAAAGGGTCAATATTTGAACAATTAGTTTAAACTGGCAAAAATGGGCATGCCAAATCGTGAATGTGGTTAAAATTGGCAAAAATTACAATAATGGGTCAACAAATGTTGGAAAAGTGGTGGAAAGGGTTTATAAGTGCTGAAAATATCTTGAAATTAAGAAATATGTGCAGAAAAGGCATTGAAATGTGATGGCGAAGTGGCAGAAATGGGAATAATGTAGCAAAAATACATTAAAAGGAGCAAAAATATGGCAAGAAGAAGTGACGAAAATAGGTTAAAATATGGCAAGTTAGATGTAGTTGTAAAAATAATCAAAAACAATATTCTTTGTTTCTTGAAGGGATCTGGTGACCCCCTCCCAGTGTCCCAAGGTTGAGAACCCTTGAGTTAGGGTATAAATTTTTGTTAGTCACTTATTTAATTTTAGCAGCTTTTTACCCTCCCTAAATATCTGTGTTTAGCGGTCAGCTACCAACCAAGAACCAATGCGCATTCTAGGCCTTGTTAAAATGTTTCATAGGCAATTATTGGTTTAAAGTGTTTCAAATGATCAATAACTTTAATGTTTCTGTGTTGCTACAAAATGTAGCATTGACTGTTGGTGACCTTGTGTGTTTTTCTTATTTACAGTTTGTCTGCCTCTGGATTCGTGTGAACTAGAAAACCTCTACAGATCCTTTGTTCTCCTCACTAAGTACGTTCTCACTGCAGCTGAACCAATGTTAGGGACGGACGTGTGTGCAACAGATGAAACGTTTCATCATTCAAAATCAATCAAAGAATCAAAAACCTCTGTAGGCACTTACTTGTGCAGCGCAAACCAAGGTTGGAGTCAATTACAAAATTAAATTACAATTACATCTATCCATATTTAATTACAATTTCGTTGACCAACTTTTTTTCCCAATTACAATTAGAATTACCTTGAAACTCAATTACAATTATGTTCTCAGTTACATTAATCACAATTACTGAACCTTTAATAAAAAAAAACAAAAAACTTACTCTTCTTCTTGTTTTAGCTTTGTGTTAGCATATCTTATGATAATGTGTCAGTTTAGGCCCATGTCTTAAACTAGCTGTAAAATACGCTAAAAATATTATCTATCATCTAATGTTGGTCTTTTTTGTATCAATATACCCCTCAATTTTATTTTTGTTAAATGGTAAAGTGATCCTCAAGAGAACTGACAGGTAGCGAAAAGCTTGATATGATGATATGATTTGTGTTTAATTAAATTGTAAATGATTTTTTATAGAGTTTCCATGCCAATTACAAAGTAAATTATCTGAACTCAATGACGATTACAACAATTAAGATTACAATTATAATTATGTCATAATTGTAATTAATTATGCAATTACAATTAGATTTGATCCCAACCCTGGTACAAACTGTTAATTGGTGTAAAACAAAGATTATTATAGTCCAGCAGCAGAGACAAACGGACGTGTTTTTTATTCTGCTTTGTTTTTGTCTGATTCTTTATGATTTTACAGTAACTGTCCTGCTATTTATTGACCCTCTCCAGGTGTCCTTTTCTGCTGAGTCTGGACCTGCGAGCGATCGCCAGTGACTTTGAAAAGGTGGACCTGCATGCTTTTGCACTGGGAGCTCTGTGTCTCATTCCCTGCGTAAAGACCAGGGAGCGTGAGATAAAGGCGAGTACAACACGTTGGTATAGCACGGGATTGGTACAACATGGGTTTGATGCTCCGGTTCTGATCAGTCGCTGCTTTTTGCTGCTTCACAGGCTTTCCTGTCTGCCACTAACTTGGTGACTGTCCTCAGTCAGGTGGACGAACTCATGGATACGGGTGAACTGGCTGGAATCCCTTCAAAGGTCAGGTTTAGCTCCAATGTTAATGTAAACTAGTTAGGGCGTCATGTTGGCTCGTTTGATCCACTGCGTACAGAAGAATCTCTTGGTTCTTTTTACTTTTAAAGTTTTATAAGACAACACACACGCAGACACACACTGACTCTGATAAATTATGCAAACTATGCAAATCAATGATTGAAATATTCATGTATATTGTGCATCTTTTTATAGTTTCCACCATTTTTGTTGATAATTTTTGCAGAGGGATCATGTCTAGGGATGGGTACCTTCAACATTTGTACCGATACTTGGTGCCTAATCATTATCGGTACATTATCAGCAAAATAATTTTTTGCATTTGTGATAATATCGCAATATAATAGGACAATATTTTCTAACCCCAAAGGCTGTGATTTGACTGGTCACATGACTTGCAAGGAGGTATTGAGAGAAGTCAACGCTGCACAATCGCCCCAGGCTCGACAGACGCTGACTCTGCAGAACAATAAAAAGCCCTCTAGAAATTAAGGGTGCAAGAAAAAATTGATATATTGAGATATTTCACAGCGTAATTATTGTATTGATCCAAAGAATTGATTTGATTACACTTTATTTTAATAAAACATCCTGGGCACTTTTATAGATTTATGTGGTTACTATTTTTTTAAGATCAGAATTTGTTGTTGAAGCAATAGTTGAAGAATGTAATTTGACAGTTTGATAAACATACCACTTGTTTTTGATATTGGTCCTTGAATTACTGTTCGTTACCATTTACTTGTTCTCACGAGTTTAAGAAAATGAAATACATTGTATTTCATACTATTTTGTACATGTAAAGGTGAAATTTGTAATTTTTGATATCACTATATATCGCGATGTATATCATATTGTTTAGTATCGGGATGTATCGTATCGTCAGATTCATGGCAATGCACACCCCTACTAAAAATGGACCAATCAATTAATCGGCTGCATGATTGATCAGGCTCTAACTTGTGCTTTAAAGAGTGGACTCAGGGTGCTGTGCCCCCACCCTGTTTCTCCTGTTGTCCCAAAAAGAAGCAGGAAGCCACCGTGACTACTTAATTAGAGTTTTGCTGAGTCATGGTTATTGCTGACCCAATTTTTTTCCATTTCTTTCAGTGTTTCTTTTTTTTTTGTTTTTTGATCCCACAGGTCAGGGAAGCTGTTTTGAACTTCATCTGCCTCCAAGGTCTGCACTCCACTGTGTTGAACAGCAAACACTCTGACCTCCTCAGGGACTTCGTTCTGTCCAGTGGCAAACCGGAAGCCGTGAAGGAATTTGTCGACTCGTTGATCAGCGAGAATCGGTGAGAGATGATTCTTTTCTTTCACTGTAAAGTTCTATATCAAACTGTATTTCACATCTGCTGGAGTGTGTTGGATAAATGTGTCCCGTGTGTTTCTTTAAATGTGATCTGCAGTCAGGATGAAGCTGACAAAGTGGAACGAAAGTTTAGGAGCCTGCAGCACGTGAAAAAGGAAAATGCTTATACAGAGAAGTTGAAAGGCTAACAGGTTTAGTTTGAATTCTGTAAAACATTGTCTTGTGCCACACTTTAAAATATCAGCTTCTGCACCATCTTTGTATTTATGTGATCAAAACGAAACATGTCTTTAATTAGTCTTTCTGGCTTTTTGTAATCTGGAATAAAGTTTGGAGATAAACGCCATCAGTCTCTGCATTTGTATTGATAAGCATTGTTATTGCTATACTATTTATCTTTAGATCAATTGAATAAACTCTGGATTCTTCACTGAGTGATTCTGCATTGATCTTTACCAAAAAACAGTGAATATTTTGTCAGTTTTTCCTTACATTTTTTGTTTTCTGACTCTCTTGAATGAGAGCTTAAATGGAGTGAAAACCGGAGACTTTATGAACAAACTCCATTGTTGAGAAGAAACTATTTATATCCTCTTTATGAAGCTTTAACCCAGCCTAAATGTTTAAGAATCTGAGGCCAGCACAATATCATGGGAAACAGCTGTGGAATAAAGTCTACAGTAGTTATAGGCAAAGTAAAAACAGACTCCAAAACAAACAAAATAAAAAATAAATTAACAATATGGCAACAAACACTAAACGAGAGAAAAATATATAATACGCCAGCAATAATACACAAAAATGACAAAAAAAAAAACATTATGACAACAAACATTCACAAAATGACAGAAACATACAAAATGACAACAAACGCAAAATGAGAGAAATTGGCAAAATGGCAACAAAAAATACACAAAAAGGAAGAAAAAAAACAAAAATTACTTCAAACTACGATACCTTAAAAACACATTATGACAACAAAAATTCACAAAATGAGATAAAAAATATACAGTAAGACATCAAAAACACACCTAATAAAATATGCAAAATGGCAACACAAAATGACAAAAAAAACCCAACTTAAAATTACTCCAAAACACAAACTGACAGAAAAATATGCAATACAACAAGAAAAATACACAAAAGCTTAAATATTGGGCATTTATGTGTCATATTGTGTTTTTGATCATAAAACACAACAAATGACTCAAAAAAAGCTGAAAAGACAGAAAAACACACAAAATGACAGAAAAACATGCACAATGATGGAAAAATATGCAAAATGACTCCAAAAATACAAAATGGTGACAAAAAAATACACAAAATGAATCCCAAAACAACAACAAACACACAAAATGAGAAGAAAAAAAAATGCAAAATGACAACAAAAACACACAAACCCTTTTAATATTCTAAATGCTGACATGAATGTTGATAACGTGACTCTAGGATCAAACAATCCCATTTTGTGGCCCTCCTGTGATAAAAGTTGCTCATCTTTGTTCCAATAGTGTAAGTCCTGAGAGTAACAGTATTGTCCTGCTAATTAAGATTGTTAAATCACTGAGAATATTTCCAACTCCCAGAGTTTGCATGTTCTCCCTGAAGCGTGCATTGCTCCAGATACAGGTTCTCTACTATTCTGAATTGTGTGTGTTATGTTGCCTCTGTGGGGCATCGTTGCTTTACTCAACCTGTTCCAGGTTTCAATGTCCTGTGATTCAGCACCTCTGTGTTATTAAATATAGTTTATTAAGAAATAAACTGCACTGTGGTGGAAAGCAATGAAGACAAATCACTGCATTTTATTAAATACTGTGCATAGATGGCACAGTGATGGCAAATTTGGGGTTTTAAACTAAATGATTATTGATTTACACACTATTCTCATTAACTATCAATACTTTGTTCATGCCATTTTTCTTTTATTAAAAGATGTTGGTATTTTTAATCTTTACTTGACCTAACATTACCTAACAGAGATTGTAAAGATATAACAGACTAGTATAGTTAGTAATCTCATCCTCCACACTGTTTAACACCATATTTATTAGTGTTATCCAATGAACATGTCAAAACATTACTCAACTTATTGATTTAAATAGACAGGGTTTTTCTGTTTGAGCTGTTTTTAAGTACAACCCACAAGTGACTCAACTCACAGATATTGTGGCATGACTGGCAAAAAAAACAGGAAAAGGCTAAGCCAAAATTCAAAAATAGCCAAAGCATGAAGAAAAATTAAACAAAATTGCGTGTGTGAAACCAGCAGATTTTCACAACCCAGTACAAAAAAAAAAAATAAGGTTTTCTTTGAGTAATTGCAGGACTTAATTGTTAACTTTTTTTTTTCTTTTCAAATAAAGCATCCACTTGTGTTTATTTATAGCACTGACTTTAACTTTGTTAATGTGTGAGTAAACAGTTTGTGCTCAGGCAGGACAGAAAAATGTAATTGAGCCAGTTTGGCCTGCGGGTCAGACTGGTCCCTTTTCTCCACTTCATTATCCTGTTGTTCCATCAGCCTCAGTGACTCCTTCACCTTCATACCTGGGAACAAAACATGGTGGTTCCTGCTCCACCCACAGCAACTGACAGGAAAATCCAGTCCTACAGCCTGGAAGAGGACTGACACAGTCTGACAAGACAGTAAGTGTTAAAGGGATACTTCACTGTTTTTACTAGTGTGGCCTAAAACCTTTGATATAGTTAGTTAGATAGGATAGATTAGACTTTAATTTATCTAACAATGGAGAAATACACATGTCATAGCTGCCAAACACAGAAAGCAAGAAAGTTAAATACAAATACAGACGGGGAGAAAAAATAAACAATAACAAATAAAATAAAAAACATATGGCTCAAAATAAAATGTAAATGTATAAATTATTACATTTGCACCATATTAATTGAATTGCCTTTTAAAAATGGGACTACTTTACTGTTTTAAAACTTGTGTTCCGCCATCTTGAAATCACATGATTGATGATGTCACATGGCTCCACTCCCTGTAAACATTGCATTGTTTCCTGTTGGAGTGAAACATTCAGCCTGATTTTTAGATAATTTAGCAGCTTTTTAGGTCAAAATGAACTTGTGCTGCATTTATTGGCTCTAAATAATAAGGAAAACTTAAAGTTGCAGATGTAAACCTCTTTAGTTTACAGAAAGAATAAAAACAATTGTGACCAGAAAAAAAATCTATGACCACAGGGGGCGTGACAGTTCCAACTCTGTGGTTTGGTAGTTGAGAATGAAGCAGAGAAGAAGAGCTCTCCTAAGGGACCTTTACTCTCCAGTGTGCTGACACGCTCTGGTGGATGAAGTTAGAAAGTAAAATTAGACAGATGAAGGACTCCAACCCAAAAAGACTTCAGTTCTCAGGTTTTTTGTGTCTTCAACAGTCCATGATGACAGGACTCTAACTTCAGCCATCAGAACATCAGCTGTGCACTGTTTAAGGGAGAGAAGGATCTTATACTACTTTAAATCTAATGCTGCAGCAAATTATAATGATGCTGCAGTGCTTTTTGTGTGTCCTGAGTCTTTAGGTAGATTTGTCTCTGGCTGAAGCTTTAGTATAATTTATAATTTGTGGCTGTAAAAAAAATTCAGACTTTTCTACATAACACTAGTCATATGGTTTTTATGAAAAGCACGAGACTTTAACCCCATGGTCATTTATTCCATTACAGAGGTTAATTAGGGGCTTGTGGGATACGATTTGGGTTGATGGGATTATTTCAAACAGGATTTCATAAGGAGGTTGAAAACTTGTGGAAAATTAAAAAAAAAACTTAAAGGAAATGTAAACAACCATATCTGTTTCCTGTGGAAATTCTTATAATCTCCCTCCATCTCCTGTTATCCTGTGATTTATCAGTGCAACCTTTAGTACATCCATAAATATCTGGGTTCAACCTTGCTTGCTCATGCATGGGTTTATTATTTATATTTAATTATACACTATATTTCTTTCTTATTTCCCTGCAGCTCCTGAGCTGTTTCTCTGATGCACTCATTCCTAATCTTGTCCATTTTTTGAGAGCGAGGTTCCCAAATCGAGCCTGCTGACATTTGAACACATAACATAGAAAAGTGGGTACACTGTTCATTGACTATACCGACACGGTAAGAGGGACACAGAACAGAAAAAGAAAGAAAAAAGAGTTTGTGTGTGTTTTCATTTTGTCTGCTTTGGTAGTCGTTTTCATGTATTTTCAGGTTTTTTTGTGTATAATTGTCCTTTGTGTGTTTTTGTGTAAATTTGTACATGTTGTAATTTTGCAGTTTTATGTGTTTTTGTTGCATATATATATATATATATATATATATATTTATTTATTTATTTATTTATTTTTTCAATTTCTTCCTACACCTTTTTCAAACAGAATCTGGTTTTGAAAGGTAGTAGAAAAAATTTTGTAATAGTTATTTGCAATTGCTTACTATCATATATATATATTTTTATTTTTGTTAATATATATATATATATATATATATATATATATATATGTGTGTGTGTGTGTGTGTGTGTGTGTGTCTGTGTGTTTTCTTCATTAAAATTTGAAATAAACTATTAAACGAATCAGGGGTACATGGGATCAAAAAAAAAGTTGAGAAACACTGCTTTCCATTAAATTAAACTTTCAAACAGAGAATGTAAAATAATAAACACAAACAGAGGAAAATTATTAACAAATAAGACACATAGTAAAATAACAGTCAACGGTCCTGGCTGATGTTGGTTTTAATGAGATGTAATTATAGTAGAAACCTCACCTGTCCTGATGATGATTATCATGATTCTGCCCTCTACCTAGTGGGCGGGGCCTTTGACGTCACTTAGACGCGCGCCTCTGATTGGCTGTGGGTGTTTCCTCTGTGAGCCTCTCTCTCGCAGCGATGAGGCGGCAGCAACCCGCTGATGTCCGCGGTGTCCACTCCCCTCTCAGCCCGGGATTCATCTAGAGGAGAGGAGAAGGCCAGGAACCGAGTGAGGGCCCTGCCGTGGACCACAAGGAGGAAGAGGACCCAGTATTACCGACTGTCTCTGGAGTACAGGACCAGGTAGAGGATGAACAGCATACGGCAGGTGCCCACTCGGGTGAAGTCGAGGCGGACGGAGGTCAGCCTCGGAGCCGAGAGGGAACATTTTGACAAACAGCAGGTAAAAAAACACACACACACACAAAAACAGCAACAACAGTTTTTCTGTGAGGACGCAACATGAATTTAAACGTCACTGAAAAACGTGGAGCGTCACTGAAAAACAGGCCAATGAAGCCAACAAACGAGCCACCATTTAAATGTCCATTTAAAACACCTTTTATCGTTAGGAACTGCGTGTTTATCGATAATTTTATTTTTTAGATGTCAGTACCTTCATAGAATTAGTGAATTAACTAAATACAATGCATGTGATTGTGAAACAAAACACTAGACCCCTGTGGTTTCAAAGCTGAGGCTCGCGGGCCAAGTTTGGATCGTCAAATGATGTTATGAGAATATAATGGGTGTTCCGATCTGTTATTAATATCAGTTATCTACAGTGATGTCTTAATGCCACATTAAAGTAAAATACAAATCTGGGCACTATGAGATTAAAGTTGTAATATTTTGAGAATAAATTAGTAAATGTATGTATAACAGCGCTATTTTATGAGATTGAAGTTGTAATATTTTGAGAATAAAATTGAATTACAAACAGGATCTCGTCTCAATTTTAATTTCGCAATATTACAACTTTTATCTAACAAAATTACAACTTTATTCTCCTAAATTTATGACTTTATTCTCAAATGTTACAACTTTGACCTTGTAGTGCTCAGATTTATTTTTATTTTTCCATTACCCTAATATGATGTCGTAGATGTTGATCCTATATCTTCAAAGAAACTAGTATCAGATTATATCGGCTGCATCTAAAGTCTAAGATCTATGTTCTGTTTTGGTTTTATTTAGGTTATTCTTTGGTCTTCCTAAATATTTTTTGGTTTATTTGATTCAGTTGTAGAATATTTGTATGTCTAAGATTAAAATGTATGTAACCCACTGGTCAATAATGAATCAGTGTGTTGCAGAGTATTGTTCTGAGTAATATCACGTGATCTAGCCTTTTCAGTCATTCCACACTACAAAATACGGGTCATTCTATGTGATTTCAACAAATGGCCCTTCGCACTTAGGTCTACAAAAAATTCTGACATTTTTACAAAATGTTTCGTGATTATTCAATAGACACGCTGTACATTTTTAGTTTGATCGGATCTAATACTTTTTGAGATATGGACAATTTATTGATGGGGTATGTGTCCATTTTCACATAGGAAACTGAAACGTGGTATAGTAATACAGCGCCACCTACTCTCTCAGAATATACAAAATATCTAATATACATCCTATCTGGTGGACAGAAGAAAAGAAGTTTGTGTGTTTGGGTCAGGAACATATTTGGGTCTTCAGTATATAATGCATATGCCTCAGCTCCCTGTAATTTGATCAGCTTAGAGCTATGAACATAGACTGTTCACATCACTACTGATAAGTCACATATATGCATTGGTTCTTGGGTGACATGCTCTTGAAATCCCATAAAAGACTTTCTTTTTTTTTTTTTTTTTACAAATCTGATCTCTGTTTTAATTTATAGTATAAAGATTTAGGGTTCGGCAAAAAATCGATTTAAGTGATTTATTGAATTTGTAGATGAAAAGTATTTTTATTTTGCAAATTTGAGTTTTAAAAAAAAGGAAAGAAAAGAAAAAAAATGTACATTTAAAAAAAAAAAAAAATGTATATATATATATATATATATATAATTTTTTTGTTTCCCACCACAGTTTTTTCAGACTTTTTCGCGTTTCGTCCTTGTGGGTTACTGTAGCGCGATGTGAGCCAGCCCCCCTCTTTGTGTACATGTGTTTACCCTTTGAGTAGACTATATGTGTGCCACAGGCATGTTTGATTTTTTTATTCACACTATGCTGAGAGGCTAAGAGAAGAGTTTTGGGATTGTTTGTGCATTTTAACTCTTGAGAACAATCACAGCAATAAATCTGCACTTTTGACAATATATCTGATGTCTGCAGTCATTTTTAATTGCATTGAAGAAAAAAAAAATGAAATCGAAACTCGAATTTTTCTTTAAAAAATCAGATTCTTTTTTTAAGGCAAAATCATCCAGCCCTATAAAGATTAGAAGTGTGACAGTATCTCGATACGGCGATATATCGCAACATTTTTCCGCACGATCAATTATCGATATGCTCCCGCTAAGTATCGATTTTTTTTTAATTAAAAAAATTTCAAAAAACTTTTCTGCTTTTTCACTAAAATGTGCAGGTACGTCTTTACTGCATTATTGCACTATAATGGTGTCACTGGTAAGACGGACCCAATTTTTTGTTTACAGAAAGCACTATTGAAGATACTTATTCGTTTACATTGGTATGTTGACTCTTATTTACAGAAATGTTGCACTAAAATAGTGTCACTGTACATAGGACACTTTTTCAATTTATTGTCTTTCAGAGATATAAAATAAAAATTGTATTTTTTCACTTAATCTTTCTTTTCTAGTTTTGTTATAGATTATTGTAGATTGATTTCTGACCAATATATCGATAATTGCAGCATCGTCATATCGTGAGATAATCGTTATCGTGAGCTTTGTATCGTGTATCGTATAGTGAGGTACCCAGAGGTTACCACCCCTAATAAAGATTACTCTTTTTTGGGATATAAAACAATTTTTCTTTGTGCAACTTCATTTTTTTTTTATTTTGACCCCAACTTTGAGCTTATTTTATCAATATTGAAAATCCTTTATGTGGTCATTGTAGCTAACCTCTGTGTCTTATAATCATTTATTGTTTAATTGTTTTTCAACTGTACATCCCCTTATGAAATGATTTGTTTTAACTGTGTTGGTTGAAAGTAATCGGATGTATGTGGTTACATTATGAGTTTAGGATGTTGACTTAGTCAACATTTAACTACAGTTATTGATCACAAGACAAAACAACTTATTGTTGCCTGTAAGTTTATCTCTGACGGAGAACCTCTATTGGCAACGTTGGGCACAATGAATATCTTACTTTAATCAAATGGAAGGTTGCACTTTGCGTTACATCAATTGTAGAAGTTTTTTTTTCAAGGATTATATGCAATAATTTTTCTTGTCCTGCCTGAGCAGAGGATTGTATGTGGCTGCTGGACTGTCCTGTGGTAGAATGCACAGTCACACTACTCATTCCTGTGGGAGGTCTGTCCATCAGCAGCAGCAGAACTAGCCTGATCTAGTTCTTCCTGTTCAACCACCCATACCTCTATTCTAGGCATCTCTTTCACAACCTTTACTCATCATCAGTAATACCTCAGTGTCTTTTGAGTGTGTGTGTGTGCTCAGATGGCTCTCGGGTTATTCTTCCTCATGCAACAACAGGTGCTTTGTGGTTCACTTTACTGTATCTGCACCTCTTTAAAGTGAACCAGTGGCACACATTATTGTCAAAGCCCAGGGTTTCAAATGAAGCTGTAGCCTAGTCAAGTAACTTGAGTCAAATGAGGTTGAGTAACCAAACAACGTACTTGGGTGTCCAGACTTACAGCAGCAGCAGTACTTTATCTTCCATGAGCTGGGTGTGTTTATCTGTCAATTACCACATTTACATGGGAGCTTTAATTCCTCTTTAAAGCGGAATAAAAGTTAATTCCTCTTTAACCTGACCCTGTAAACACTTAATTCCTAATGCTAATTTAATTCTAAATTAAATTTATTTCCAAATTAGGTGGCTGGTTTATTCCATTTTTAATTCCGAATTAAATAATTCCTCTTTCTTGTAAACTGTTAACAACACTTAATTACGCTTTAAGTTAATTCCAGTTGTTCTGTGCATGTGCAGTGATGATGCGCTGGGTGACGACATAATCCAACATGGCGGCCCATAATAAAGCCGACATTATTTAATAAGAGCCCTAAAAAACATGGATATAATGAAAAAAGGGGATGGACGGAGGCACATTAACACGGACACATGGACTTATCACACACATGGAGATCAGCAAACGGAACAGGCTTCATCGGACGGGTGATACCAAAACCCGTAGACGGAGTAAATGCGTCCCCATACTGCTGCACAGGCTGTAATATCACCAAGTTTATCATTGTACCTGTTGTTACTGTCATGGGCAACAGTTCCAACTCTGGTCATAGATCCATTTTTTGGGTCACAACTGTTTTTATTCTGTTTCTGTAAACTAGAGAGGGTTATATCAGCATCTTTAACTTTTCTTTTCATCTTTGGGTCTGGAACATGTTTGGGCCTTCAGTAAATAACTTAGCATATGCCTCAGCTCACTGTAAATTGATCAGCTTTGAGCTATGAACATAGACTGTTCATATCACTAATGATTAGTCGCATATATGCATTGATTCTTAGGTGACAGTTCCTTGAAATCCAACAAAATATGTGTGGGAATGTAAGCAAAAAATCTGATCTCTGTTTCCATTTGTAGTATGAAGTTTTAAGTGTGTTAAATATGCAGAATAATTAAGAATCGGGAAAGGGGCAAATGCTTTTTCACTGCACTGTATGTCTAAGCTGATTCTAAATCAATGGCTAACGTATACACTAGGGGTGGGGGCTGATCCACTGTCTCTCTCAGAAGACCCCCTTCATTGGTAGAGGAACTATGACACAGCTTTCCCCCAACGAGCCAAATTATCTAAACACTACCGATGCATCCCTGGTACTAGTGTTGCAGCGGAAAAAGTATTCTCTACCGCTGGAGCTATTGTGACAGCACAGCAAAGTAATCTCAGTCCAGAACACATAGATCAACTTCTTTTTCTGCAAAACAACCTACCGGTAGATGTTCCTGATGGACAGTGATCCCACATGGACAATTATGGACTGTGTAATCCTACGCACCAAGCCTAAGATGTGTCCAACCTTATGTTATTTGTTGAGAAATCACACAAAATACCAGTTAAAGTTTGCAGTGCTATTTGTACAATTTTATTTAAGAAATAACACCAGTTTCATTGTTGTGTATTTTGAAATGGGCACCTTATGAGGGAGAAAAGGGCAGCCAGCCTAAGCTTTTATTTAGGCAATTATATTTATGCGTCTATAAGTTATTTCTTGTACAGTAAGTAAGTTTTTATTTGTTTAGCATGAATAAATGTTGCCTTTTGTTTTAAGTTTGCCTTTGTGTGATTACATCATTGGAATCAGTTTATTTAAAATTATCTTATACAAACTGATGTTTTGATGCCCTTATTTTCCTTAACACCCTATGCATTGTATCAATTTTTTAATCGAGAACCGGTTAAAACGAGAAACGATTTTGAATCGAATCGTGACATTAAGAATCAAATCGAATCGCGAGACACCCAGAGATTCACATTTCTAGTATATACTGTTCTTTTTGGGTAGACTGCAGTGTTGAATGAATAAACTCACTCAGGCAAAGCTTTTGTAAAAGCAAGTATTTGTTCCGAATGACTGACGGACTAGTAAATGTTTAAGATATTCAGGAAGGAATAACGGACTCAGATTTTAAGCAGAAGAAAATCCTTAAATATCAACTCTACTAATTTAGGAGCTCCGATTTTCCTTTTCAAAATTTACCCAATTTCATTTTAGGGTTTACCCATTTCCATGTCATGTTACACTTTTCCATTTTTTTTTTCTCTTATCATCTTTTCCTGATGATTTTACTAGCTATTAAATTGTATATGCTTCAGCCAATTTATAGGAGAGTTGCACATAAATCACACGAGATTACGCAGCAAAATGATTAACATCCGCTCGTAACAATTCAGTCATGCATTTTGGGGGAAAAATACCTTTGAAATGTGTGACATGATCCCAAAACTATGTTTTTGATACCTTTAATTACTGCAAACTGGTGCATCACCCTCAATTTTTGCACAAGGTAAAATGATCACCAGTTGAACTAATACACCAACAGCTAAACACGTCTTTGTATCAGTGCCTTTAAAACCCTTCAGATGAAGCTCTATATTCCTTTTCAGTCACAGGATAGCATGATTACTAGTTAAATTGTAACACGTAGTGTAATGTTTTATATGTGAAATCAGACATTTTGGTCCCTTTGCTACACTTTTTAGACATTCATTCATTCACACATTTTCTGGGGTTAAACACTTAACAATAAAAACAGTGCAGTGGATTTTTGTAAACTATAGATACTGTAATCTGTCAAGTCTGAGCTTAGCATTTGTGAATTACAGAAGTTACTATCAATACTATCAATATTACTGTTAATGGTAAATGGACTTGGACGACCGTGGCTCAGGTGGTAGTGGGTCGTCTTCTGATCGAGAGGTTGGGGGTTCGATCCCAGTACCTGACTATGTGTCGAAGTGTCCTTGGGCAAGACACTGAACCCTAAGTTGCTCCCAGTGGTCGACTAGCGCCTTGCATGGCAGTCCTGTCCCACTGGTGTGTGAATGTGAGAGTGATTGGGTGAATGAGCTGATATGTAAAGCGCTTTGAGACTGCTTCAGTGTGGTGATAAAGCGCTATATAAAATCAAGTCTATTTACCACTTTTATTACTGTTAATACTACTAGGTCCATTCCAGTGTCGTGGAAGACAATGGCCACAGTTACATGATGTTTTTAAATTCTGAATTAATTATTCCTAATTAAATAATTAGTCAGTGTAAATGTCTGCATTGTTAATGCCTCTGTCCATCCACTTATTTCATTATCTCCATATCTTCTAAGGCACTCATTAAATAAATATTTTCGGCTCGAGTCCAGCTTGCTTCGGGCGACCATCTTGGATTATGTCATCACCAGCGCGTCATTGCGACATAATGAGCATGCGCAGATTGACCGGAATTCATTTAAAGCAGAATTATATTTATACATTGCAAGATCAAGGAATTATTCCATTCAGAATGGAAATCAGAATAAACCAGCCACTTAATTTGCATTTAAGTTTAATTCGGAATGACCATTTTCTTTCGGAATTAGGTGTTTAACAGTTCAGTTTATAGAGGATTTAATTTTTATTCTGAATTAAAGGGGAATTAAAGGTGTCATGTAAATGTGGCCAATGTAATTTCAAATGTATTTTTACCTTTGTTTGCATCTTAGTAAGCTCAGTAGTAGGCCGAAGCTATATTTATGTAGATAAAAAATGTAGTTAGTCAAACTATGTGAAAGTATATGTAAAGTCTTTCCTTAGAAAATGTAACCACTGAATAGATATAAACGCACACTCCTGGCTGGTGTCTGCAAAGGTAAACCATTAGAAAAGCAGCTGACCAGTGCTCAGCTCACACTATAAGTCAGAGAAGCAGTTGTTCATATCCGTTTCCTGTCATGTCTTTGAACTACAGGAAATATGCAAAGTCTGTGTTTTTGTATTAATTGTTAAAACCAGTCAGAAATGATACTTATTGCAACTAAGCAAGTGGATTTATAGCACGCCTATTATTATAGCATGCTATGGGTGCACATGTGCTTGGGCATCAGTAGGTTTGGTTCAGCATGCTACTTCTTTTGAGTTATTGCCTAGCGGTCCAGGACCTCCTTAAAAAGAGGATTGGAATCTCAGATGGACTTGATAACCTTTATGATGAACTATATAGAAGAACAAACATTTTTAAAAAGTTGTTAACACATATATCTTTGACATCTGTATTCAAATCAAACATGATTGTTGACCTTCCCCTAAACAAGTCACACTACAGAACTCACTCGCACGTCCTGTCCCTTAGAGGAGAAAAAGCCAAAAGTGGCACATATTGTGCACATATTGAAATATGAGTTTTGGCCCATATCGCCCAGCCCTATGAGTGCCAATGCCGTCTTTGAGCCAAAGGATGTTTAACTGATTATTTCCACCAGGCCTGGATCTTTCAGAGAAACGTTTTTTCCAATTTTCTGTGAGTCCTGGTTCTCTGGAGTGTAAAACACCCTGTGCTCACTGCTGATAAATCTTATCTTGTAGCTGGATTTCCTGTATTTGTTACTGTGTTAGTTTTTTTAATAGATTGATAGACTGGCATCCTACCCAGGTTGGCTTTGCACCCTAAATAAACTGAGATACGCTTCTGTCACCTGTGCATAAATAGATTGATTATAAACGATATTGTACAATTATATTTTGTGACTTCTTAATTAAAAAAACATTGTTTTATCCAGCAGTAAAAGCAACATATAAAACAGGCTTATTTAAGCTTTAAATGTCATTATAAAGAGAACCTGATTATCATTGCATGCAATCTACTGCAAACTCCACTGAGCCATTACTGGTAAAGTAACTGTTCAAACACAGACTAATGAAGTAATGTAGGTGTTTTATAGTGTCTGATTTCTTTGAATTCCTCCCACAGTGACATAATCTTGGTCTGATAAGTGAGTGTGTCAGCATGTGCTTCATTGTCTGTTTTAGAGATTTCACAGCAGCAGGGCCATGTTGTTATTAAGATGTAATCTGGTTCAAAACTTTTCGGATTTTGGAATCTGTATTTTTGTTTTTCAGGATCACGTCATCTGTCGTAATTTTATCCCATTTGTTCAAAGCTACGTTGGATTGTATCAGTCTGATTAAATTCTATCTCTAAAAGGACATTTTGTTTACAGACGCATCCAAAAATCATTGTCCAAAATTAGTTTGACTATGACATCACTTACTCCCTTATTGCTCAGGCACAAGGACATTCTGCTTTGTTGCAAAATTCCACAGAAGAAGAAAAAGGCTGAAGGTTTACTTTTTGTTTCAAGGTTGAATTTTTAAGTTTGAATTTCAATTCAATTCAATTCAACTTGATTTATAATAGCACAAACTTCAACAGTAGTCATCTTGAAGCACTATCAAAATATAAAATTCATAAGAAAAAGAAATCAATGCAATTTAAAGCATATGGAATGTATATTTGCTTTTTTCCCCTTCTTTTTTATAAGGCAGATATTAGCTGATTTAACCGACATTGGTTAATATGTAATATTGCCCACAGCTCCTGTAAAACTCATTTGCTGCGTGAAGATTTTGTTGCTTTGCTCTTGTCTGCGCTGCCCTCTGCTTTTTCTAATTTCTCATTGTGTTTACAGTTTAAATTAACAGTGTTGTACTGTTTTGTCTTAAATCAAATTAAATTGAATAATATTTTGGGTATTGTTAAAATTCAGGTTTCTCACCAGGAATTTTTCACAATATAGGGAGCGCTACCGGGGCGGAAAATTTTGAAATGTATAACTCTCTGAGGGCTAAATTTAGCAAAGTAAAGCTAAAGTTCAGTTTGGTTTTGTTGTTTTTTCAATCTCTGTTCTAGCCTTACTTTAAACCTAAATGTTATTTGTTGAATTGGTGAAGGTAATGATGAATGTAGTTAGAGAGTTACTCATGCTTGGTATATAATATAGACAGTGGTGTGAAAAAGTGTTTGACCCCTTCCTGATTTCTTACTTCCACACTTCAATGTTTCAGATCATCAAATAAATGTAAACATTAGTCAAAGATAACACAGCTAAACACAAAATGCAGTTTGAAAAAGTGCTTTCCCACAGCTCCTGTAAAAACATAACTGTGGTTGATCACACCTGAGTTCAATTTCTGTAGCCACACCCAGGCCTGATTACTGCACACTTGTTCTCAATCTAGAAATCACTTAAGTAGGACCTATCTGACAAAGTGAAGTAGACCAAAAGATCCTCAAAAGCTATAGACATCAAGCCAAGATCCAAAGACATTCAGGAACAAATGAGAAATAAAAGCAGTCTATAAGAATCTATCAGTCTGGAAAATGTTATAAAGCCATTTCTAAAGCTTTGGGACTCCAGCGAACCACAGTGAGAGCCATTATCCACAAATGGCGAAAACACAGAACAGTGGTTAACTTTCCCAGGAGTGGATGGCCGACCAGAATTACCCAAAGAGCGCAGCGACGACTCCACAAAAGACCCGACAACAACCTCTAAAGAACTGCAGGCATCACTTTCCTCAGTTAAGGTCAGTGTTCATCACTCCACCATAAGAAAGAGACTGGGCAAAAATGGCAGAGTTCCAAGACCAAAACCACTGCTAAGCAAAAAGAACATTAAGGCTCATCTCATTTTGCCAGAAAACATCTTGATGATCCCCAAGACTTTTGGGAAAATATTCTGTGGAGTGACGAGACAAAAGTTGAACTTTTTGAAAGGTCTGTGGCCCATTAGTAACACCCCATTTCAGAAAAAGAACATCATACCAACAGTAAAATATGGTGGCGGTAGTGTGATGGTCTGGGGCTGTTTTGCTGCTTCAGGACCTGTAAGACTTGCTGTGATAAATGGAAGCATGAATTCGGCTGTCTCCCAAAAAATCCTGAAGGAGAATGTCCGGCCATCTGTTTGTGACTTTAAGCTGAAGCCAACTTGGGTTCTACAGCAGGACAATGATCCAAGACACACCAGCAAGTCCACCTCTGAATGGCTGAAGAAAAACAAAATGAAGACTTTGGAGTGACCCAGTCAAAGTCCTGAACTCAATTCTATTGAGATACTGTGGCATGACCTTAAAAAGGCTGCACATGCTTGAAAACCCTCCAATGTGGATGAATTACAATTCTGCAAAGATGAGTGGGCCAAAATCCCTCCACAGCGTTGTAAAACACTCATTGCAAGTTATCGCTAACACTTGAATGCAGTAGTTGCTGCTAAGGGGGGCCCAACTAGTTATTAGGTTTAGGGGGCAAACATTTTTTCACATAGGGCCATGTAGCTTTGGATTCTTTTCTTTCTCATGAATAAAACCCTTAACTGCATTTTGTGTTTACATGTGTTATCTTTGACTAATGTTTAAATTTGTTTGATCTGAAACATTTAAATGTGGAAAACATGCAAAAAAGTAAGAAATCTGGAAGGGGGTAAACTTTTTTTCACACCACTGTATATGTAGGTGTCCTCCACTAATAAATACTCAGAGACACTGTAGCTCCACATCTCCTCATTGAGTTTCTTTGGCCTGCTGCTGACTCATCAGTGCATCGACTGACATTCACTCTCTGGCTTCACTGCTCATTGTTGACCTCCCTACCAAGGTAAAATGTCTTACACAGCATCCTGTGTGTGTGTGCGCTGTAATATTTGCTTTCCCTCACTCCTGTTGCCTGGGTGAGCACCCATGAGGGGGGATGGGAGTAGCAGTGGGTAAACACAGCTCCCGCAGAGTGGAAGTCAGTGCAGTCAGAATGAAAAGCCCTTTAGTTCTGTTGTGTTCTCACGTTAATAGATTTCTGTTAATAAATTCCCTTGTTCAGGTGTTTAAGAAATGTTAGCACCGCCATTGTTTTCATTATTAAACGTCACCAACACAAAGTGACGAAGTGAACACTCCCGTAAGGCTGAGAACCTGTTTACAAAACACGTGTTACGACTTCCTGTTATACCTGTGTGTTTAAACTAACAATAGAGTGAATGTTAAGCTCTTACACATGATGTAATCATCAGTTAGTGTACCTATGATAATGTTCTCGCCTGAGATTTAACTATTTTTACCCTTGTCATGCACATCTTGTGAGTCACAAAGGCACTCAACAGCATGGCTGCTAAATGACAGCTCATCTCTACTACTGCAGTCAGACTGAGCCACACCTAATTTGATTTACAAAGTTTCATTATGTCTATTTAAATTTTCTTTCAGCAGACACCTTCAATCTTTTACAATTAAGAGCTTAAGATCTGTCCTTTGTTTAAATTGATTTTATGCTTAGTTTTTTACTACGTTTGTAATTATTTGTAAAATGTCTGCTTTGTAAGGAATTAAAAATGTAAGGCTTAAAAAGTTTAACCTTGCAGAATGAATGCCTACCAGCCATTTGTGTGTAGACTAATCAATAATAACGTTATGGCTATCAGCTTAATGATTTCTAGCTAACCCTTTCCAGTCAAAAGCTCTGGCCCGACCTTGAAGGTATTCTGAAGTAGTTCAGTTGAAGCTTCTATGGACTGGACTAGTAATGCAGCAGAAATTAGGCCACCAAAGATTTTGGCCCAAAAGGGCATCTTTGGTTTTCATTTAATTGATTTCTTCTTTGAAGCAATGATATTAATTTATACATTTGCAATGATCAAACATTAGGGAGGTTGGTACACATTCATATAGCCAAGAATTTGACAATATTCATTTCGGTGCATCCTTAAACTGGACATTTATTTTTAACATATCACTTAAAATAAGATATCCTTTATTGATCCACAAGAGCAGTGTTTCTCAAATGGGGGTTTGTCAAACTGTGGGGTTTTATAATTATTTTTAGTAAAAAATGATCTTATCAAGATCATTCACATCATCTTTATAATGATTATGAATGGAAAAGGTAAACTGAATTGTGAAATTGTATTAAGAATATTTTTCTTTTCTTTATTTTTTATATTCTGTTTACATGTTTGAAATAAATAAATACAAGGGTCATTCTTGGTCCCACACCACACAGGAGATGACTGAAAATGATAAAAGTTCAGGAGGAAAAAAAAAAAACTTATTCATTCCACTTATTTACACAATGAGATTCTTTAAATAGTGTTATCACTCATTCATTCCATCATTATGCTCTACAGCAAAATGTTGGAGACAAGGCAGGTACTTGACCCAAAAAAGTTTGAGAACCACTGCCAAAGAGTGAAAGTCAGGGGTTAGTAAAAACACAAAGAACAATGCTAATACTCTGGACCAGTGACAGAAGACCAGGGACTGGTGTAGACACCAAATGACCTCAGTTTCAGGAAGAATATCCTGCTCTGGCAGCTTGTTAGTCAAAAGGCTTGGTTTGATACTGTTCAAAGCGTTGGAGAAGTCAAAGAGCATGACTCTATAGGACCTCCTGCACGCTTTGTGGGTGAGAAAGATGATGTATTCTAATAACAAATGAGCTGCTGGTACTCAAACTGCAGGGGGTCCAGGAAGTTGGATAGCCCTGGCCTCAGGTGATGAAGATTTAGCCCCTCAAAGGACTTCATGAAATGTGAGGTTAATGCCTTACAGGCTATAAACGCTGGTTGACTACAGGTCTGTATCTCACAGATATTGAGATTTAAAGGTCAATCTTTGTTCCTCTTACTCTTGTTTTAGTTTGGTTTTTTTATTGAAGGTTGAACAGGATTTGAACCTAGGCTTTCTCAGATCCTAATTTGTTTATGTAATGTAACCTATACATGGGTGTTCTACTCTCTGAAGCATGACTCTATGGTTCTGTTCGGATTCACACTTGCCAATTTTTGGAGCTTTCTACTTGTGATGTTGACTATTTTCCTATAGATCAGAAAAACAGATTTGAAGGCACTCTGAAAATCGTTTTTCCTTTACAATGCAAACTGTTTTAAGTCCTTATGCAACCATAATTCCTGCTTTGAAAAAAACCAAAATGTTGCCTATCATATCTCATCCATTTATACAACAAAGATCTTATTAATGCGGTTTTATTTGTTATAGTTGAACACTCTTATCACAGGAGCACACAGAGAAAATGTTTTATAAAAGTCAAGTCAAGAGCTAGACATTTTCATTTAACAGCCGCCACAGGCTGCAACAATTGAATTAAATTCATCAAATATATTATACACCACCACAAAATGAATCCTGAATCCGCGGCTGTATGCCCTATAGGTGCAAAAACAGAGATTGGGTCTCTTGTTCAAATGTTTTTGTCATTTAAATGAGTTTTGAAAAACTGTTAAGAATAGAGTTGGGAAAGTAATTGGTTCTGTGTTTGCTTTAAGTCCAAGGTTGATTAATTTATGTTACCTTTAAGTTTTGGATATAATGTCAGATTTGTTAAAATGTCTTTGATAGCAGCAATTAAGTATATTGCCTAAACATGGAAAAGTGTTGCACCTCCATGCTATAATATGTGATTAAATGAGCTGTCGTCTTGTATTGCGCCAGAGAAAAAAATGTACAATTTAAAGAAAAATCTGGGAGTGATTTTTTTTTGTGTATAAAAATGAGGTGGACTCATTATTTGATGAATTTTGGATTACTTGTGTATTTTTGTTGTTGCTATGTTTTTCATTTGTTTTTTTGTTTTTTTAATGCATATGCAAATGTCTTGTGTCTTATCTATGTGTCTATTGTTTTTTGGTTTATTTATTGTTTTCCCCTAATGTTGATACTGTATGTGGGGAATAAGGGGTGGGAGAGTGGTGGATTATTACATTTTCAGAACATGATTGTTTTTCTGTAAATACCTCTATAATTAATAAACAAGTTCGGATGAACTACGGCCGAGTCCGAGGAACGTCTCTACGCCGAATAATATTAAGTACCACTTTCCCGAGAATTCAGTCAAATGACATGGTTCTGCCGAGTAAAAAAAATAGAGCCCCCTGGTGCCCCCGTGGCACATCCAAAGTAATGGGCCCCATTCATATATTGGTATGTGTCAATGATTAGGTACCACCAACTGTTGCAATATTTGACTCACAAATAAATGAGAAAACAACTTAAATTGAAATTGCCGGAAAAAGGGCTAATCGAATTGTGTGAGACATAATCGTTATTTACGTTGAATTACCTTTGAAACGATATATCACACGTCTATGTTACCAAAAATTTGGAAATGACTGGAAATGAGGGGTGGGCATTTGGGCCCGATTTAAATAAACAACAATTATAAAAATGAGAAATCAACTTTTTTTTCTTAACTTTTGGGGACCCTTTGCCCCCCTGGGCCCCAAATTGTAAATCAGGCTCCGAGCGTTGATGCACACAAATCCATAGAATATTCCTACAAAATTTCAGCCTGATCCGTTCACGAATAACAGAGGAGTAGCGATTTTAACTAGTGTGCACCACAACAAGAACAACAACAAAGTGAGTGGTGTTTTGAGTTCGGTAGCTCAGCCTAAAAAATATGACTGGGGGGAAAAAAAAATCACGTGAATAGTAGTTTAAAGCTTTGTAAAATATACTTCATATCTCTAACACCTTATTTACTCTTAGTAAATGTCTGTTACTCTGTTCTGTCACTTGTGTATGTAGCTTAGCGTTCAGACATGTTAGCAGTGGTAATGCTATATGCAGCTAACGTCAGGGGTTACTGGTGTTGGTGTGTGTCTGATCTTGTCAGTTAGATCCCCTGCTGGGCTTCGTTGAATTAAGAAAGCTTTATGTTCAGTGTGTAGCATTGATGCTTTGACTCATTACCTCCACTTCCTTCTCCAAACCAAGAGGACATGGTGCTGAGTCTCAGAGCTGAGTTGATAAACAGTCGCTACGTTTGATGTGTGAGAGTAGCCATAAGTAGTCAAGGTGTGTCAGCAGTTCAGTGAGTATATAACTACTGTCAGTGCTTCCTGGTAATGGACCTTATGTCAGGGTTGAAGGATTAGTCCTGGGCTTTTCCTGCCTCTCACTCTTCCTCTCTGCTGGAGGGATTTACTGGCTCTTTGAACCAGACACAGCATCAGGTCGTTAGGCAGTTGCACAGATGACGGCGTCGGTATGTCTGCAGCAGCTCTCGGACCCATCTGCACCGTTAGTAAAACATTTGGCCTTCTGATATAACAGAAATGTGTCTATGCATTAGGCTTTGAGTTGTGTGTGCATCAGTGTGTGGTAGCTGAGTTAATTTACAGCATCATCCCTACTGATTAGTTAACTGGACAGTTTAAGTAAAACAAACAGTAATTGATTCGTTCGTAGTAATCTTTTTGCCATTTCAGTATTTACACGTTTGGAAGTTTATCTAATTATAATTATCATTGTTGCCTATTTTTTATGTTTACAACACATGGTAAAGTTAGCATATGAGGTTAATTGACTGCATTTCATGTCTCCAAAATCTGGCTTTTTGGGGCATCCAATTTGGCCCGCAGGAGAAGGTAAAAATTAGAGATAAAACATGAATTATTGTGTAAGTGCTTCACCTGCTCAGTGTTTGAACATCTCATCAGTGCTACAGAAGATCATTGGGGAAAAGTTGTCTGTTGTTGTGGAGGCGACCACCGATACCAGGGATTAGAGTCCTAAAAATTGTAGGTTCACGATAACGTGATAACTTCTAAAACTGTCAAATATTCTGGCCCTTAGTGGTGAAATAACTGATGCATCCTTGCGTCTATTTGTTTTTGTCTAATCATTATGGTCTGGAATTATGTCATCGGATAAATTGAAAATGTCATCAATTTAAATTAAGTTGATCAAAAGTAAACCATTGATCCCTGAGGGAGGTGACATTAATCCTGCTCTCATACATCTTTATATGGCATAAATAATCCGGTTTTCTTTTTTTTATTAATATTTTGTTTCCTCACAGGAGTGTGTTTTAATAGTATGATGTAATTTTCTGTAATTTTTGTAAATGTTAATGTACATTGTGAATATTTCACTGAAACTTGGTTTTAAGAAAATTGAGAATCAAATCAAAATTGTAATATCTGCCAGAAAAATCACACTAAAATCGTTCAGCTTCATAAGATATTATGAAGACCCTTCATTGTGGTTCAGTCTTTCCTACTATTCCCCTGCACTTACCCCGCGTGAACCAGGAACTGCCAGCTCATTTGTGAATGGAGGAGGTGGGAGTGTGTCTTAATAACTACCGTAGTCAGACTCAGGTCCAAAGACTCATTTTTCACCCATAGAAGCCCCTCAGTGCCGCTTTTATATTACGATGTGCATTCTTCTTCTTGTTTATATGTGGGTCATTCCAACAAATTTTCTGGATGTCTAAAAAAATTCAGAATTTATTACCAATTGTAGGAAACTGAAATTTGGTATAGTAACACAGAGTAGGTGGTACTGTCTCAGAATATATAAAAATATCTGCTCTACATTCTGGTGGACATGCCAGGCCCTCAAAATTGGAAAAAATAAAATACTGTGTATCAGTACAAGTGAGTTCTTGTAGTATGAACATGAGAGTACAAATATTTCCATCCTCATCTGGTTTATTTCATCATAAACAGTTAAAATTGAGTTATGTGTATTGGCTGGAAAACAAGATGAGAGCAGAGTGTACTGTGCTACCTACATACAAATTAAATGTCATTAAAAAATATACATTTTTGAGGATTCTACAGCTGTTTTTAGCTGACTATGTCCAGGCGTTCCCAAATGTGCCATTAGGAGTTTCCAATTGGCACATTTGGCACCACGGACAAGTTTGACAAAATAATTGACTGTGTTTGCTGTGATGTTGTCTTAGAATGGTTTATATGGTTAAAAATGTCATTTCAGTTTCCTATGTGATGTAGTTCCTGAGATATTGGAAGCTGAAATGGAAGAAAAACAGGGACAAATGAAAATTGCCACATGCACACCTCACTAAATTAGCCTTTTCTCAAAAAGTGTTCTTCCGATCAAACTGAAATTTACAGTGTGTCTATTGAATAATCACGGAACAATTGGTAAAAATTTCTGAATTTTCTTTTTTAGACCGAAGTGGGAAAATGACATGGAATGACTCCTGTGTGAATCTGCTCTGTTTCTAATGCACTAAAGATGCTTTAATAGTCTTCAATCGTTTTGTTTTGTTTGTTTTTGTAGGATGAGACACTAATGTCTATAAACAAGCATATCCTCACTAATGTGTACTATTACTGTTGTGGCTACACATTAAGGTCAATATTATGGACGGATTAGAAAATGAAAAAGATGCTGGGATTAAATGTTCCTGAATACTTGGGATTATTCTCTTATGTAATAGTGGCATTGCTGGATTGCCAAGCGCCAGAAAGAGTTTGAAAGGCTGACATTAGAGATTTTTACAAACAGTATGTGATTGTGTGACACTAAATCTTTACTTAAAACAAATGTGTTCTGCACTTGTCCTAATTAGTGTTAAATGACGACTCCAAGGTTTTGTTGAATATGAGTTTAAGGATCATAAACTGTAAAGGTAGAAGGTATATTTTATATTTGAACTCTTAGCAGACTGGGATGCCAGTAAAACAGGACACACCGTCCATTTAAAGCACAACTGAGCTTCAGAGGTGTCGCAGTAGTTTCTGTGCTATTTGCACATGGCCTTTAATGGTCATGTAAGAAGTTTTTTTTTTGTGGACAAATGATTATCTGTTCAGTGAAGTCCTAAGAGGAAACATTAGTGTGGGGCTGTTTAGATTTAGATCTAGGACTGATGTTATACATTCCTCTGCCATGTTTTCAGTCTAACAATTCCCTCAGGAATTTGAATTCTACTTCAAACTCAAATTGTATGCTTTAGATGGATGATGTGTGCATTCAAAGGTTTACACATACACTAAGGCAGGGTACTCACTTTACTTCAGGGGGCCACATATGAACTAGTTTATTTGCAAGTGGGCCCAAGCAGAAAAATACAGATTTTTTTTCTTCCTTTTGCCATGAAATGGCAATTTAAACATCTTTTGTTCTCAAGTTTGGATGTTTTAAAGTACCTGGACATGACCCCTCACCTAAACCTCAACCATTACCGCCTCCGCTTTCACGGCAAATTTAGGTAACTTAGAATTTAAAAGTTGATGTTTTTTTATTTTAAATCTGTTACCTGTGGTAATGTGATTGCCTCAATGTGAATGTGTTTGTGTGATTCTACACATGTAGACACATTTATAAGCCATTAAGAAATTAATGGTTTTTTATTTATTTATTTTTACACTGGGGTGGGTTCAAATAAGTTTTACTTTATCCCACTGCATTCCAGGCATTTACGTTTTCATTTTTTCTTAGGTGTCCCGATTTGATATTGATATCGGATATCGGTCCGATATCAGCCAGAAAATTTTCCGTTCCAGCACTTCTATCCATAGGTGACTGTGGTTCACACTCCAACAAAGTAACCTACTGTTGCTGACGATTGTTTTCTATTTGAGTAACATCACTTGATCAAGCCTTTTTGAACATTCCACACTACAAAATAATATATGATATCGCATCGAATCAATATCGGTTTCGGCCAATATGCAAGGCTGCAATATTGGTATCATATCGGAAATTAAAAAGTTAAATCGGACATCCCTATTTTTTTGTATCTTGTTTCAAAAGCCAGATACAGACTTGATTTGCATGGAATGTATTTCTTTTTTTTGTGCAACCTTTTTTGTGTTTGTTTTATTGCCTTGCTCGAAATAAATTAATTTAAAAAAAGAAGGATTAATTCAAAGAAGTTGCAAGTTAAAAAAAAAAGAAAAAAAGACTAGATGTTCAGGCAAATAATTTGTGATTAATGATGACAGTGTAACTATGAGCAGAGCAAAAATAAAAGTCCCAGTATATATTGGGCAGTGTCATTATTTTTTTTAATTGGGAAAGACTGAGATATCTGGAACTAAACTTTATAGTGATTTACATAATGATTCATATTTTTGTAGTATTTTTTAGGGATGTAACGATACACCCAACTCCCGATTCGATTCATGATACGATTCTCTCGCGATTTATTTTACAAAATGGGACTGTAGTCAAATGATGACTAAAAAATATTCCTTTATTTTTTTTTGGGAAAAAAAACTAAAAAATACTGTATTATTTTCCTTTTATTTTTCATTGTCAAAAGAATCCCTTGATAAACTATTCAAAACAATGCAATTTAACTAAAAACAAAATCTTGAATGAAATAAATAAAGGAATAATACAAATAAGGAAGAAGCCTATTAATTTAAATTCTGGTTCTATAGTAAACAATGCAAAACTGCATAATAGTTCTTTTTCTTTTTAAAAGTGCAACTGAAAATGTATTTTGTGCCTTAACGATTGGACTTAAAAAAAAAAAAAAAAAAGTCATTGCACTGATTTACGTCATATATATATGTTCGGACCAGCAAAGGGCGCTGGTAACCCAGTGGTCGGTTGGCATGCAGATATCCTTGCAGTGAAGAAGAGATGCTATGTGCTAGCAGACAGAGCTAATAAAAAAATGTGACTTTTACAGACATTCACGTAATATTACAGATATTCTTTTGGTGCTAAAGGGCTAAGGAATCATTTATGAACATGTTTAACAGTATAAGGCGGCCAGAAAGAAAGTAGTAGCAGATTCCGCCCGCCGGGTACACTGCTGGACAAGAGAAGGGATAAATATAAACAAAGTGCTGCAATTCAATTTTCAAAGTATCGATGTCAATCGCGATACCCATGAATCAATTTTTAACTGCCTTACGATTAATCGTTACATCCCTAGTATTTTTTAAAAACAGTGTATGAAAATAGGAACAAAATCCTACTGCAGGCCTGGAGTTTGACATTATATTTAGGTCAAATGCACATAGTTTAGTACTAGGTATGGGCAATGCTACACAAGCACATTTATTAAAGCATTCAGTGCCAGCCATTTTCAAAATTTCTACCTCCTCAGTGCTAGCCATTTTAAAGCATTTTGACAAATTTTTAAAGACCCACGGAATATTTTGTTCTATGACATTCTGAAAGATTAAAGTTTCTAATTTCCTCAGAAAAATAATTTTGTCTCTAGCTTGTTTTGTTCTTCTGTAATCAGCATTTGAATAGAGGCAAGTTTCACACAAATTGCCAGTTTGTGACAAAAAGCTGAGAAAAACTGCTTTTTCTGAAAAATCTATTAGTTACTTTGAAGTTATATATTTTTTTGCTTTAGGGACACCTCAACATTGTTTTTTTTTTTTTATAAAACTACAAAAACAACACTGAGACCGGGCTTCTGATGACAAAATTTTTGTTGAATGGATTTCTTACTGTATTTTGGCATTCCTCCAAGTCTCTGTCCTGTCATTCTCGACACACACAACTTCCTCTTCATCCCGGACATGCCGAGTCTCACAGCTTGCCCCGTTTTTTTGATCGTTTTATCTCACCATCACGACACTCTCAATAGTCCACTTAGGTTCCACACATGCTCTGGTCGAGTGTGAGCTGGTGGGAACTTCAGCATCAAGTTCCCACCACTCCAATAATATTTAATCATTATAATCATTATAAAAACACCACACACAATCTCACACAACTGTATTCTATACTTTCACTTTCTCAAATATAAATCTAGTTAAAATAAAAATCAGTACAAAAATATCTGAGCTTGTGCATATTGTTACATTGTGCATTGATACTGGCTACTTTGTATTTGTAACACACTATAACAAACATGATCAAAAAACTAATTTTGATATAAAAATGGGGTCATGAGTCACGACAAGAAAAATGTTGGGAACCACTGCATTAAACACTGGTCATTTACACATTTGCTGATTAATGATTTGTTTACAGGACAAAAAAGGAAATTCAACTTTAAAATGCCTGGAAAGTTTAAGGTTATGTGTTAATTGTTTTTAGGACTGAGTTCTGGATGGTTGGTGTCTGTGATGATGTAGGCTGTTGGTTGAGGAACAGGTTCCTAAGGGCTGTGGCTATGATTTGACTGTCTCAGTGTGATGACGGTGCTGTCATGTAATATGACCACAGTGAGTAGATTAAGTAGGGCGAGGCAGGGTTGAGGTCAATTTAAGCCTGGGTAAAAAAATCAATTTAATCGATTAATTGAATTTGATTAGATAAAAACTATTTTTATTTTGCAAATTCCAGTTTAAAAAAAAACGTGTTTTTTTTTTTTTTTTTTTTTGCTGAGATGCTAAAGGAAGAGTTTAATTATTTTTTTAATAGTATATGTTATAAAATATGTAGTTATCTGATTTCTTAATCAGAAAATTGAAGCTACTGTGAAGTTGCTGTTGCACTTTTGCTTAAACCAGGGTTAAAGCTTGAAATTGTTGAATGACAGATCCTCATTTATTTTATATTTATGCATTTTAACTTTTGAGGACAATCACAGCAATAAAGTTGCACTTTTGACAATATATCTGATGTCTGCAGTCATTTTTAAATGCATAAAAAAAACTAAAATCAAATCGAAAGTCGAATTTTTCTTTAAAAAATAGGAGAGTTTTTTTAAGGCAAAATCACCCAGCCCTAGGTCAATTATAATTTTATGGCAAATAATTAGAATAATTAGAATTGTTTTTTGTTTTTTTAATTGTTTCTGTTGTAATCGTAATTAAATTGTAATTGAGATCAAATAATTGACATTGTCATTGCCATGAAAATTCTATAAAAATTGTCAATTACAAAACTGTTCTACACATATATACAGTAGATAAGTATTAAAATATGTTTCATATCAAGCTTTTCCACATTTTACTATTTGAAAAAAAAAAAAAAAAATTAAGGTGTATACTGACACAAAAAACGCCCGCATCAAAATTATTAAAACCTATATTTTCATTGATTAGGAAACCTGACAACAAGGAAACTAATTGATAAGACAGGAAGGTTAACTTTTACTAGGTTATTTATTTCACGCTCAGTAATTGTGATTAATTTTAATTGAACTTTAGTAATTGAGAATGTAATTGTAATTCACTTTCTGCGGATAAAAACACAATCGTTATTTAATTGTAATTGGGAAAATCCTGGTAACTGTAATCATAATTGAATTGTAATTGAACATGGGTAATTGAAAATGTAATTGTAACTGAAAAATGGAATTGACCCCAACCCAGGGTTGAGGTGCCCACTGTCACTGACGAGGATTGAAACAGGAATTAAATGTGGATCCACACGTACGTTGCTTTTCTTATTCTGTAACGGTTGATGAACCTGCTGGACGTGTTAGAACAGCTCACTCTGTCTGTGAGCTCGTCACAGACGTTATCCCGTAAAAGTGGCTTTGTCTTTGTTGATCTGAGGAGTTGTAATTGTTAATGGCTGTGATACAAAGTCACCGGTGAATTTGTTAAACTTTCAAGAGCAGCTTTAATGAGAGCTTTAATAATTGATGCCAAACTTCTTTTTATGACCACGATTGTTCATATGTTAGAACTAGTTTAGCTTCATAAAATATAACTTGCAGTTCATCCGCATTAACCACATAAACCTCAGCCCACTGATGTGAACCAGGTATCTGTGCAACACAGTGCACGTTTTAGTTACTTTAGTCTCCAGTCTTTCATTTTTATTTTTGTAATTATTTTTTTTCTTTGTAAATGCAGACATGTATTACTATGGAAGAGGATTTTAAATCATATACTGTAGATATCTTTTTTGTCTTGATTTTTATTGTCTTATTTTTTATTATTATTGTTGTTGTTGTTGTTGTTGTTGTTGTTATTATTATTATTATTACTCCTAACTTTTTTGTTTCGAGTCCTGTTTTTTTTGTCATTTTTTTACTATTTTGGGAAGCCTGCAAGCTCCCCCATAAACCACAGGAGTTAGGCAGTATCAGGTGAAATTGAAAAAATAAATTAAAATAAATAACAGGACTTTAAGTCGAGACAAAAAACGATTAAGACTTTTTTTAAAAAAAAAAAAAAAAAAGATTAAGACTAAAAATTAATTCAAAAAGTTTCCTACAATTATATTTTTTCTTTCCATTCTGACATTAAATCATGTTTTTTTCTCTGTATATAATATAAACATACACACAAGAAGAAGAAAAAAACTTCAAACATTACATGAGAAACAGGAATGTAACTTTTTAGATCTAGAGATCATGAGCAGAAAAGTATCAAAACAAAAAACCCAAAAGCATAAGTTTGACTGGTTGATTACCTATTAAATTATCAATTTTAAACAGAATAAAATACTTTATCCACTTTAAAATGCTCAAATTGATGCTTTAGTATTTTATTTTGATAAATTCTGGTCATTGTACACGTTTCCCAATGTTGTAAAAAGAGATCCATTTTGAGCAGTGGCAGCTCCTGACAAATACATTTTTCAGGGGGGGGGCAACTGTACTAATGGTGGCTAAGGTGACCCGGTATATGGGAAAATTAAAAGGCAGCAAAACAGTTGCCACATCTTGTTAATTTCTGGTCAACTTACATAGCAATACCAAATGTAATGGCTGCAGGGAAAAGTTACATCCAGGAGTGTTTAACCAACAAAATTAACTTGGCTCTACAAATTTAAATCAACAGATATTGTGAACTGTCAATCACTTTACCTTTAAATATCTTTGAACATGGAAGAATATACTTGCTTTACCAAATTGGACAACATATAAGTCACAATCATTAAAAGTATTTATTTACAGTTCTTTAAAGTAGTTATTTTAATTACAAATAGTTTATATAAATCCATATAAAGGGGTAGTGCATTCAAATTGCTAAACATTGCACAAACAATACTGTATTTGCAGAAACAAACAGTAAATACAGTATATGTTATATATATGCTCACGTTAGGTATGACGAGAGCACGTTAGTGCGAGCCCTACCAGAACCCATAAGGAGTTTGTGAGAGCATTCTGGGTGATTTTCAATTTGCCTGAGATCGGCCAAAAGGGGCGGTACTTCATTGTGCACAGCCTTGCTCTGATTGGACAATGACGTAGAGAGCAGCTCAAACTGTCTAGAACTGTCACAGCCCTGTAACACTGTGGAAGAATACGATAGAAAAAAGAACTCATTTTTCCTCTTTGGTAGGGCATCGCCCTGATCGCCCTTAGGGAAAAACCGCCCATAATTTTGAGTTCAAAGGGGATTTCTTTTCCCATTCTTTCAAAGTGCAATCAGATATTGTTTGTTTGACTCCTGGACTCATTTAATTTGTCAGGAATTATCTGTTTTATTTGTTTTAACTTCCTGTTGTGTAAGTACGTGATCTGAATGTACACAAACTAATGTGTTTTTTTTCTTCTCTTTCTCTCTTTTCACCTTTTAGCTTAACAGCATCAGCAAAGCCATCACTTCCACTGAGACGCCAGTGAAGGAGAAACATGCCAGACGTATCCTTTTATGATCAGTCTGAACTGACTCCAGGTTTTGTTTTTTAATTTAGCATTAAAAGAGGTTTATCTTAACGACTGTAATAGGAATCATTCTGGGGACGCACAGGGAGAAGGGAGCGTTCACCTTCTGGTCCTACGCTCTGGGCTTCCCTCTGGCCAGCAGCTCCATCCTCAGCTGGAAGTTTTGCCACGTCCTGCACAAAGTTCTGCGAGACGGCCACCGCAATGTAAGAAATCCACCAGTCTTTGGGTTATTATGATACAGCAGATGCTGAGGTTTGAGACAGACATGTAGCTTGGTTATGGAGGGAGATTTGTCTCAATATTGATCAATCACAAAAAGTTTCTCTCATGATAAAAACATTTTCAATCAAAGAAAATTGTGTTTGAAAGCAAACAAATATTTGACACCCCAAAAAGAAATTGCATAAAAATACTTCTGAGGCAGATCTGTGACCACCAAAGTGATTTTCTCTTGCTATCCACACACTGTTGTTATTGTTTTCAGCCAAAAAACTGCACATTACAGTAAAACACATGACTTTATAAGCGGTATTGTGAGAGTCCATCGCCGCGCTGTGTTCATCCAACAGCAGCAGCCTCAAACACTCACCGGAGTTTTAAGCTGCTCATTAAGTTTCTTCTCTTCATCTTTAATGAATACAGGAATAGTGTATTTAAAGTGATAATCATTTGTTTATAACCTCAACCGTTGCGTCGCGTTGGGTCACAAACACCTGAGATCAAGTCAAAGGGGATACGATGTCTGCTCCCTGGGTGCCTACACTGCAGTGTTCACTGTGGAGGCGCTGCACCGGCAGCAGGCACTTCCTGGAGTGGGTGGTTCATCATGCTAGTGACGTCACTAGAATTTGAACCGCTCGTTTTTCAGAAGAGGGCAGAGAAGCAGCTCAGAGAGCAGGATTATTGAGGATATCTCAGAGATGCAGGAAGGAAACCCAATAATGCTTTGGGGGTGTTTTTGTTAAGGAATTAACATTGTAACAAAATTAAAAGCTCAAAAAAGTTGATTTGCATGATATAAGACCTTTAATGATAATGATGACAAAATGCAGTATACAAATTTTGTAACATAACAAACATGATCAAAAAATAATTCTAGGAAGAAAAAAAAAGTCTCAAGAGTCGCCAGAAATCACGATCCAAAAATGGTTGGGAACCAATGACAGTGTGTAATGGGCCATGTAGAAATAGTTTTTCAAACTAATGACTCATCTGGTTACTGATGGGAATGCTAGAATTTAAACACACCTGTATGATGAGTGCAGATGAGCTTTATGACCAGGATATTTAAACACACTGTAAAATGATGTCAAAGCAGATGGAGAGTCGCCGTGAGCTGATAAAGCAACTGTTTATCAGGGGTGTAAAGATTAATCAATCTAGATTGATTGATCAATTATTTTGTCAAATCAATCTAAAGTATAAACATCGATATCCATCGCCATTTTGCCTTCCGCTTTTATTTTGAAAGTCCCCCAAACGCTTGTTCGTTCAGAGCGCAGTGTTTCGTCTCCTGAGCAAGTTGATCGGTTATGTTTTTTTTAAGAACATAGTGAAAGAAACAACTGATCAAATCAATCAAATGGCATATGCTGCTTTAAGGCGTGTCCCTCATCGACTTCGAATGATTGCCTGACTTTACTCTGTTAAAGCACTGTGTGGGTTTGTTTGAAAACAAACGTTTTTGTTTCAGGACAAAAAAACTCTCCTTATATTGTGATGTCAAATAGCCAAGTTCTGGAAGATCTACTTTACTTGCCCTGACCTCTGTTTTTAAACGTTAGTTGGTGAAATCCTGTAAATTCCTTAAGCAGTCGGGCAATAAAGTTCTCAAAATGTATGAAAATTGTCTTTTTATTATTTAATGTGAAAAAAAAAACAGATGGTGGTAAATGGGTTCAAAATATTGTCTGATATCAATCGCAGGCCTCTAAATCAGATCATAATTGTATTGTGGCAGGCTTTGTGACATTGGCAAATATTGAATTATTGTTCTGAGAATCGATATCGTATCATATCGGAATTAAACAGTTGATTTACAGCCCTACTGTTTATCTCATTTAGAATCTGGTTTGTTAATTTTCTCAGGTACTACAAGACTGCATGAGGCATCATAGTTCCCTAGTAGAAGTTGGAAAACAATGGGTAAGTCATTCTGTTTACATTTGAAAAAACAAGTGCTTGATTCTCCCTTCTGCTGGTTTTTCCAGGGCCACCTCCATGACAGATATGGTCAGCTGGTAGCTATCTACACCAAGCTGCTCTGCACCAAAATGGAGTTTCATGCAAAGGTAGAAGCACGAGTTGTGGACCTGCAGTTAATGTTTTAAAATACACAAAAACCTTAACTATTAAACATCTTTACAGCATGCAGACATCCCACCTAATCTGGAGGTAACGGATGAAGTCCTGGAGCGCGCTGCAGGGACCGACATCAATAATGTGTGAGTTTCACTTTGTCTCATAGTGGAGGTGTAGGGCCTCCGATTTTCTGCTTCAAAATTCCGTTTTAGGGTTTATCCATTTCTGCATCACTTTGACTTTTTTGTTTAGTTTCCATTTCATCATCTTTCTCCGGAAGCGTATTGCATTCAGTTGAAGAAAAAAAATAATAATTTTTTGCTTAATAATTTTTTATAGTTTTTCAGACAGATTTTTTTCTGTTTTTCAGAGTAATTTTTTTTTTTCATTTTTCTGACTTATTTTTCAGTTTTTTTCAATTGTGTTTTTGGAATTATTGAGATAATTGAATATCCAGCGAGAATTTCCATCCTATGGCGACTCCTTGCTGCACGTTTCAGCTCTCTACCTCAACTGCACACCGTACGGATTCAGTATTTTCAGCAGTCTCCTGATTGTATATTGAGTGAACACATAGCCAGCCTGAATGCACTTCAAATGCATCATTTTATATCTATGGAACATGCCATATCTGTCCAACTGGTCCTGGAGAAACGTTGCTTTTACCTCAATCTGCATAGGCTTTCCTTCTGAACAACCGCAAAGTCCTCAGGTGCCTGCATAAAGTCCGTAGACTAATAGAAATGCCTTCAATATGGCTTAAATTGCTCCAAAAAACAGAAGAAAAATAAATAGCCCAGAAAACAAACCAAAAAATGTTATCATTCAGAAAAACCTGATTTTTTTTTTTTTTGTTTTTTTTTTTTTTTCCATGTGAATGCAATACGCTTCCATATCTTTCTCTGTTTAAATGACTTAACTGGCTATTAAACTTTCCAATATCACGGCAAACATTCTAAATAGGGTTAATAGAGTCAACTGCTGTTATTAATTTAACATTTTCTATGCTTCAGATGATTTACAAAAAACGGGACTTAAGCCACACATCCTGAGCCTTGTATTTAAAGAGAAATCTACCATGGAAATATGTGATATGGTCCCAAAACATGCATGTGAGGCATTTCCGTGTCATGTTGGGGCCCAATTTTAAATCTAGTCTTAGTCATAACGTAGATTCTATTTTTACCGCCCTGTTGTCTCGGAGCAGAGCCGTGTTCTTTGTTGTCTAACACCGGTATCCCCTTCACTCTTGCAGGTTCCAGCTCACCGTAGAGGTGTTTGATTACTTGGACTGTGAGCTGCGGCTGGCTGATACAGGTAAAAAAAAAAAAAAAAACTCCTCCTCCGCCCTTTTCCCCGCTCCTCGCTTGAGCAGCAGTCATGAGTGACTGCCCACTGACAAGATCTACTGCAGCACAAAGCTCCAATAACCCTAGAACACTATTGCTAAGATTAGTCACATCATTACTAATGCTGTTTAATTTTTACTCTATAATATACCCAATAAAAAATTATTAATGACAGAAATGACAAATTAGTGTTGGTTTTTTGTGTTTTCAACTATGCCATGCCTAAGAAAATGAGAGAAAAAACTACCAAGGATGGGACCCACCCATTTTTAGGAATTTGAGGCTTATCTGTGAAGGCATAGTCTCCATATGAATTTTCTTTGAAATCACCAATTTATGATGTGTTTTTACAACAACTGGACTAAATAAAGATAGCGTGGACAATTCAGGACAACTTTTAGTAAATTTATTCCATAGACGCAGTCAGTACAGTACATACAGGGTAGTAATGGAGGGTCATTATCACTATTACACCTGAACGTTTGCCTGTTGAAAAAAGCAGGCTTTGGAGTTGGAGAACATCCACACCTTCTAAAACATCAGCGAAGCTGCTGAAGCTACCCTGGAACCCTTCATGAAAATAATGTAAATATGTTTGCTCGGAGGAAAATCACCTGCCGATAATGTTCTAGGGTAACTTTTTACAGTTGACTCAGTTTTAACCTGTGCTTCCTTCTTTTTTTTTTATTTATCTGATGGGGAAATTCAGATGGTTTCATTGTAAATAGGACAAACCTCCCATAGGCTTTCTGGGTGTAGATCAAAACATCAACATCTGGCTATGCATCATATATCTGAGTTTTGGATGGAGAAGATTTTTTATTTTTTTTACCCGTGTATCTTTATACATGATTCTACAGGGAATTTATATGTTATTATTAATGTATACATGTAATTGGATGTGCCTTAAAGACAAGACAAAAACAATTATAGTATTTTGTTACCGGTACATTTTCTGGTTTACCCTTTTGGGTGTTTGCCTGGTTGTTGCTGTTTTCAGCTTTGTTTTACTCTTCTTTGTTCTTGTCTGTTTTGGGTTTTTGTTACCTGAACTTCACATATTCAAAAAGTAGGAAAAACTCTACAATGTTTTTACTGTACTGTGTTGGCTGGAATAATAAAACTAAGAAAAAACCACAAAAACTGCAACGTTTTTAACAAAGTCTGCTGCTCTCTTGTGACTGAAACAGTTTTACTGACATTTAACCTCTCTAAGAAAGAAACATGTAATCTAAACCCTACTATTCATTTAGCCTGTATTATGGAGCCATCTGTATTCTCCACAGTGTGCATTAAAGCACCATCTATTTAATGCATGGACCAGAAAAGGCCCGTGGTGCATTATTCAGTGAAGCTTTGAAATATTTCATAGCTCTCAATGGTGCATTGAAAAGATTAAAAAAGGTTTAGTTTAGTTCAGGGTTGCTCATGTGCACTGAATTCCCGTCTGTTTGACTCCTCCCACAGTGATTCGACAGCTCAACACATCCATCGCCATCTCCACTCTCACATCAGGCCAGTGTCGCCTGGCTCCTCTCATCCAGGTCATCCAGGACTGCAGTCATCTCTACCACTTCACCGTCAAGCTGCTATTCAAGCTGCACGCCTGTAAGGATGGCCAGCAGAAGTCTAGACGTCAATGTGAGGTAGCCTTGCTCCACATATATGTGAATCCTGTCATTATTTACAGGTCTCCCTGCTGACACGTTGCAAGGACATCGGGATCGTTTTCGTGAGCAGTTTCAAAGGTAACTGCTTAAATTTTTTTTTCTTCCTTTAAAGCACGTGTCAAACTCAAGGCTCAGGGTCCAAATTCAGCCCTTTAGAGCCGTGGTTCCCAGCTTGAAAATGTCAACCTGTACGTTTAACGCACACTAAATATCAATTTTGTGCATTACAATTATTGTATAGGAGAGTATGTATTTACCTCAATTTTTAGTAATGAGCATAACATGTTAGTAACAATTTAGTAGGATATTAAGGCCATGATATTGTTTATTTCATTAAAGCAGTTTATTGTCAACGGGTGGAAAAGCTTTACAATGTCTGAAATAGGTTTAAAAATGACTCAGCATGTTTGAAATAGATTCATCAATGTTTCCAAGTACCCCCTACAATGTGTTCACGTACCCTTAGGGGTACACGTACCCCTGGTTAGGAACCACTGCTTTAGAGCATCAAATTTGGCCCGCTCCAATAAGTCAAAATAATAAAAAAAAACATTAATTTTTTTAAAGTATCAACTAATTCAGTTGTAGATATCTCAGCCCCTCAAAATACAAAAATTCATTTGCAGAGCTCCGTTTTCCAGTTCTTATATCACATGACGGCAGGCATTTTTAATCTCAAATTGTTGAAAGAACTCAACTTTTCCAATATCTAGCAAATTTTATTTCACGAAATGTCCCCAAATTCCCCCAAATCAGGGAACTTTCAGTAAAGATCCTGCAGGAACTGATATACTCAAATTTTCAATTTCACGCCACTCTTCTTAAAAACCTTTCCTCATTGACAATAAAGATCATTAACACAAAACAAAACACTTACACACAAAGAAATTAATAATGAGAAGCCTGAAATGTAGCAGAAATTAAGAGCATTAAATTAATAGACTGCATTAGATATGCAACCGGGAACATACGTAAAGTTTAACTAAAGTGCAAAAATAATGATTAGGTCGGTATGTTGAGTGGATTTTGAAAATGTGTTATTTGTCAGGATTATTTTGGGGGCAATGTGTGCAGGTGAAAGTTCACCTTTCTTCAAAGTGGGAAATAATGCAAAATGGCCATAGTCTTGAAATTTGCCATAAAGGGAACCTTTGTAAGCTTTTCCAGAATTTGAATATTGATCTGCTGTAGAATGTGATGGATAGATTTTAAAAATGTGAGATGTAATTATTTTGCTTGATTTAAATGTCACTGTTGTTCTACAGCCTCAAGTCATTCTTCAATAAAGCCAGAGACATGCTGTACTTCAAAAGGCTGATCCAGATCCCCAGACTGCCCGATGTAAGTTTATAGAGATGTCTTTTTTTAACAGCCTCCAACTTGAAAATCAAGCTTATTTCCAGAAACTTAAGCTTTATATATGTTACTGTGTCAGGCCAACGTTGTAGCTACATGGACTGTAGCTCTCTGCGTCAACACAGACCACTACGCCATAACATTTTGTGTGCCTCCCAAAAATCCTGACTGGCGACACGATCCATAAGGGCTGTGATTGGTCTGCCCCAAACCTCGCCCCCGGTCATTGCCGTTT
Source organism: Gouania willdenowi (assembly GCF_900634775.1). Classification (NCBI taxonomy): domain Eukaryota; kingdom Metazoa; phylum Chordata; class Actinopteri; order Blenniiformes; family Gobiesocidae; genus Gouania; species Gouania willdenowi. The sequence continues at coordinate 34,403,217 of NC_041052.1, forward strand.
CCAGTCAACATCGCCATGTTTCAACTTTTTGTGGAGCGATAAGAGAGTTCACAGATTTTGTCAAAAAGAAAACTGAGGCAAACAAAAAGTGCCAGATTTTTCATTAATTCCTTTCATGGCTACAGGACACATGAAGCAACGCTAAATGGAGCCAATCACAGACGAAAGATGTGTGTTTTCTGCTAATATCGCTACTCTGCCTCGTCTCTGTACCTACAGTGTGTGTGTTTCATTAACGGTAAACAATGAGCGACATGCTGCAGAGGCTGCCGAAGGAGCATAGATGACATTTTGTCTAAAGTCTACAGCTCTGTTCATACGCTTACATTGTTTTGCATGTTGCCTATGTTTATATTGTCCAACAATACACACATGGTATTGGTTAGGTAGGTAAGTAATAATCCCGAAAGAAATTGCATTTTAAGAAGCTTAAACATTGTTAGCTGTGACCGGAAAATAAACAAGGGGTTTTTAATGCTCCTCTGAAACTTCACACAGCAACAACCCCCTAGCGGTATGGCGGCAAATTTGCTTAGCAATGCAGAAGTGCTGTTGGCCAACCTCTGCGTCACATCGACGCCATACCTACGGCCTAGGTTCTGATGTGTGCGCGTGCGTGCATGTGCAGCTTTAAACAAGGCTAACTTTCTGTAATTCTCTCTCAGTCCCCACCAAACTTCCTGCATGCAGCGTCTCTGGCCAAACACGTAAAGCCAGTGGTGGTGATTCCAGATGAGGATGAACCAGAGCAACAGGACGATGATGATGACGATGCTGAGCTTCTTATCGAGGTCAACGATGCTCCAACTTCCAGCGTTCAGCCGCAGGTAAAGCAGAGCAGATCTGACACGCTGCTGATATGATAGCATGACATGGTTTTGTCACATTTTCACATTTATTTTAGCAACTGGACATTTTCGATCAGGCCTTTGGACCTCCAAACGGTGGCTTTGATGACAGGTGAGCTCATCTTTTCTTCAGTGAGTCCTTCAGTGTGTGACCATGCAGTGATTATGGAATTCCTCACGTACAGGGACCTGCAGATTGAGAGCCTGAAGCGGGATCTGGAGTTGTTGCGAGCAGAGCTGGAGAGAGTCAAAGCTGAGGTGAGGTCTGGCTGCTGGATTTTAATAATACTGTAATAATAAAAATAATAATAGTATTATTAATAATAAATTAAAATTGTATAGCGCCTTTTTTTTTAAAAAAAAAAACACATTCAGACGCTTTACATTAGGGGTGCCAAACTCATTTTTGTTCAGGGGTCAGCAGTTTAATATCAAGTGGGCCACAGACTATATGCGAAACAAGTAATTTCAACATTATTGTTCCCTAGTTTGCACTTCTACGTAGACATAAAATACAAAATATCTAGGAAATCGACACTATCCAAGAATGTCATACATTTCAGTCCCAACAGGATCTTCACTTTAAATTTCCTAGATTTTGTGACCAATTTCTATTCAATTAAGGGAGATTTGTCATAATTTGAGGAAAATTGAAGGATTTTGTTGGAATTTTGTAGTTTGTTCAAATGCAATATAAGCACCAGGAAAACTGAGTCCCTGCAAATATTGTTGAGTTATATTTACACAATGATTTATGTTTTCTCTGTCATTTTAACTTTCTCCTGGGGACCGGGCCATGAGTTTGACACATGCTTTACAAGGAGAGAGAAAGAGTAGGTGCGTTGTTAGTGGGTGTTAAATGCCTGTTTGAAGAGAGAGGTTTTTAACTGTTGTTTGAAGGATTGTGGTGAGTCAGAGGCACGGATGTTTGGGGTAGAGAGTTCCAGAGGGTGGGGGGGGGGCGGCCTTGGACAAGGCTCTGGGTGGTAGAAAGGATTCTGTGTCCAATAAAGAGGTTTTGATTTTCTACGTGCAGAGGAATCTTAAACATGTGTTGGGCGGATGCTACTCAACACTTGTAGAATGTGGCACGTCCCAGAGCTATAGACCTTTGACGTCACCCAAACAAAAACAGCTTGTTTACTTCAGGGTCTTTAATCCAAGTCTTCTACTTTTAACCAGGTGGTGTTTTAAAAAGGTTGTATTCTATTTAGTCAAAAAAAAAACAATTGCATAGAGTGCTGCATGGGTTTGTTGAAGTTTAAAGATGCTTGAAAAATGTTGTGTTTCTCTGGTGCCAACATGTTTCAACCTTACACAAACATACCATTAAAACAGGAAACTCACAATATCATAAGGTTTTACAGTATAAAGTGGCTATTCATGGTAACTGCAACTCTCTGAAGATATTAGGCATTGAGCACATAAAAATTAAATCAGAGGAGGATTTGCTCCTACAAAGAGTCTTTTTGGATATATACATATACAATGTCCAGGTCTAAATGGGGAACTGGACTTCTCTTTTTTTTGTAGCTTTTCAGGGCCTTAATTAAATAATTGTTTAGAATTTATCATGTGACTATTAATCATGTGACCTGTTGAGAACCTTTAAATGAAGCAGCTTGGCAGCTGTTATTTTCTATTTGTTTGTTTTTCCAAACATCAGCTAGTCGCATACAACTGTATTGTAAACTTTTGTGTTCTCTTGTGTGATTAGTGTAGTAATTGAGTATCAGAATTAGTCTTCTCACTGAATTTTCATTGTGATTATCTTTTTCTAACTTATTTCTGTCACCAGAGATCTACTTCTAATTTAGTCAACAAGATTGAAAAGTATTTAATTTTGGTAGCCCTAGTTTGCTTTTCTGTTCCAGCAAACTTGAACTATAGTGATGATTGCTCACTGAGGCCACACTTTATAAATGACTGCATGGTCATAGTTATCAAAATCATGTTGGAATATTTGAACTATTAATTTGTGAAAGCGGATAACTTCGTTTTTATTCATTTTTAGAAGGAGTTATTTTCATGATTTTGTTCAGGTGATAGGAATCAAAGTTAAGCGGATATCACTTTTCAAAAGCTACTCAACTGTGATTCGACGCCCATAGCCTGAACAAAATCATAAAAAAAAGATAATTTACTGAAAATGTATAAAAACAGTTATCTGCTTTTGCAAAAGAACTCTATATTTGGCATTGCAAAATTAAATACATTCCACATCTGGACATATACTGTATTTATCTGCCTTGATATGGTTCACAATATCTTTCTAGGTTTAATGACTTCACTTTGGGTGGGACAATAGTGTAGGTATTGGTATTTCAGCCTCACAACAAAAAGGCCCTGGGTTAAGTTACTAGGGTGGGACTTATGTGGAGCCTGCAGCTCGGGTCTGAACCAGAACAAAGAAGTCAGAGCACATTAGTCTTTCCACTGGCTCCCAGTCAGCCTCAGAATAGACTTTAAAGTTCTGCTACTGGTGCATAAATGTATGAATGTGTTTGGTCCAGAATACATCAGTGAGATGTTAGTCAGGTCTGAACCCAGCAGGTCTCTCAGATCTATGGACACAGGTCAGATAGTGGAGCCCAGAGTTCAAAGATCTATGGACACAGGTCAGATAGTGGAGCCCAGAGTTCAAAGATCTATGGACACAGGTCAGATAGTGGAGCCCAGAGTTCTTAGTAAACATGGTGATGCTGCTTTTAGTTGTTATGCTGCAAAGAAGTGGAACAAACTAGGACTGGCCGATATATCAAGATTCATTATATATCAAGTTTTTCATTTTGGCGATATAGAAAATTACATGGTCTTTATTGAGAAATACTGTATATATATATATATATATATATGTGTGTGTTTTTTATAGCTTATTTTGTTTTAAAATACTTGTTTTAAGAGATGCTGCTTTCATGACTTCTCAGAACAGCATTAAAAGCACAGTTTGATAGATTGTTTAGTGTGTTCTAACCCAGACCTTCCCCTTAACAAGCCACACTACAGAACTCACTCACATGCTGTCCCTTAGAGGAGAAAAAGCCAAAAGAGGCACATATTGTGTAACTGTTTCTTAATAATTGTCTTTCTGGTCTGGTTAAAATGATCAATATTCATATTGTATATTGCCATTTTGATAAAAAAAATATTGAGATATATGAAATTTGGTCCATATCGCCCAGCCCTAGAATAAACTGTAGCAGAGCTGAAGTCAGCATCCAATGGGAACACTTTTAAATCCAAATTAAAGGCACTCTTTTTCTCTACTGCATATGACTGCGAGGGAGATTTTTAATCATATTATTGTTGATTTAATGGTTTTACTGCTGATTTTAATGTTCTTATTGATATTTAAGATATTGAAGGTTTTCTGTTGCACTTTTTGATCATGTAAAGCACATTGAATTACAAATACATTTGCCTTGCTGCTTGGATTTTGTTTTTTTGTTTTGTTTATTCAGTTTAGGTCATTTGTGTACCAAATTACTTGTAGGAGTGAATGGGGGCCGTGATGGGATTATTATGAGTTTTTCCTGCGGTCACATTTCGATCCATCCAGTCTGATCCAATCTATGCCAGCACTCTGCTACCCATACATAGTAAAGGACACTTAGCACAAAACTGTCTGTTGTTCTCTGTTAAGGCTCAGCGCTACATCACACAGCTCAAGTCTCAAATAAACAGTTTGGAGGCAGAGGTGGAAGAGCAGCGTGCACAGAAGCAACATGCACTAATGGAAAATGAACAGCTGCGCATGGAGCTGGAGGCGACTCGACGCAGAAACGCAGAACACGAAAGCCTACAGACCACCTTCTTTGAGGCAGACCGTAAGAGTACCAGCTAAGATTCTTCACCCAAACAAGGCTGATAGTTATGTAATGCTTATTTCAGACATGAACAATTTAAATCCCTAAAGAAAAAGGAAAATAAATGAAAATATTAAGAAAGCAATAAAATAACAAAAAAGTCACTATCATTGTTGTCTGTAACATTATGATTGTTTTTAATATTATAAATAACTAGTTGTAGTATTATATCATTGTCATCATTATTCCCAGCATCATGAACTCATCATTATCACATCATTGCCACAATTATAAATACTGTCCAGGGTCCCCATAGTCATGCAATTTCTGGAAAAATGATGGAATTTGAAAAAAAAAAACAATTTTCCTTTCTTGCAAAGTCATGGAATAATTTAACTGTTTTGGAAATATAGCCTATTTTATTTTAATGTTTAAAATCCAACCTTTGCTATTACAATGGGATGTTAAGGAATTCCCTTAACCCTGACACCTTGTGTTTTACATCACTTTGAATAAAAGTGTCTGCTAATTTCAATTTTAATCTTATAATTAAACAAAGTAGCACTTAGGTAGTTGTTGTTTAATGTTACATTCAATAGCTGATGCATCGTTATTTAAGAAATATTGCAAAATGGGTGTCAAAGGCAATTGTGCTATATGCTATATCATAGAAGTGATGGACACAACTTGCATTACCTGTACCACATTTTTGCTACTAACCATGACACACACACAGACCCCTGTCACAGTAGTACACTGAAAGGTCCACTCATTTTTGGTAGAATAGATCTTAGCGGATCAGAACTAAATCATGAAAAAAGTGTGGGAACCCTGACTTTCTCTATCAACTCAAATATTATATTATTAGTACATGACAAACCAAGCCCGAATTCACAACCATTATGATTTCGAAGCCTTCGTTCTCCATCGTATCTGTGCAGAAAAGGCCCAGGCCACCGAGCAGCGCTACAACAAGCTGAAGGAGAAGCACACGGAGCTGGTGGCGAGCCATGCTGAACTGCTCCGACAGGTACAGACAGCCCGCAGGCCTCATCATTCAATTATACACCATTGTCTGGCACTTAATGGTAAACACTAAATGTGCTAATATGGCGACAGAGTGCAGACACTGTGAAGATGCTGTCAGCGACTCAGCAGACCCAGGAGGAGGTGGAGAGGACCAAACACCAGCTGACATTTGAGATCAATCGGATTAAACAGGAGTCAGACATGAAGGTAACTGTGAACCAGGGTTGTGGTCAATTATAATTATGTCTTCAACTATCCATGTTCAATTACAACTTTATTATGATTACCGTCACCAGCATTTTTTCCTCAATTAACATTACATAACAATGATTTTTTGATCCTCAGAAAGTCAATTACTATTTATCACATTTACTGAGTTTGAAATTAATAACCCAATAAAAGTTAACCTTCCTCTTGTGTTAGCTTTTTGTTAGCATCTCTAATAATAACTGGTCTAAATCAGCTCTAAAATACACTAAAAACACTCATTTATTTCCTATCTATTGGTTACCTTGTTAGGCTTCCTAATCAATGAAAATATAGGTTTCAATATTTTTCGGTGTGGGCGTCTGAGCCTTTTTTGTGTCAGTAAACCCCTAGATTTATTTTTTTTATTTTGATATGATACACATTTTGATAATTAACTACATATTTTTAGAACTGTACATGGAACTGTAACACGGTTCCCCACTTTTGCGTTATATTGTGTTTGACAATTTGTATAGAATTTTCATGGCAATTACAATTGCAAAGTCAATTATATAAACTCAATTACAATGTAATTATGATGTTTGTACTAAGCTGTAATGTCCTTGTAGTTGGAGGAGCAGAAGTTTGAGATGGATAGGCTGAGGAGAGAGCTGGAGGAGAAGGTGGCAGAGATGACGCGGATCAAGGACAACATGCAGAACACTGAGAAGGTGAGTGTTTCAGTTTCAGTTCATTTGTTTCAGTCTAACAAAAGTCTTCAAACATAAATCACAATTTAAAAAAAATATAACAAGACTGAAACAGGCAGAAGCAAAAATGCTTCAATGCCCAACATAAATCATTACATTCAAGTTACCTTTCTCAAATAATACACACAAAAGAAATGGAAGCGTTTAACAAAATACATTTGAGTTGTCTTTTTCAAATAATGCATATATACATATATATATTTTATATACACAACATTTAACAAAGAACACTTTATACCAGGGGTGCCAAACTCATTTCATTCAGGGGTCGAATACGGAGCAGTTTAATCTGAAGTGGGCCGCAGATTATAGGCGATAAAATGAGCAATTTTGTCATTCATGTGCCTGAGTTTTCACTTCCACGTATAATAGTATTTAAAGTATGTAAGGCACCAACAATATCCAAGCAATAAGCAACAGATGGAAGTCCTTGCACAATCTTATGTTTTCTCGATTTTGTGACTAATTTTTATTCAATTTGGGGAAATTTTGGGGAATAATTTAAGGAAAAGTGTAGGATTTCGGAAAAAATTGAGAGTACTTACAGCAATATGAGATTAAAAACATTTCTACAGGTACAAATCTGTTTTGCAACAGACGTCTCGCAAAATGTGTTGCAAAACTCAAGCAGCTCAGATTCATACGAGAAAAGTAGTTTGGATCTGTAGTGGCAGATTCGAGAAGTTGTAACCGGAGAGTTGTGGTTGTAAACGATAATTTGCACGAGTATTAAAAATACATGCGAGTCTACACATTTGTGAATATTTTTCTGTGACTTCACATTCAGATCACGAATGTGTGAATATTTTCTTTGGGTTTTAATTTTAAATTTACAGGTTCGCATTTTTCTCAACATTTGCGAGATGAAATTAATTTCACGTGTGTGGATTTTTTATACACACGCTCACATCACATTCTATAATCGCTCTTATTTTGCAACGAATCTACCTTCATATTTTTTTTGCAATAAAACAATATCATTAACAATGGTCTTAAAAGGGATGCCCCAGAGTTCTACACAGTACGTCATATATGGGAATATCAAAATATAATGAGTTGTAAAATGTTGATGTCTGCTGCAGTAAAGACATGCAGCAAATTATTCCATGTTGCATTCAGAAGTATCTTCAGCATTATGTTGACATGCTCCAGACTGGATGGTAATCTTCCTCCTCTGACCCTTCATATTATTGCTCTCTCTGTTTCACCAGACGTCGGAGCAAATGAACAGCTCGATGACGGCTCTGCAGGCAGAGAAGGAGCGTTTGATGCGCTCTGTGAGCGAGAAGGACGCAGAGTTGTCGTCTTTGCGGCAGTCGACCCAAGTGCAGCAGTCGTCACTCCAGCAGGAGCGAGAGAAGAGCAGCAGGACACTGGAGGAGCTGCAGAACAAACTGCAGGAGAAGGTGAGTCAGGACAGATGAGCCTCCATCTTCTGTGAACTCAGTAGTTCACAAACAAAACTTTAAAACCAGGGGCGCACGGTGGATAAGTGGTTAGCACGTCTGCCTCACAGCAGGAAGGTCCTGGGTTCAAGCTCTGGAGTCCTTTCACTTGGGTCCTTTCTGTGTGGAGTTTGCATGTTCGCCCTGTACTGCATGGGTTTTTCCAGGTATTTTGGCTTCCTCACACAATCCAAAAACATGACTGTTAGGTTGATTGGAGTCTAGAAATTGCCCAAAGGAGTGAATGTGAGTGTGTTTGTTTGTCTGTGTGTTGCCCTGCGATGGACTAGCGCCCTGTCCAGGGTGTACCCCTGCCTAACACCCATTGTGAGCCGGAGATAGGCACTGGCAGACCTCTGCGACCCTGAAGTAGGGCAAAGTGGGTCAGAAACTTTAAAACCTGTCTGATGAGGGATAGTCAATTACTGCTGACTGATGCTCCAAATCAGGGTGGACCCTGGGTAGGGATGGAACCTTTCACATTTGAACCAATACTCAGTACCTGTGAATCGGTATCTGTACTCAACGGTACCAATTTTTGGTACATTTTTGTGTTAATAAATGGTAAATAATGAAATCTAAAAGGTTCTATGTTTAAAATAATGACAACACATTTTAACAAATGTGTCAAACTGTGTTGTTTTTGTTTGATTTTTAAATAATGCACAAATTGAAAAGCAGCATCTATATTTTTAGTATTTCATTTACATTTGTGCACATAGGTGGAAAACAATGTATGAATGGCAAAAATTCAGTTAATTATAGCTTGGTCTAAGCAGAGCGGCTGTGCCCGCTCTGATTCCGGAGTCTACGGCTCTGAAAGCCGAGTCAGCGTCTCTCGGTTACCCCTTTTTGGCCAAAAGAACCAAGTTTTCGTTCGCTGCTGTTGCTAGTGCCAGAGCTTAGTTGGTTCTAATCCTGTTTATTTTCGGACCTGTATGTGCCAAGGAGCCCGTTTCAGTTATCCCGCACGTGCACCCACAAAGTGAAGGGAGAGTCTGATCAGAGAGCGTTTAGGTTCCGAAACATGGTGATTTTACGTGAATCGGTACTCAAAAAAAGTGTGAATTCGGTTCCTATCCCTAACCCTGGGCGTGTCTCCAACCAATCACATGGTTAGAAAACAGAGACGATCACAGACACACTCACATGAACTTGGAGAGTCCAGGTGATTCATGCATCTTTTTCCAAATGTGAAAAGAAAGTTTCTTTAGAAAATACATGCAATGTGAAGGAGAACATGCAACATATGTTTGGGATCCTCAGGCTGTAGAGCAAAGTGTCCTGCCAAACCTTCATTCATTGGCCCTTTGACCAATGACACGCAGACTTGAATGAACAAACTACTTCACAAAAGATGCTGAACCATAACATTAAGTTTTAAAAACAGACAAAATGCTTTTTTTCTTATTTACAAGACTGGGCCAGTTGTCTTTGGATAAAATAGCAGACACTGTAATGTCAAAAAGAGCAAGGAAAGGAAAATTGGAAAACCAACATGTACTGTATATACTACTTAAAGGTCTATTAAATGAAGATTAGAGTGAAGCTGTTGTCTATTAAGTCTTTAAAAATGTAGAATAAATATAGAATGCTGCCATGCCAGCATATATACATGAATGTGATCTATTGCGTGTTTGTGTATGTATCTATGTAGTCACATCAAGAAGAACAAATGAAGAAGAAGCTTCTAGAAGAGCAGTTTGCTTTGCTACAAGGCACCATCACTGAAGCTGAAAACATCATCCAGGATGCTGTGGCCAAGCTGGACGACCCTCTGCATGTGCGCTGTACAAGCTCTCCAGGTCTGAACCTTTCTCTATCACTTAGAAGATAATATATAATTATATTAAACACCAACTAACAGACACTTTCATCTTTTTAAAACACAGATTACCTCATAAGTCGAGCAGAGGCGACGCTGGGCTCCATCGACAAAGTGAAGAAGGGTCACGCAGACTATCTGAGTAACATGGGGGGTGAGTGAGCGTCCTCCGCCTCTAATTTATGCTGAACCAGTGACTTTGTGATGCTGTCTGGTTAGTTTCTCATCATTATATTTGCATGTCTGGCTGCTCTCTGACTATAGACGCTGCAGGGCTGCTGAGGGCTCTGACCCAATTCTCCCACTTGGCTTCGGACACGATCGTCAACGGCAGCGCTACGGCCCACATGGCGCCCACTGACCACGCAGACCGTAAGGACGCACTTCCCGACACTGTTGTACTTTATCATTTTCTTACAGACCAAAATTGACCCCATAATCAACAAGTGCAGCGTTTGGTAAATGTTTTGAAAGTAAAAGATTATATTACTTGAAGGTTGTGGATTTGATCCCAAACCTTTTTTTTGTAGAGTTTGCAGCATGTTCTCCCAGAGTGTGCATGGATTTCCTGCATCAGTATTGATAATGATTGTAATGGTAATTATGTTAATAAAGGTTATATTAAAGGGTGCTTGTAGTGAATTTGAATTGCAAACTCCATCTCGGCCCATTTGCTCTAAAGGTGTAATCAAAACTATCCGGATTTTGAAATCCCGTTTTTTGCTATCCAGGACCACGTAATCTGTCTTAATTTTATCCCAGTTGTTCAAAGCAAAACAAACCTTTTAAGATTACCAAATCTGGATAATGAGTGCTCTAAATTAGACAGCATATCACACTGAAGGCTTATAGGTGTGTGTGTGTGTGTGTGTGTGAAAAAAAAAAAAAAAAATGTGTGGTAGAATAGCTGGTATGGGATCACTCTAATTGTAAATGTTTTAAGAAAAGAAAAAGGAAATTCCTTTAATAATAATATATAATATTTTGATTCCCATAAAAAAATAAGGAAAAAAAGCAAACATACATTCCATATGCTTCAAATTTCAACCATGAAGCCTTTTTCTTCTTTTGTGGAATTTTGCTACAAAGCAGAAAGTCCCTTCAGGTCACTTTTTGCGTCACAATACCTCATAATTAATTATTTAATTAACTCCCAGCTGCTCTAAAATAATTTATAAATAAAATAACCCAACAAAACCTCTAGTATTGGATATGATTTTTTAAATAAAGCTTGCAATTCAAATTCTCTACACTTCCTCTTTAATAATTATAATGAAAATAATAATTATAATTAACAATGTACTGTAGGAACTTTGATTTATGTGACGTGTTGGTTTTTCTATCAGCTACCATCTGCTGCCAATGCTGATTACAATAAATGCCTCTTTCTATTCATTCTTTATAGTGTGGTTTTGTCAGTGTTGTGTGGTCTTGTGTGTTCTTTAGGACTAACAGAGAACTGTAGAGACTGTGCCTCTCAGAGTCTGCAGTACCTGAAGGACCTGAAGTCCAAAGCCACGCTCCAGAAGGCGGACCCTGCTGCCATCAGAGCAGCTGTTCAAAAGATTCTGCGCTTGGGTCAGGTAGGTAGTAACTGACGTGATGTACTATTTGTTTCTGCATCTACATACATCAATTAGCTCTAACGTGATGACATGATTGTAACATTGCATACAGTCAGTATATGTTTTGGTCAAAAACAAAAAAATTCTGATATTAGGATTGAAATTTTTTTTACAAGGGTCGAGTTGTTTACATTTCTATTGCATATGTTTTTATTTTTAATCTGTTCAATCTTTCACCTCCTCTAATTCATTCAGGATTTGCGGCCGAAAGGCAGAGACATCGGTCAGGAGGAGCTTGGAGATCTGGTTGATAAGGAGATGGCTGCTACATCCGCTGCTATCGAGGAGGCCGTCCGTAGAATTGACGTAAATGTCCACGCTTACATACAAATATATGTGTAAAATAGTAATCCATCTGACAGGGTACATCCATAGTAGAAAAAGTCCAACATGCTACAAAACCACTGACTATTGAAGGAAACAAAACAAAACTTAAGCACACACTGAGGGAAACATGCTAACACCAGTGATGGCTTACTCTGCTCCACTACGCTGCTCTAGCTTCTTAATGCATTGTTTTGATTTGCTAATTATGCAAATATTCAATCTTCATTATTTTAGCTAAGATACATGTCAATTTTTTTTAGGAAATGATGAATCAAGCACGTAAAGACACGAGTGGAGTCAAACTGGAGGTCAATGAAAGGTCTGTTTAAAACTTACAAACTTTTGTTGTTGTGAAAGTGTGGATTGTACAATGTAAATGCACTTGGTTTTGACATCTCAGTCAGTGATGATATTGTTAAAGTAGAGTTCCTTTTGGACAAAGACAGATTTATGAAGCAGTGTCCACAATGTAATGGCACGTCACCTTCTTTGTGCCACTTTAACACCCTTTCTCATTTCTGCCTCTTCCTTGTTTTTAAACTGCAGAATCCTCTTCAGCTGCACAGACTTGATGAAGGTACTGCATTCATTTTAATTTCCTTTATTTATTTATTTATTTATTTAACATTAAAGAAAAAAAATTAAAGGTGCAAGTAGGGAACCAAGCCAAAGGGCTTGTATAAAAGTTCCACTTGTTTCAATAAACAAATACTGTACAATTTAAAATAAAGGCTAACAGAAATAAACACTTATAAAATCAGAAGACAAAATGCACAATCAATCTTTGATATACAGTAGACCCTCGTTTATCGCAGGGATTATGTTCTAAAAGTAACCCGCAATAGGTGAAATCTGCCAAGTAGTCAGCTTTAGTTTTTACAATTATTATACATGTTTTAAGACTGTAAAACCCCTCAGCACACACTTTATACACTTTTCTCAGACAGGAATTAATATTTCTCATGTTTAAACAATCTCAAAGTTCAAACCTTAGTAGATTTTAAAACATAAACCTGTTTTCAAACATACAGCACTTCAGAGTCACACTGCTCGTGATCAGACATTGATGCCGAATGCATTCAGAGTCTTTGTTGACAATGACGTCACATCAACACAGACACCAGTCTGTTCACCCATTTAACCGTGGAGTAGAAGCTGTGTGTGACCACCTGGAGCTGTATGACACTTCCTTTATAACCAGGACTAGACTAGGAAGGATTAGGTGTGGAGGAGAATCAGCGAGGAGGTGATAGTAGCAGGTAAAAGTTCTCTCTGTAGCACTGAGCTAGCATAGCATTAGCCGCTAATCACACCAGCTTTTTTCACTGGTGGTTTATGTTTGAGAGGAGAAAAAGGAGTGCAGCTCCTCGCTTCAGCAGGCAGTGAAACTCACCGTGTTGGATGTGTCGCTGGTGGGTGAACGCAGCATTAGCCAATCAGGACGCAGAACACAATGCACGTTCATAAGCTGTAAAAAAAATGCATCCAAAATTGCACTGCAAAAAAAATCAGCGAAACACAGAGGCCACGAAAGGTGAACCGCATTATAACGAGGGACTACTGTACTGTATGAGGAAATCTTATATATTGACAAGTACACAAAAATCAAGATCAAAAGACCAATGAAAATATTGAACAAAATACTAATTGAAAATCAAAAAAGAAATACAAAATGAAAACATATACAGTACATTCATGACACATAATACAAACATAGTTTCAATGCAAAAAAAAGAAAATATTTGATTGTTTCAAATGTACTTTTAGTTTTAATATTTTATATGTACATTGTATACTCATACATTCACATTGTGAAATAATGACCAAGTAAACACACTTGGTGTCTTATTGAGTCCATTTTCTCTGTCCTGCTCCTTCCTCAGGCCATCCGTATGCTGGTCATAGCGTCCACAGAGCTACAGAAGGAGATAGTGGAGAGTGGGAGGGTGAGTTACTCTGTTCTTATTCTAAATCCCACAAGCAGCTTTATCACTTTCAGGATCTTCAGTTGACTTTACTGTTGCTTTTTCAGGGTGCTGCCTCCATCAGGGAGTTTTATGCCAAAAACTCTCGCTGGACTGAGGGACTCATCTCTGCGTCTAAGGCTGTCGGATGGGGAGCAACAGAGCTGGTGTAAGTTCAGTGTTTTATGTAGGGTCAGTTCTTCTTGATCTTATAAATTAATTAACCCTCCTCTTACCCTTCGGGTCAATTTGACCCCATTCAATGTTTATCGTTCAAAAAATATTAGTTCACTTTATTTTTTTTGCTTTATATTCCATGACTTTCCCTAATTTGATGGGTACAATTGATTAACCATAGAATTATCATAATGATTTTTTTCAATGTGCTGAAATAAAAGTTTGCATGGCAGCCCTTTATCCAAATGATTCCTCATTGTGCTCTGTGTGTATTGCAATCTGCGTGCACTCTGTCTCGAAAAAGGTTTACTGTTGATGAGGTTTTGGAACAGCTCTTTCACAGTGAAAGTGACATAGAAGAGTTTGGTCCTCGTTTATTAAACTTGCGTGAAAACGACTTATGAAACATTCGCATATGACCAATCCCAGTGCACCAAGGATCGGGTGTTGATTAATGCTGCAGCTGAATTTGATCGTCATTAAGATGTTACGGCCTCAAATATTCCTGGTTAGGAGGCCCTACCCACTGAGGTCAAACAAATACTGGCAAAGGAATAAACGTTTCTGAGCTGAAAATCAACACCCTCACAGATGAGGTGAAGAAAAACACTTGCACTCCTCTATCCATGTGTGTGTTGCACGCTGGGTGAACCTATGCACTCCTGCCCTGTAGCAGCTGGGTTTATCGGTGCGTTTATCAAGTATTCCGTTAAAGGAAAGCAAAAAAGTGGTATCAGTAATAAAGTGGGCTTTCAAAAAATCATTTTATTTTGTTTTAATAATCTGTTTTGATCTGTTCTGAATGTGTGTCTGCTTATGTTTAAATAACAGCTGAGGCTTGTTTAATACTTTATTTTCAGTCTCAGTCACATTTTGCTGTGCTGCAGCACAGATCCACACACTCAGGTTTGCGTACACAGCCAGACCAGACAGGAAATCTGATCGTACCGTACGATCACGTCAGAATTGATTAATGCCGAAGCTTGCGGGAATTTGGTTGGACGCACGTCGTACGATCAGATGTGTACAATTTAAAAAAAAAAAAAAAAAAAAGGTGGCCAATGTACCTGAGACAGAGGACTTTATCGTGAATAACCCCAAATATTTTACGAAAAAAGAGATAGAAATAAGTAAATACTTATGTTCATATGTCACCATCATCAATCAATATGGTTCATTCTGTGAGAGTCATGAATGTGCACCTCAAATAAGAAAAAATTTGGGGAAAGATTTTCAACATCCACTAACTCTAAAACTGAAAGTTTGACCTGATGGTGGCACTGCAGGAAAGATCATATCATCACCACAACCAATAGGGTTCATACTCTAGTGGTCATTAATGTTGTCAGTAAAATTTAAAAGATTTGGATGAAAACTATTAAAGATAAATTAATTCTAATGTAAAACTTTGTCCTGATGGTGGCGCTAGAGAACAGGTCGAGGTTTCATTATCAAGAGATTATTTATGTGTTCAACAAATAAACAAAGTGTCTGACACAAAAACTTGGTCAATAATTTTCTGAAAATCATTTTCTGGAGGCAAATATTTCTGGGGTCAGATTGACCCTAAGGGTCAAATGTGTTAATAATATTTGAGGATAATAGGAGGGTTAATTACAATATGTTTGAAAATGAATTCACTGCAGTGAGAGAAAATCAGACATGAAAGTAGTTCCTTTTATTCGTTGTCCATGTTTCCTTATAATACTCATTAAAAATGTGGACATTCAAACATGCAGATGATTTAAGCTGCACAAAAATTTAAAATGTGAGTGCTGCAAGCAGCTACAATGTATTATTTCAATCAAATGCAGGTGTTTACAGTAAGTATTCCTTATCATGGATGGAATCCGCATTATGTGAAGAGTTTTTAGGTTTTGACCCAGGTTTGAAGTGTTTGTTTTTGTGTCTCACAGAGAATCTGCTGATAAAGTGGTTCTCCACACTGGCAAATACGAGGAGCTCATCGTCTGCTCGCATGAGATCGCAGCGAGTACGGCACAGCTCGTCGCCGCTTCAAAGGTATTCAAAGTATTATGGTATACAAACCTCTTTTACATTCATGAATATGGTAAAGATTAGACCAGACTAGGGCAACTAACAGCCCAGGGGCCACATGCAGCCCCAAAGTAAATGTATAAAATGACTCCAAAAACACAAAAAATGACAGTAAAATACACAAAATGTACTAAAAAAAAAAAAAAAAAAAAAAGAACAAAAATGACTACAAATGAGAAAAAAACCAGTACACAAAATGACTCCAAAAATCTGAAACACCCAAAATGCACAAAATGACTCCAAAAACACAAAAAATGACAGTAAAATACACAAAATGTACACAAAAGAACAACAAAATACCCAAAAATGACTCAAAATGACAAAAAAGTACACAAAATGACTTCAAAAACTTGAAAGAACCAAAATGCACAAAATGACTCCAAAACACACACAAAATGACAGTAAAATACACAAAATGTACTAAAAACAAAATACACAAAAATACCTAAAAATTACAAAACGCTATACAAAATGAC
Source organism: Gouania willdenowi (assembly GCF_900634775.1). Lineage (NCBI taxonomy): Eukaryota > Metazoa > Chordata > Actinopteri > Blenniiformes > Gobiesocidae > Gouania > Gouania willdenowi. Next base: position 34,419,756 of record NC_041052.1, read on the forward strand.
TTCAGAAATCTGAAACGACACCCAAAATGACTCCAAAAACAAACGAAATGACAGCAAAATACACAAAAAGAACACATAAATACACAAAATCTACTCAAAAATTCCAAAACAACAACAAAAATACACAAAAATGACTTGAAATGACCAAAAAGTACACAAAATGACTCAAAAACACAAATTCTCTGTTCTTTCTTGGATTATTGCTCAAATATGTCCTTATTGTAAATACTAATTTGAAAATTAACAACGTGGCCCTTGGATCAATCATATTTTTGTGGCATCGACTCTGATAAAAGTTGCAGCACATAGAAATCATTTTTACTCTCAAATTGTTGAAGGAAACCACATTTTTCCAAAATCCTGCTCAATCTTCAAATTATTTACCATTAACACTACCTACATGTCACCTTTTGCTTGAATATTGTTGGTGCCTTGTATACATTTTTCAATTACAATTACAAATTCAATTATCCATGTTCAATTACAACTCAATTGTGATTACCGTACGTTGTATTGTGTGTCATCAGGTCTCACTCTCTACCTCTCTCACCAGGTTAAAGCAGATCGTAACAGTAAGAAGCTCACAGTTCTCCAGCAGGCGTCTCGTCACGTCAACGAGATGGCAGCGAAGGTGGTGGGATCAACACGAACAGGACAGGAGAACCTGGAGGAGAAAGGTCTCTGATGATCACGTTTGGTCTTTTTTGTATCCAAGGCGGTTACGATCTTAGAGGAGAATGATTGTGATGTTTTAATGTTGCAGATGCAATGGACTTCTCTGGGATGTCCCTCATCAAACTGAAGAAAGAAGAGATTGAGTCACAGGTACATTAATTAACTGGACTAAAGAAGATTAAATGTCTTAGTTTTATTCAGTGAATTATGTCCGAAGAATCAAATGTTGGGCTCATGTTCTCAGATATTTTATATTTAGCTTTAGCAGCTTGTTTCCTACTTTTGTAATTCTTTAGTTTCCTTTATAGATAATAACATCATTTGTACCTTACTTTTGAACTGGATGTGTTTAGAAAATGTTTGTTTGTTTCATTGTAATTGTTGAAAATAGTTTAGGGCAGGGGTCTGCAACCTTTACTCTCAAAAGAGCCATTTTGCCTAATCTCGCCTGGATTAAAGTCCTCCTGGAGCCAAAAAAAAAAAAACACATTCTCAATAAAGACAATACAGTGTTAAGATTCTATACAGTTAAAATAATATCAAATACTTGTATGAGTTAATGGATTTGAAGGGCTACAAAAAAATAACTTGAATTTGATGACATGTGAGAGATCATGTCGGTCAACACATGCTAATAACTAATTTCTTGCAACAAATCAAGCATGCATTCATTAAGCCGACATGTTGGCAATTAAATAAATCTTTTCCCACACAATTAAAATCTCTATTTTCTTCCAGAATAGTGTTTTTGTTGGGTTAGTTATCTTACCAGGGATTTAAAACTTAAGGTTTGCCACAGGTGCAGGAAAGTTGATGGTCTGTAGATGTTGCAGGAGGTGAAGTAGGATGGTAGCAAAGTTATTGCACAATGTGATTAATTTTTAGGGTAACCAATTCTTTTATCATAATTTTATTTTAAGTTATTGTCATTAATCATCAATACCATATTTTTTTAAACGCTACAAGGAGCCATTGCAAAAGAGTCAAAGAGCCACATGTGGCTCCAGAGCCGCAGGTTGCAGACCCCTGGTTTAGGGTGACCATATGTTTGGATTTACCCGGACATGTCCTCTTTTCACGTCTTGTACGGACCCAAGGGCAGCTGTGGCTACAATAGTAGCTTACCACCACTAAATGTGGTTGAAAGTATAATGCAACGTAAAGTACTTTAGGTGTCCAAAAAGGTGCTATGTAAATCCAATGCATTATTATTATTATTTTATAAACTCATCAAAATGTCTGGGTTTCCCAGGGACCCTGAACGCATCTGAGGAACACATTAATTTAAAACACCATAACTCAACGAATATTTGCTCTATCAAACAAATTATGTAATTGTGTGTCTGAAGTCGTTTTGTCTTTTATTGTTTTTGTAGTCGTTTTGTGTGTTAAAGTGGTTGTTTAGTGTGTCTGTTGTCATTTTGTGTGTTTTATGAATATTTTTTTGGAATTGTTTCTTTTCTTCTTTTTACTTTTTGTACTTTTCTTGCCATTTTGTGCATTTTGCTGTTTTGTGTATTATGTTCTTTATATAACTTCCAACTTTCTGAAAGCTAATGAGTTGCTCTTTACAGCCAGTATCACGTTATTCCGGTAATTTTACTCATATATGACAGAATTATTAAAGATGTTGCTTTGTTTTTACAAAATCTTCACAGACGAGGTAAAGAAAAGAGACTAAAATGGTAAATGGACTTGATTTATATAGCGCTTTATCACCACACTGAAGCAGTCTCAAAGCACTTTACATATCAGCTCATTCACCCAATCACTCTCACAGTCACACACAAGACTGCCATGCAAGGCGCTAGTCGACCACTGGGAGCAACTTAGGGTTCAGTGTCTTGCCCAAGGACACTTCGACACATAGTCAGGTACTGGGATCGAACCCCCAACCTCTCGATCAGAAGACGACCCTCTACCACCTGAGCCACGGTCGCCCTAAAGTCCAAGATGGATTGAAAGAGACTTAATACTGGTGGATTTAATAAAAAAAAAAGTTTAGCAAAAATATCCTCCTGGATGATAAAACCTCCATGGAGGTTCAGAGAGGGATTTGAAAACAAAGGAGATAATGGGAGAACCTTAGAATGTAGGAAGTTAAGGTAAATTTTCTATCATATGGTCTAGACCTCATCACCTCCCAGTCTTAACGTTCACAGTTATTTATTAAAGTGCATATTATTTACTATTCTCTAGTTTAAAAAAAAATAATAATTTCGAAGAGATGTTTCACATTGTCTCAATGACAGAGATTATAAGAAGGTATACAGTACATGAGATATTTCAAGGACAGATTGTTATAATGCATAATAAAAGGGGTTGAGTTCAGTCATTTCTTTAAGTTTTTGTTATAAAGAGAGAAATTGTTTTTTAATTAATAGATTTTTTTAACCTTATGTACAATAACAACTTATTTATCTATTGTATTATCTTAATTAATGTTACCATAAGTAGTTTCCCCCTGGTATAAATAAAATACTTCTGTTTCTGATATTGTATTTTGCCGTTACATAATAAATTAAAAAGAAAAGTGTCCTCGTTATTAGAAATCAAAATATGGTTACCCTAAAATAGTTCATACACAGTGATATTATGTTGTTTAAGGACAATAAAAGATTTGATCTTTAACATCTAAAAGGTAGAATATCTGTTATCTGATCTGCTCCAAAGTGTGACAGAGACACAAAGACTGAACGTGACTTTTCTGACTGTTCCACATCCCTCAGGTTAAAGTTCTGGAGCTGGAATCTCAGCTGGAGAATGAGCGAATGCGTCTTGGTGAGCTGAGGAAGCAGCACTACGGCCTGGCTGGCGTTCCCCTCGTCGATGTGTTGGATGCAAACAGCGGAACGTCATCCCCCAATAATTCAGCCTCCATGTCACCAAACCTCAACAAGCCTGCGCTGAGGAAGAAACCTGTACTGGCCCAGAAACCCACTATCCCACCCAAGAATATGGTACAGTCTACTAACTGTCCAACAGTTATTATATGTGAAAATACTGTAAATGTAGATATAAATTTGGTTAAAATATATAGGGTTTCTACTCTGTGACATCAACTATCATACTTAGGCGTCTACTTACTTCACTAGAACAGAACTTTATTATCTTTCTTACAACGGTACGAAGCACCAGGAGGTCAGTGAAGGGGTCACTCCACCAACCGGCCTTTAAAATAAACAATCGTCTTCTATTTCAGTGGTTCTCAACTTTTTTAGCTCGCGACATTCCAAAATAAAGGTTCCAGAGACCGGGGACCCCCACTGTACCTGAAGGTGGTTGAACACAGACATGAACATTCTAGAACAGTCATGTGGAGACAGGGCCATCTATAAGGGGGAATAAAGGGGAGAGCTTTTTGGGGCCCATTTATGAAGTCAGCAAAATGATGGTCCATTGTTCTATGAATCTGTGATTTATTTATTCATCTGAATAATATTCACTGTTATCCAGGAAGTGTATTATTATTTGCTCCATAGTATGTAGTCATCTTAAAGATGTAAATCCTTGTTTTAATCAGAAATAAAATGGGTTAAAAGTGACCAAAAATGAGGGGAAAGGTGATGAAATGGGATTTTAAAAACCACAGAAATTGCTTAGATGTTGCAAATTAGAGTGGGCAAAAACGGACAGAAAAATGATTCAAAGTGTTAATATTGATTTATTGCCGAAATGGGGGAAAGTAGGAATAATTAGTTAAAACTGGCAATTCATTGGCATGACAAATCATGAATGTGATTAAATTGCCCAAAAAAAAGTATGAAATATGGTGAAAAGTGAGAATAATGGGTCAACATATGTGACATTAGGTGGAAAAGTGGTGGAAAGAGTTTACAAGTGCTGAAAATGTCTTGAAAGTGGAAAACATATGCAGGAATCTGCACCTTAAGTTCTTTAGAAGAAGCTGAAAAAGTGGAAGAGAAGATAAAGTTCTGCAGATGAAACTCGCTCACAATACATTTTCACACCTGTCTCACACCTGAAGCGCAGAATGGAAATGTAAAAACATGAAACATAAAATGTCTTTTCCTCTCTGTGTTGCAGTTTAAGTAACTACCTGAGCAGAACATGGAAAGTGAAGGAAGGATGGATGGTGAAAAGAAAAAAAGCAGCATCCTTTTGGAACAATGGCTTAGTGACAATCATCTTGTGATTTTTCTTTCCTTTGTTCGTTCCTTTGCTTTTTCTCTTTACCAAAACGGACTTTTACGGCCTGAATTTTAACCCTGGTTACCTGTCAGGTCTTCACCTTTGACCCTCTCACACATCATGGAAGAAGACTCTTTTAAATAAAAAACAACAGTAAAGGATATTTCGATTGTAATTGTATTTTTTTGTATTTTAATGCTCTAAATAATAATTTCTCTTAATAAAGCTATGTTTTCTTGCTGCTGCAGCACATCCTGTATTTATCACTCGTCAATCTGACATTGATGTGTTTAATGTAGTGAGCTTTATATGGAAAACTGGCAGACGATGATATGTGTGTTCATGTTGCTACGGATACTTTAGCTCCTCCTACTTTGCCTTCATGATGACCAGTGTTCATAAAGAGTTTTTCTTTATCAACAGTGCAAAACTGTCTCCAAGGCCTTGACGCACGCTGAATACATAGTAATTTAATGATTTTAAAACAACAACCTATCGGTGTCCTTATTAATGCTTCTTTTAGGCTGAATATGGAGATTTGGGGTTAGTTCTTGCACATTATTGAGGTGTTGTTGGTTCTCTTCATGTCTGAGAGCTTTTCTTACTTGGTCTTTGCTTCTGCAATGTTCTCTGTGTCTGTATGAAATGACTTTATATGCTTAAATCTATTAATATATTTTAGTAAAGCTACTGGTGGTTTCAACCTGTAAGAACTGTAAATGTCTGACCAATAAACAATACATGTTTGAATAAATCTGGTATCTCACTTGTTGTTTTCAGCTTCCATTTACAAACCTATCAGCGCTGGCCTCTATATGAATGGAGTTAATCAAACGTATGAGGATGTGCTGTGGTATCTGCTATAACAACCCAGTATAATAGAAGCATCCTACCAGCTGTTTGATATAGATTAGTGATGAGCAACTTCTATCACAGTGGGTGATCTGAGGACCACATTATCAATATTCATGTCAGCATTTAGAATAATGATCATTATGAAAATGAATACAGAACATAATAGAGCGTTTGTGTATTGTTGTTGTCATTGTGTACATTTTCCAGTCATTTCTGTTTCTTTTTCTTAATGTTTTATTTATTTATTATTATTACACAGAATTTTCTGTCACTTGGTGTGTTCTGTGTTTTTGGAGTCATTGTTTACTTGTCATTTTGTGTGATCTTAAGTATTTTTGTGTGTGATGAGTAATTTTTGGGGGGGTTTTGTATATTTTTCATTTTTTTGTGTGTTTCTTGTTTTTGGTTAAAAGTTGCAAACAACAGTGGCCAAAATTAGACAGAAAAAGTGATAAAAAAAAAAAAAAAGTTCAAACTGTCAATATTGGGATAATATTTAAAAAGTAGGGACAATTAGTTTAAACTGGCAAATAATGGACATGACTAATAGTGAATGTGTTAAATTAACCAAAAAATAAGGTGGTAAGAGATTAAAAGTGACAATGATGGGTCAACGTATGTGACATAAGGTGGGAAAGTGGTGGAAAGAGTTTATAAGTGCTGAAAATGTCTTGAAAGTGTAAAAAATTTCCATAAAAGACATTGAAATTTGAAGTGGCAGAAATGGGAGTAATGTAGCAAAAACATTTTGCATTTAGATTCAAATGTAACATATAGATTTCATATTTAACATTTACATTTAGATTTTACATTGACGTATTTTTATGAGAACAACTATTGCTGTAAATCTGGTTAATAAAAAAAGTATCATTAGAAAATTCGCATACGTTTCTTAAACGAGGTTTGTTGCTAAAAAAAAAAAAAAAAAAAAAAAAAAAGTTAGCAAAAAGTTGCTGTTTACTTTAGCATGCACAACTTTACAATCGGCGCCTGGCGCTTCATAGTCGTTATTAATGACCGTGGGAGTGGGTATGTTCGACATTTTCTCGTGTTAGTGAACGCAGCACAGGAAGAGGTCGTATTGAACTGTAAACAAACTGGAACCAGTTCTGCCACTGTTCGCCGTGGTGTGGGTTCACTGGGCTGGACCTCCAGTAGTGAAGCAGAAACCAGCGGCTGAATGTGAGCCGTGGACCCGCAAGAGGAGGCCTGGACATGGACAAGGCTCTGGACAGACCCGCGGCGGAGCTCACGGTCATGGACGTGTACGACATCGCTTCGGCGCTGGGGCAGGAGTTTGAGAGGGTCATAGACCGGTACGACTGTGAGGCCCTGGTCGGAGTGGTTCCCCGGGTGGTCCGGGTACTGGAACTGTTGGAGGCCCTGGTGAGCCGCGGGACCGCCGGGCAGGAGGTCGAGGGGCTGCGGGCAGAAGTGGACCGACTGAGGAGGGAGAGGAACGACCGATATGAGCAGGAGAGGAAGCACCAGGAGGTCAGTGAAGGAGTCACTACAGTGAATCTGTGATAATAACTTAGGGCTGGGCGATAAGCCTGGACAATGTTATCGTGATATGTGTTTCATATCAGACGATATCGATAATTAGTGACTAGTTTTAATTTTATTAATTAATACAGCTATGGACGAAAACTGTCAAATAAACAAACTAAAATATTGAATCATACAAAATGATGATGGTGATGAAATGGGATTTTTTTTAAACTTGTAAATTAAAGTGACCAACAACTGACATAAATAGTGGTAAAAAGGGTTTGAAGCGTCAGTATTGGCTTAAAAGTGGCAGAAAAAATGTATGAACAATTAGTTTAACTTGGCAAATAATGGGCATGACAAATTGTGAATGTTATTATACTGGCAAAAATATGCATGAAATATAGTGTTAAGAGGTTAAAAGTGACAATAATGGGTATATTTGACATTAGGTGAGTAAAGTGATGGAAAGGGTTTATAAGTGCTGAAAATTGGCAAGAAAAAGTGATGAAAATAGGTTAAAAATAAATGTGGCAAGTTTGGTATTAAAAATGTTAGTAATTGATCTTTTGAAATTTAAGAATCAATTCAAAATCGTGAATAATAACGTCGAGATGAATCGATTATCTTTTTTTTTAATACTGAAAGCACCAGTTAAGATCAAAGATTGATTTTACATACTTTTTTTTTTTTTTTTTTTTAAACTTTTTGAAATGCACTTTTTGATGAGTTTATCTGGAATTTGAGGATTAAAAATTGCCTTTTTATTCTTAGATTATCATGTTTATTTATTGGTTTTTTTCTGTTATAAATTCAGTAAAAAGTGTTGAATATTTCTAATTTTCTGCTGCTTTACTTTTCTTTTTTAATCTCAGTCTCAAACTGCTCCATATTTTTATTTTAGGTTTGAACAACTTTCTGTAAATCTACTGATTCAAGTTTCATTAATTCTTTCCTTCTATCTTACACGATTTTCTCTGATCCCTGAAAAAACAACAACACTTTGCTGACAACAAACGAGTGTACATATAACATGTTGTTACCTCTCGCAAAACGCCTTTATTTGTTTTGGTTTTTTTTTACCTTAAATAAATTCCCTTTAAACAAATACGAAACAATCTAAACAAACACCCATGAATGAATCCTTTTTTTTCTTCTTCTTCTTCTTCTTCTTCTTTTTTATTTTGTGCCCAGGAGCTGGAGCTGGTGGAAGACGTGTGGAAAGGTGAAGTCCAGGACCTACTTTCTCAAATCTCTCAGCTTCAGGCAGAGAACCAGAGGCTGTTGGTTAATCTGGCCCTAAAAGAGTCGCCCATCACAGAGGAGGACCTGCAAAAACAACAGGGTGGGTTTATTTACAACAGATTACGAACCGTCTCTTTATATTAAACATTATTTTTTAATGTGTTTTTATGTACAGCACAAAGTTGTCCAGTCATCCATAATGATTTGCACATGATGACATGACTCAGAATAAAAAGGCCATCTACTAAATCCTGCACGTGTATATTCAGATATGAAAGTAGGCTGGAGACTATTTTAAAGACGGACCAAAATATCAACACTGTGTGAAGCCCAATGGCTGCTGCAGCTCCACTTCCTGCCTCCCTCACCCTGACACGCTATTTATTTAGTGCAATGTTCCCTCACACAGGTCTTTGACAGTAAATTTGATTTAAAAAAAGTAAAATACTTTTTCTGTCTTTTCACATCAGAGCAGACTTTATTTCTGACCCTATCTCAAGTGAGCCACAGGTTTTATTCTGGAAAACGAGTAATTTCAACATTATTATGCCATAGTTTACACTTCTACGTATACATAGAATACAAAATAGTCCACGATATGGTGGTCGATCATGGAATAAGAATAATTAACAATCTCAGCATTAATACAGGAAAAAATGAAGGTTTTTGTCTGTCTTTGTTGCTGTTTTGTTTTAGTTTTTTTATGTCAATATGTGTGTGTATGTTGTGGGTTTTTATGTGCTATGATTGCTATGATGGTTTGTTTTCAGTGTCATTCATGTGTATTTCTGGTGCTGTTTTGTGTGTTTTTGATGTAGTTTTGTGTGTATTTCAGTTATTTTTGTGTATACTTGAAGCCCTGTTTTTTTAGAGTTTTTTTTTTTAATTTGTGCATTTTTGTTATTTCTGCTGTTTTGTATATTTCTGGTGCCATTTTGTGTGTTTTTGATGTAGTTTTGTGTATGTTCTGGCCCGCTAGAGCTTTTACTACGACCTGTGGGACGATTTTGGTCGAGGTTAAAGTTACAGAAAAATAATGAAAATTATTATTACAATGTAATATTTGATGTTTATTTATTTCATTTCCACTAAAGTCCCAAATTCATTGAATTTATCTGATATACATGGACATTTGAAATCTGTTTATGCACATTATTTTAAGGATTTACACACATTTTTACACAAAAAATTCACATAGACATTTCTATATATAAAATATGTGTATATATGTTGTGGTTTTGTATGTTATGATTTCATTCCTTTTTAGTGTCATTCATGTGTATTTCTTGTACCGTTTTGTGTGTTTTTGATGTAGTTTTGTGTATTTTTCAATTATTTTTGTGTATACTTGAAGCCCTCTTTTATATTTTTTGAGTAAATTTGTGCATTTTAGTTTTTTGTTGTTTTTGTACTTTTCTTGTGTTTTTGTAGTTATTTTTGCGGTTTTGTTGTGTAATTTTGTGTTCTGTTTTGACTGCAGGAATGTCAGAGAAGGAGAGACAAGTGATGAAGAAGTTAAAAGACTTGGTGGACAAACAGAGAGATGAAATCCGAGCTAAAGACCGCCAGCTGAGAGTCAGAAACGATGATGTAGAAGCTGTAAATCTTCCTGTTTCCTAGAAAAACTAAATCAAATATTTTTGATTAGATTTATTAAAATAATTTCCTAACCTTTTCATCTTGAACAGCTCCAGATGCAGCAGCATCGACTGATGAGGATGAACCAGGACCTTCTTCACAGGGCGGGAGTGATGGAGGCTCAGGCTAAAACGCTGACTCGGCAGAAAGCCGAGCTGGAGGCTACGGCTCAGGCTCTGCATCAGGAGCTCAGCTCTTTGCAGACGGAGGTCTCCGCCCTCAGGAACGAGCTCAGAGAGATGGAGCTGGAGAGAGAGGTCGGTGAAATGACTCGCTTCCACGTTTCATCATCACCGGCATCTCCATCACTCACGGTGAGAAAGAAACATCTAGAACATCTAATGATGTTTAAAGGGATCCTTCACTGTTTTAATAAATGTGGCCTAAAACCTTTGAAATGTCCTTATTAGAAGATCCATGCCTAACAAAAGGCATTCATTTGCACCATATTCTTTTTATTCACTTTTAAAAGTGGGACTACTTTACCGCTGTCTGTAAACATCCCATTGTTTCCTATTGGACTGAAACATTCAGCCAGCCTTTTAGATCATTTAGCAGCTTTTTCAGTCAAAATGCCAATTCTTGCTGCTTTTTGTTGCTCTAAAATTTCTAAATCAGTGTTTCTCAACTGGGGGGTGCGTGTAGTCCTCGGAGTACGCAATAGCACTACAGGAAGCACTTGAGAGAAAGTGGAAAATTAAGAAACGAAAACATAAAATATGATGTTTTATGATGTTTATTTAAGTTAAAAATGATAATTGTAATGTTGACGATGAAAATGATGATCATGAACATGAACTGAAAATACAAGGGTCAATCTTGGTCCTACACCAGGTGGGAGATGACCAGAAATGACAAAAGCTATAGAAGTACATTCATTCAGGAAGCACTAAATACTGTTTTATTCCACTTATTTACAATGGGATTTTTTCAAATGTGTGTTATCACTCATTTATTCCATCATTAAGCTCTACAGTTAAATGTTGAAGTCAGACAAAGGGGGTACTTGGATTCAGAAATAAGAGAAAAGGGGTACTTGAGCCATAAAAGTTTGAGAACCACTGGTTTAAATAATCAAGAAATGTTAAAGATGCCAATGTAAACCTTTTTTGTTTATCAAAAGAGGATAAAAACAGCTGTGACCGAAGATAATCTGTTACCACAGGGGGGCGACAGTTCCAACTCTCTGGCTTGGTAGTAAAGAATGAAGCAGAGAAGAAGAGCTCTCCTAAGGGGCCTTAACTCTCCCTTAAACAGCACGCTTACACGCTCTGGTGGCTCATGTTAGCGAGTAAATCACGGACTGTTGAAGACGCACAAACCCTAAGAATAGGGTGGGAGTCCTTCAACTGTCCGTGATTTACTCGCTAACTTCAGCCATCAAAGCATGTCAGCGCACTGTTTAAGTGAGAGTAAAAGGTCCCTTAGGCGAGCTCTTCTTCTCTGCTTTATTGTCTACTGCAAAACCGCAGAGTTGAAACTGTTGCCCCCTGTGGTCACAGTTCTTCTGTAAACAAAAGAAGGTTACATCAGCATCTTTAACATTTGCTGATTATTTAGAGCAGGGCTGTCAAACTCATTTTAGTTCAGGGGCCAAATATGGACCAGTTCGAACTCACGGTAGCAGCAGGTTTAAGGCAATACTTAACAAAACATTAATGTTCCCCAAGTTTGCACTAATTTTAACTAATTAGACATAAAGTATGGAAGGTATCAACAATATCTAAGCAATAATTGACAGATTTGATTGATTTCATTTTTTAACCATTTTTTATTTAATTTGTTGTGTGGAATAATTTGAGAAAAATTGCTGGATTTTAGAAAAAAGTTCTTTAAACAACAATTTGCAACTGAATTGTTTGGTAATGTACACGATGAATAATTTTTTCTCTGTCATTTTCACTTTCTCCTGCGGGCCAAATTGGATGCTCCGAAGGCCTAGATTTGGCCCCCGGGCCTTGAGTTTGACAAAAAAAACCAGCACAAATTGGCATTTTGATCTAAAAAGCTTCTAAATGATTTTAAAATTAGGCTGAATGCTTCTCTCCAATAGAAAACAATGGGATGTTTACAGGCAGTGGGGCCGTGTGACGTAATCAATCACATGATTTCAAGATGGTAAAACACAGGCTCTAAAACTGTAAAGTAGTCCCATTTTTTAAAAGTTAATAAAACATATATTGTGCAAAATAATGTGTTTTGATAGGCAGATATCCTCTAATAGGTACATTTCAAAGGTTTTTGGCCACATATGTAAAAACAGTGGAGGATCCCTTTAAGGGAGACGTCTCATAATCATTTCAAATGTTTTTCACCAACAGCCCACAGCAGCTTCAACCTCAACGTGTTTAAAACCAAAGTCCGTGTGGGCCGAGTGTGAAGAAGATCCTGACTTTTTAAAAACCTGCTTCGAGCGCGACAAGAGTCTTTTAATCCTGCCACAGACGGTCAGCGGAGAGAGGGTTGAGGAAGAGGAGGATGAAGAGGAAGAAACTACAGCATTATCACAGGTACCATGTTTTACCCTCACCTATAATGGACATAAACATGTTTTCGTTTTTGCATCTTTACTTGCATTATCATTTATTGCAGTGGTTTTCACTTTTTTTTTGGTTATTTTCCACTTTGAACTAAGGTGAACTTTCAAGCCCCACCTGTATTGAACCAACAGGGAACAAGTAACATCATATTTCATAATAAATCAAACACTAAGTTAAACTAATTACTTGCATTAAAAAAAAAAAAAAAAACTAATTTAAAAAAAGCAGTAGTCAAAAATAGTTTTTACAACCTGTGCCAAAAAGAAAGTAACATCATGTTTCATAATGAAAGTAAAATTTTTCATGAATAAATTAATACTCAAAAACGAATATAAATCACTTGGAAATGTTGTTTTATATCAATTTTTCACTTATCCGACAAACATTTGAGTCGATATGCCATATATCAAAAATGATCATTCAGTTCTATATTTTCTATTAAAATGAACTTTTTTTTTATTATTCCACTAAGACTTTAAGAAGATTAGCATGAAATTTAAAATCTCCTTGTTTGTCACGCCCCACCTGTCATATCTCCATTCCCCACTAGGGGGCCACACCCCACATTTGAAGAAGCACTGATTTATTGTCACTCCTTGGGTTTTTTTAATGTAATTGTTTAGTTTTCATCTCATTTCATTTCTTGGTTTATTTAACAGGGACAGTGTACATTAAAACCAATACTGAAAACAAAAGGTTATTTTTTATCTGTAGTTCCTGGACAGAATGTTCAATTGTCACCCTAAAAGAATACAATGTACACAAATGACAGGAAATAAATGATTAAATATACAGTGAAAACTACATAATAACATAACGATTCCATTTACATATAAAAACAAATGTATTTGAGAGGAGGAACAAACGAGTTCATAAAATACAACATTAAAAAGTCACAAAGAGATGCACACGTTAGTGTTGGCATGACTGGTGTGAGATGAGCCAGTGTTTGAGGTGTGATTTAAACAGACTGTATGTGTGTGTTTAGCTTTTTCATTCTTTCTTGCTCTCCACATCTCTGGAGAAATGCAGAATGTTCTGTTTGCACCATAGAAAGTTCCACCAGCTGCTGATCCAGAGGAGGAGATGGACGACGCAGAGGAAGAGTCAAACCACGCTCGCTTCACCCTGGAGGAGCTGCGTGACGTCCTCCAGGAGAGAAACGACCTCAAAGCTCAGCTGTTCCTGCTGCAGGAGGAGCTGCTTTATTATAAAAGGTACAACTGAGCATCACACAGCCTGGATGCAAACGTCAACTTGTGTTTTCTCCTTTTCCCTCAGTGAGGACTACGAGGACAGCATCGTCTCCAGTGTCTGCACCCCCCCTCCTCCATCAGCCCCACTTCATCAGTCTGAGTCTGGAATCAAACGCCTGTGAGTAACACATTCAGGGGTTTCAAACTACAGACCCACTAGTGCAGTGGTTCTCAACCTTTTCAGACCGCGACCCTCCAAAATAAAGGTTCCAGAGAGCGGGGATCCCCACTGTAGCTGTAGGTGGTTGAATGCAGACATGAACATTCTAGAACAGTCATGTAGCGACAGGACCATCTATTAGGGGGAATAAAGGGGAGAGATTTTTGGGGTCCATCCATAAAATCAGCAAAATGATGGTCCATTGTTCTATGAATCTGTGATAACCACATTTATTTATTTATCTGAATAATATCAACTGTTATCCAGAAGTTTATTATTATTTGTGCTATATTACATAGTCATCTTAAAGATGTAAATCCTTTTTTTAATCAGAAATAAAATGGGTTAAAAGTGACCAAAAATGGTGGAAAAGGTGGTGAAATTAGATTTTAAAAACCACAGAAATTGGTAAATTAGAGTGGCCAAAAACGGACAGATTAAGTGGTAAAAAGGGTTCAAAGTGTCAATATTGGAACAATTAGTTTATACTGGCAAATAACGGGCAAGAAAAATGATGAATGTGGTTAAATTGCCAAAAATAAGCATGAAATATGGTGAAAAGAGGTTAAAAGTTACAATAAATTAATGTGTGCGACATTAGGTGGAAAAGTGGTGGAAAGGGTTTATAAGTGTCAAAAATGTCCTGAAAGTGGGGAAAAGTGCAGAATTGATGTTTGATGTAAAAGTGGCAGAAATGGCAGTAATGTAGCAAAAATGCATTAAAAGGAGCAAAAATATGGCAAGAAAAAGTGATGAAAATATGTTAAAATATGGCAAGTTTGGTACAGAAAAAGGGTAAAAATAACCAAAAATGGGCTCAAATTGTTCCAAAACCCCCTCCAGTGTCTCGCGACCCCAACCTTTAGAATCCCTAAACTAGAGCTTTGACTTTGGCCTGTGGGAGGAGTTTGTTTGAGGTAAAAGTTACAGAAAAATCAGGAATGAAAACTACTATTACTAAGTGGTTTTTATTTATTTCAGTTCCACTTAAAGACGTCACTTATTTAATCTTAGCCAATAGCAAAATTAAATTACAATAGCCAGCATTCAACCCATAGAGGGCAGCCACTCTGATATTTTACAACTGAAAACGCTAAATTTAAATATTTAGACTAAAATGTGAGAGTGGGAATGGGATTAATAAACTACATTACTTCTTACCTAATCATAGATGTAGACGGTGGACTTACACTTTTATCCCTGTTTTTGTAAATCATCTGTAGCACATTAAAAAATAAATAACAGTAGTATGAACACTATTTAGCATGTCTGCTATGATTTTGGAAAGTTTAATCGTCAGTGAAATCATCTAAATAGGAAAAGATGATATAACGGAAAGAAAACCTAGTTCAGTGCCCATAGGAAGTATGTATGTATTGCTATAGAAAAGTGGGAGGTTTATTGTTTAACACTGTAATATAGGCGTGTCTGCGTGCGTGTGCATCTAGTTGACTAAATTAACTGTGCAGAGCATAATATTTAGCACTGTAATATAGGCTACATATATATAGATATATAGTGAAAGCCTATTTTTATGTTATTTATTATTTTTACTCACCTTAGTTACCAACGTTGCTCACTGAGGACACCTGCTGGTCAATATTTACAGGGTGTTTTTTTAGGATATTAGATCCACCTTAGTCGTTTTTAAAAGCCCTTTGTGCAGTCACTCCTGTAGATTCTACGCAGATTTCAACTTATCCTGAGTTACCATGACTACCTGTCAACATTGAGCAAACAAAATCAAGAATTTTTGTAGTGAATTGAACAAATCTTGAAAACTCGGGCAGAATGATGTTCACATTGTTCTTTTTGTTTCCCTGCACAGGATCTTCACAGCTGTGATGCCAATGGTGGCTGCTGGTCTGCTCGCTGATGATCCCACACTGCTGCCCATACGAAGACTCGTCTCATTTGTGTGATATATTATTTATAATTCTAACATATACGTCCTCATATTTTTTAACCTGTCAATCTAACATTTATTTATTAAATTATTGGTGAATGGCTATGTGTGTGTTGTTTGTTTTATGGCAAAAGCTCTCTTGTGTTTTACAGATTTATGAGACATTGTTTTTTTGTTGTTAAAATGCTTTATTCATCCTTTAAATATTACATTTCAGACGACAAGTTGTCCTTCAACTTTTTAATAATTTTAACCATCATCTTCAGTCATTCTGTAGACTTGGAAAACTGGCACTCAGTGCTGTATTGAAAGCTTTTTCCTCTCCTTGTTTTTGCTGCCACAAAACTCATTTTAGACACTTGATGTCTTTTTATTGTGGTTGGTTTTGTTTAATTCTGATGGAAAATTCATTGTTAAGGTTAATGATCATGTTTCAAAGAGTCAGGCGTTAAAAACACATGTGGAATAACATGTTGGGCGAGAGTTCTGTGTGAAGTTTACAGTTAAACCCTGTTTTGTCCGTCAGATTTCAATTAATGTCCTCAAACAAATGTATTAGACTTTAACAGACATTTATTCTCTCACTAAAACTAATTCTATAAAATGTTCAAGGTTTTTGCTTCAGTGTAATCGCCTCCATCTCATTTTTGTGGTCGAGTCAAAACTTGTTTTTAAACCTCCAGGAAAACTGTCTTCCACTGTAAATTGCCTGTAATGGAATTTTCAAAATAAAGTTTTATTTTTCTTCTTTTATCGTATTTTTTACGCCATGTCATGAAGTAGAATGGATTTCATTAGTGTGCAGATATTTGTAATTATGACACGCAAAAATGGTCAAAACATAAAATGGGTCGATGTAAAAACGACTTGTATATGCTTGTAAAAGTGGAATCTAAGTGTACAAATTTAAATTAATCCTAATTGTATTTATCCTGTGATCATTGCAATAACTATTCAGGCACATGCAAAGAAAAATATGACCATTAAATATAATATTTACATACATTATGATGCCTGTAATGGCTGAAATCCTTCATATACTGTATTTACGTATAGTGACCCATAGGCGCCAAAATCAGACCAAAAGGAAACGCAAACAAATCCTAATTTAACCAATCTTACTCGACTAAAGAAAGAACTCTTAAGGACACATCGAAAGTGATCAGCAGACGCCTCTGAGGAAGACTGGCAGTTGACAGTTGAAACATGTCAGGAGATCAGAGTAAATTTACTGAAAAAAAGTAATCTGAATAAAAGAAACCTTAATATATTATTTAAAATCTTAGTCATTTAGTAAAACTAGACTATAGGTAAAATAAACCTGATGACTCCATTTTGACTTAAACCAAGTTGCATTTTAAAAGTGTGGAAACATGTTTCTGCCTCAAAAAAAAAAAAAAAAAAATTATCATTACAGCAAGTCATAATTATGAGTTAGTAAAATCATAGTTATGAAAAAGAAAGTCATAATTATGGAATAGAAAGTCAGAATTAGTAAAGTCATAATTATAAGTTATAAGTTAGACTTTACTAACTCATAAGTATGCCTTTTTATCTCATAATTGTGACTTTCTCAAAATCCTGACTTTTTAATCTCATAATTATGGCTTTTTATCTCATAGTTATGATTTTTTTCTCATAAATATGGCTTTCTATCTCATAGTTATGACTTTCTAACTCATAATTATGGCTTTATATCTCTTAATTATGGCTTTCTATCTCATAGTTATGACTTTCTAGCTCGTAATTATGGCTTTATATCTCATAAATATGGCTTTCTATCTCAT
Source organism: Gouania willdenowi (assembly GCF_900634775.1). NCBI lineage: Eukaryota > Metazoa > Chordata > Actinopteri > Blenniiformes > Gobiesocidae > Gouania > Gouania willdenowi. Next base: position 34,437,461 of record NC_041052.1, read on the forward strand.
AATTATGGCTTTCTATCTCATAATTATGAATCGTAGTGTTTGGTTTTTTTTGTGATAGAAACTGGTTTCCATCACAAAAGTCTGACTAAAACTAAATCAAATTTTGCTGTCAGAATGAAGTGAACCCTGGTCTCACCTGTGTATCTATAAATTGCTGTGTGGAGTGAACGCTCTTGATCAGGAGATTATCTTTGTCACTCACCTGTCACTAGGATACTGAGCTGGCCACTCCCCCACGTACCACGGAGGCCTGTGATTGGTGGATCAGAGAATAGGAAGTGTTGCTGCTCTGAGACTGTAGTCGGTTACCTTCGCCCAGAGTTGGAGAAAAACCTAGAGTTTCTCGGACTGAAGCTTAGAAGCTCCAAGTTCAGTTTGTGTGAAGGGTTTATGTCACTTTTCCTCATGGATTTAAACGAAGAGTCGTCCCCAGCTTTGGCTTTTGAGAAGGACGCGTTTGAGCTGACGGTGGAGGATGTTTATGACATCTCTTATGTGATCGGAAGGGACCTGTTGAAGATCAGCAGCGCCGGTGAGGAAGTGTCCGACCTGCAGTTCAGGATAGTCCGAGTCCTGGAGATGTTTGAGACCCTGGTGAACAAGTACAACCTTTCTCTGGAGGAGCTGAAAATGGAGCGGGACAATCTGAAGAGTGAACTACAGCGGATCATCCAGGACGGATCCTCTCAGCACAGCACGGTAAAGACTACTGATATATCCTAGTACTCAGGTACAAGTCCTACATAAAGTACTCAGGTACAAGTCCTACATAAAATACTCAGGTACAAGTCCTACATAAAGTACTCAGATACAAGTCCTACATAAAATACTCAGGTACAAGTCCCACATAAAGTACTCAGGTACAAGTCCCGCATAAAATACTCAGGTACAAGTCCCGCATAAAATACTCAGGTACAAGTCCCGCATAAAATACTCAGGTACAAGTCCCGCATAAAGTACTCAGGTACAAGTCCCGCATAAAGTACTCAGGTACAAGTCCCGCATAAAGTACTCAGGTACAAGTCCCGCATAAAGTACTCAGGTACAAGTCCCGCATAAAGTACTCAGGTACAAGTCCCGCATAAAGTACTCAGGTACAAGTCCCGCATAAAGTACTCAGGTACAAGTCCCGCATAAAATACTCAGGTACAAGTCCCGCATAAAGTACTCAGGTACAAGTCCCGCATAAAGTACTCAGGTACAAGTCCCGCATAAAGTACTCAGGTACAAGTCCCGCATAAAGTACTCAGGTACAAGTCCCGCATAAAGTACTCAGGTACAAGTCCCGCATAAAGTACTCAGGTACAAGTCCCGCATAAAGTACTCAGGTACAAGTCCCGCATAAAGTACTCAGGTACAAGTCCCGCATAAAGTACTCAGGTACAAGTCCCGCATAAAGTACTCAGGTACAAGTCCCGCATAAAGTACTCAGGTACAAGTCCCGCATAAAGTACTCAGGTACAAGTCCCGCATAAAGTACTCAGGTACAAGTCCCGCATAAAGTACTCAGGTACAAGTCCCGCATAAAGTACTCAGGTACAAGTCCCGCATAAAGTACTCAGGTACAAGTCCCGCATAAAGTACTCAGGTACAAGTCCCACATAAAACAAAATTGTAATTCATGAGTTTGGAAGTTACATGAAGCCTAAAAAAACACACAAAAACCCAGAAACACAGAAAAAACAGCAAAATTGCCCACAATGACAGAAAAATATACTCGCACGCGCGCAGTTTTTGTGTGCGCGCACCACGATGTGTTTGTGTGCGCGCGCACCACGATATGTTTGTGTGCGCGCGCACCACGATGTGTTTGTGTGCGCGCTCACCACGATGTGTTTGTGTGCGCGCTCACCACGATGTGTTTGTGTGCGCGCTCACCACGATGTGTTTGTGTGCGCGCTCACCACGATGTGTTTGTGTGCAGCCGCACGGGTGATTGTGTTTGTGTGCAGCCGCACGGGTGATTGTGTTTGTGTGCAGCCGCACGGGTGATTGTGTTTGTGTGCGCGCGCACAAGTGTTATTGTGTGTGCGCACAGGTATTTGATACAATGTTGTTGTGTTCATGTTTGAAATCAAATTAAATCAATCAAGCAATCAATCAGATGGCATCTTACTGTCTTCATTGTGTGTGTGTATGTTGTGTGTGTTGTGTTTTGTTTTGCAGCAGACTGCAGGACCCAATCAGTTGGTGGTGGACCTAACGGACCCCAACAGGCCCCGCTTCACCATGCAGGAGCTGAAGGAGGTTCTACAGGAGAGGAACCAGTTAAAGGCTCAGCTCTTGGTGGCTCAGGAGGAACTGCAGCTGTACAAGAGGTACCAGAAACAGGATTAGTGAGGGTTCTACCTAACAATGGATGGAATAATAGATACAGCGCACACATCACAAAACAGGAACAGTTGGTTTATACATCACAGTGAGTCAGAGCGTGTCTTCTGCTGAACATTTTTGTACATAAAGATGTGTGTCTTTGGCCTAATGTTTATTATCACCAAACTTACTGCAGTTGAAGTCCATACATTAGTTCAAAATTTTCTGCTTTTATAGCCTTTGCTCGTGAGAATTGGCTTTATATTTGTGGTATGTGATTTTTGGAGAAAAGTGACTGGGACTTAAGAGGTTAAGTTAGGATATGTTTCTCAAATTGGGGTATGTGTACCCCTAGGGGTACACGATGGCAGTACAGGGCGTACTTGAGAGAGAGAGAGGCTGTGTCCGAATAGTCCCTCCTATCTCCTTTCCTATCCACTTTTCCTTAACCCTGTGATGTCATCCACAGGTGTAAAGAGAGGAGTTAGTAAAAGGCTATCACTTTTGTTTTGACAATCAGACGCACTTCCACTAAGTGACTTTTTTTTTACTAGGTGATGTAATAATCAGATGGCCATGAAGGTTAGTGACGTCTGCCGAGGTGAAAAAACTACAAATTCCTAAAAAAAAAATTGACCAAAAGCACATTTATGACACTTTCCGCTGATATAATCTCAAAAATTGCAAGGTTTAAATGTAAATCAAAGGAAAAGAGGCTACGAAGAACAAAAGTGAAACTAAAAGAACGTCACATTACACTCACCTTCCAATGTCTGATTTCTTATTCTTGAACCACAGAGTGTCTGTTTTATGTCAGTTATAATCTGATAATATGTCTACATATCATAATATATGGTGTATACTCCCAGCACCAAAATAGGAAAACGAAAAACACTGTAAACACCATGTTCATATTGTCTTAGGAGTCTCTCTTTGAACATTATTTTAAACTGAAATACATTCAAATTGCTCTTTATATCGCTATGTATAGAATTCCACATTTTGAGTCCAACAACAGAAATTCACATCTGCTTTTTTGATCTATGAGCCCTAAAGTGTTTTTATTTGTTTAGAAAAAAAATCCGTCCAGCTGCTTTAATTAACAAGTAAAAACAAAGTCACCTTAGTGGATTAGCTACTGGCTAACTGCTAATTCATGCTTTTGCTTTCACACCAGAGGTTTTCTGCTGTATTTTATCAACCACAGCATGAATAATGTGGTTTTTGGTTGGATTAGTTTGTTTTTAATGTTTAACAAAACCGTCATTGTGCTTCAATCATTGATTTTCTTTGCCTGATTTATTCAGACTATGGATGGATATTTTAAAGCTTCAGATGACTCAGAACGTAACGAAGATCCTAAAGTTTATCACGTATCGCTTTCAAACAGTGACGCTTTTTTGGAAAGCACCTATGTTATCACTGTATGTCATTTACTTTTCCTTTTGCCTGTGTAATTGTTTTGCAGTGGTATTCTCCCAGCAGCGGAGCCGCCCATGGTGGAGGTGGATTTAAATGATCCAACAACAACAGAACTCACTCAGGCCTCAACAATAAATGACAGGAAAGAAGAGAAAACAACCATAGGCAAAATGTGAGTAACATCCATACTGTTTTATTTCATATGTACTGTAGGCCAGTTGTCGCTGTCCCACAATGCTAAACAAGAGTTTGCAGCTGCAGCTTTATGATCGGGGGTGGGAGAGAGTTCCCTGGGACCGTCTCCAGTCTAACCATTAACTTGTGATCTGATGAAATCATGCTGATGTTGTGGATGCCTGTGACTGGAGACATGCTGTCTTTCTCAGGAATTACAGCCTTGTTATAACCTATTACACACTGATCAGCAGAAGTGAAAGTAATGGATTACAAGTTCTCACGTTAATGCAAATAAGTTGCTTTTATGGGTATTATTTCTAAATCAGAAATGTTACTTGTACTTAAGTATGTTTTAAAAGAAGAAAAGTATCATTGTTACAATCAACCGTTACTGAGTAAATTATATATTTTTGTTTTAAAATGATCAATGAACATTGTAAACCTACAAAAAAATTAAATGACCAGACAACAATCAAATGCATCACATCATAGCCTACCAATCAGACTAACGCACGGCGCCAAAACCGCATTGAATGCTGGTTATTTTCAGTTCTAGGGCCTATATTACGAAGCCAGATAATTATATCCTGCATTTATCTCCGTTAGCGCGCTTCACCTAACATTATCCGTCCGACAGAAGCTGTCCAAAAATCTCGATTACAACTCGCTAAATTAAGCGAGGTGATTTCAGCCTGGCTATGTGTGCCCTCTTATGACAGAGGTGGGGATTACAGCGTCAGACCAATCACAAATATGGAGGAACTGGAGAGCAATTCATGTCACAATTGAGGAATAATTCTTTAAAAATATGAAGTAATAAAATCCATAATTCAGACCAAAAACAACACTGTTGCTGCAGTAAAAGCAGGAAGTAATTAATGCAGGAATTGATGAGTGTTAATGCTTAAATTAGTGAGATTATAAACAGACATTCTGATCAGTTTAACTTTCTCTTTTACCTTGTCTGTGGCTCTGATGCTTCGTTCATACAGATCAACCTAAATCATATGGTGGAATAAATTTATGATTTATATTATCTTACAGGACTGAGGCTCTTTGCATTACCCCAGAATACATGAATTAATTAAATTATTAATATATTGGTCTGAAAGCGACCGATGCCCACAAGCTTTATCACTTATTTTACTTAATCCATCAGATAAAAATCTCCTATAGGATGTCATCAGTAAATGAAAGGATAAATATTCTCTCTACTGTCAGCATCACATCAGTTCCACACAGACATGTTTACACAATGATTAGGGGTGTCCCGATCCGATATTGATGTTAGATATCGGTCCGATATCAGCCAGAAAATGAATATTGGATTTTATCGGACTGCATCTAAAATCGCCGATATCATAACCGATATAATTTATTTTTTTATTTATTTCATTCAATTGTAGAATACTGTAGTTATTATGTTGAAGGTTAAATGTATGTAACCAACTGGTTAATAATAAATGGGTCAGTTTTTCTCATACCTACTGTTGCTGACTATTGGTCTCTGTTTGAGTACCAATAGATCTTGATCAAGTCTTTTCTAACATTCCACACTACAAAATAAGTTAATGTATGATTCGTGCTGATATCGCATGGATCCATATTGGTATCGGCCAATACTCAAGGCTGCAATATCGGTATTGGATTGAAAGTGAAAAAGTTTAATCGGGACATCCTTATCAATGATCCTCCATTCATTGGGCAGGTCGTTTTCTAAGAGAACCGATTGGTCAGGAGGCGGGACTTTAGTACTCACTCAGATCTTATTTAGAACAAAACCAGCATCCGAATAGTCCCTCCTATCTCCATTCCTATCCACTCTTCTTTTACCCCCAGAAGTGTTTAAGTGGTGGCCATGATAAAAGAGCGTTCGAATTTTCTTTAAGCTGAGGAAAGGAAGCGCGGCCGTCAGATTATTATGTCACCGAGTGGAAATGCGTCTGATCGTTAAAACAAACGTGATCACCTTTTCTAAACTCTTCCTAACACCGTACAATCCCTAGACATAATCCACGGGGTATGGAAAAGTGCATAAGAAAGGAGATTGGAGGGACTATTTGGACGCAGCCCTGGTCATGACCAGGTTAGTCGCTCAGCCTAAGTTACCATGGTGATTTAGCTCCGTAAGACATTAGCCAGCTTTGTAGTCCAGCACACACTGATTAAAGCTTCGTAGTATAGGCCTTTGGAGTTCATAAAATGTAGCTATACTTTGAGCCTTATCATTTTTCTTATTTTGAATAGAATTCCTTGGTGTTATTTTATTTAAAAATATACATTTTATTATTGGAAAATAAATTAAGTTCCAATTGTTTCTACATGAGATATATGTATATAAAGGAACCGTGGCAAGATTTATGACCAAAAATAAATGTGGGGGGTAAAAGTAACTGGTAACTTTTACTTTGAGTACTATTTAATTGAGTTACTTGAGTACAATTTCAATCAAGTAACAGTACTTCTACTTGAGTAGAATATATCAGTACTCTTTCCACCTCTGCTGATCAGCCACAACTTTATGATCAGATAATGTGAATTAACACTTAAAATTTGCTTTTCAACTTAACTCACAATTTTAAAAATATACCTGTATGTCATAAATCCTCTGATTGTCTGAGGTTGAAACTGCAGCGTTTGTTATTGACTCCATAAACAGGTTAACAAACCTGTCATGTCATGTGACTTTAACTTCAGGGAAAGTTTCACGCATTACATTTGCTTTTTAACCTGACTCAGAATTTTCTTCTCTTTGCAGATTTTCCTTCAGGCGGAAATGAGACGTTGGTATCGCACAATAATAATACCACTTTTAGATTGTCTTTATTTTGTTTTTTTTTATACTACATGCATTTGTTGACTTAACAAGCATATTTTGTACTGATGGTTTTTAAATTTACAGTAGCAGTTAAAAGAAACTGTGTGGAGGAAAACTGGAAGTATTTTCTATTCTAAATAGTATTGAATGTCACTTTAAATGAAGGTATTTAGTGATATTATGTATATACATAAAAAAAAAATGCTAACTCAATGTAAAACACATTTTGCTTACATTGTGATAAAAATAAATGTTCTTAATGCTGAGTCATAGAAACATGTTTTTCCACCTGATGTCCTTTTCCGCCCAATTTTAAACCATTTCTAAACCCAGTAACAATCGTTATATTAGAAGGAATAACTTACATTTAAACATGTTTTTTCTTAGTGAGTCACACAAGCTACAATGGTTTTCATTGGTAACATAAAATTGACAAATCATGTTAACTCCTGTACAATATACCTTTTTAAATACAATGCAACAGCCTGGAGACTCATTGTGTTTTTATTCCTCTGGTGTATTTTATTAAAGAAAATATAGTCTCATCTCTGGCCAGTATTTCATGTTATGGCCTTTTTTTTTTTTTTTTTTTGGGGATAAATGATGGCACAGAATAATAGTTTCAACCACAAACTAACAAAATAGCACTTTTCTTCTAATATTAGTACTGTATGGTCAGGATGTTCTGTTTAAATCCTTTTTTGTCTCTTTACTGTATTTAATTCCTACCATTATACAACATAATAACTTATAAAAATCAGAAACATTTCAATAGTCATATTTACTGTAAAGTAGTCAAGAAAAAAATAAAACCATGATTAAAAACCCTCTTTTCCCTAAAGTAACAGCATTTAAAGCAAGACACTACAGTCTGCTATTGTTCACCTATGGAGTCTGTTTCAGTGTTTGAGCCATGGGTGAGCCAGGACGGAGGCTTTACTGCGATCACCGTAGTCGTAGAGCAGCTCCTCCTCTGCTGCGATGTCCCTGGACGCCACCAGGATGAGGTGAGGAGTGCCATCGATGGGGTGGAGTCGAGTGTGACAGTTTCCATTTTTACTGTGGTTGATCAGCCTCCCCAAACGGCTGCTTTCCCTTGTAGCGTCCACACTGGAACAAGATTCAACACACGGTTACTCCCACTGTACACACACTTCACAGGAAGAGACTGTCCACTAAACAGGGTTTCTATGTGAGTGGTAAATAGGCCTGGGCAATATCAAGATTTACTTTTTTGACGATTAAAATATTGCAACATTTATTTCTTTGTTAATTTTGTATTAAAATACTCATATTTAGATGGATTTCAAATTCTGAATGCGTCCTAACTCAGACCTTCTACTAAACAAGCCCCACTACAGAACTCACTCACACATGCTCTCCCTTACAAGTGAAAAAGCCAAAAGTAGCACATATTGTACAGCTGTTTGTTAATAAATGTGTCTCTGTGGCATTTTGCTTCTGCAAATTTAACCCTGAATTGTTTTTCTGGTAGGACTTTGAGTTAAAAATAGCAAGATTTATATTGTATATTGCCATTTTGGGAAAAAATGTCAAGATATGAGTTTAGGTGCATATCGCCCAGCCCTAATTGTAATTAATATGCTTTAATGTAAGGACTCCAATTTTGCAGGATTGCAAAAAAAAAAAAAAAAACACGGAAGAAAAAACAGACTTTGCTTCCTGAAACAAAAATGCAATATGAAAAGAAACGGCCTCACATGCAATATCAACCATTGACACGCACATTTTCACCGTAAACAGTTGTGCAAAGTGACGGAAATGTCAATTCTTGCGCATTCTTCTTTATTTATCATATTAGTGGCTCCTCTCGTAAATACACGTATCTTTTTATTTTCTTTGTATCTTGCGCCACAAGAGTTGTCTCTTTTATTGTTCTATTTTTCTATTATTCTAGTTTATGTTAACATATGACACGATATGACAGAGTTCACCTCCAGAAACAAAAATTGCTATTTGACAGACTAAACACTCATCGACATATTGGGACAATATCAGACACTTACACACATTTTTCCTCCGTAAAACAGGTCGTCTAATATGTAGCAACTTAAGTTAATTGACAGATGTCAATTTTGACAAATACAGTGAAGAAATATGACTACAACAGATAAGTCCACTAACCGTATTAAGCATGTTTGGCACAATTTTATGAAATTGAAAAGCCTGTAATGACATCTGGCTTTATTTAATGTTATGTACAGAGTGGCCATTGGGACAGATCGGCAGAAACGCATTAATCAAATGTAACTTACCTCCACTATAGTTTTAAATTAAACACTTTTTAAAACTACCTGCTTTACAGGTATCTCAGATAGAATAGAAGTAATTGATTCACAATGTAAGTATAGGGTGGCACATTTCATTAGCTACTTTTTTAATAACATGCCGTTTGTAATTACTGTTTACCGAGAAAAAAAATATTTGCCAGTAATAAATATAGCAATAAAAATCTACATTTTATCTGTTTTCACCTAAATAATGACTTATTAAAAACCTACAAAAACTGGGAGATTGAAGTTGCAGATCTTCATCCAACCTGCTAGCTCACAGAATATTTACACCATTATTTTCCAGACTTACCAGTAAGTCTTGGACTGGTATTGGAAGTAGTACATGTAGCAGCCTGTGTCAGGGTCCTGAGCGTACTGGGCCTCTCTGGTTTTAGCCTCAGCGAGCTCCAGCAGGTCTCCGTGATACTCCACCACAAAATCTCCTTTCCTGAAGCCGTCTATAGCGAATATGCCCCTACCCTTTCCCTCCATGTGTTTCACCTGTTCAGGTACAAATGCATAACACATAGATAAGGTCAGTGATATTGATACTAAAGACGTGCATTGCCATGAATCTGACAATATGATGCACGATACAACACAATATATCCTGTTTCAAAATATGATATATATTATATATATACAAATTCCACCTTTACAAGTACAAAATATTTTGTAAGACAATGTATTTCATTTTTTTTTAAACTTGCAAATGGTAACTAACTGTAGTTAAAATACCAATATAAAAAAACAAGTGGTTGTTTATCAAATTGTCAAATTACATTTTTCAAAAAAAGTTCAACTTTTGCTTCGGATTCTGACACCTAGTGACCGGGCGTTTACATGCTATGCATATGTTAGCGCTATTAATGGTTTTTTCATTAAAAAACATGATTGAAAAAAAATTATTTGGACATTTTTGGATCGATATGATAATCGTGTGGTGAAATACCATGATAATAATAAGTATGTAATTAAAACATAAGCTACACTGTTTAGAAAACATGACTCAAGTTAAGTGTAGAGTTGGGTATCGGTTGGGTTTTATCCGATACCGGTGCCTACTCGGTATTGTTTAAATGGTTCTGGTACTTTTCAAAAAATTAAACCGTATACACTTTGTCAAAATACAATACTCTTATTTTCAGGGCCAAATTGAGCACAGTATTACCGTAAATAATATATATACAAGTAACATATGGAAATAATAAACAAAAACATTTAAATAACATCAAATAAAACAACATTGTATTGAACTATATAATACTGGAGATGAGTATTGTTACCATGATTTTATTTGTCAATAATCATTAATAGCAAAAAAACTCTTTATTTCAATATATTTTTTAAATCTATAGGGAGCCATTTCAAAAGAGTCAAAGAGCCACTGGTTGCAGTAAACCCCTGAACTAGCCAATCTGTTGCACTCCTGTGTAAATGCAAAACTGTGCCTTTTAAATCTGGTGTTAAAGATTTTGTCTACAAACAACTTGTTATGAGCTTAATATTAAACAAAGTTAGGGGTGGACCGAAATGTTTGTACTTATTCGATCTGGTTACTACCGTTTAAGTCAAAACCGGTGCCATATTGGTACTGGGTTTCAGTACCCAACCCTAGTTAAGTGTGGGATGTTTTCCAAAGCGGGATAACTCAAAAACAATTGGAGATACAAAGACAAAACCCTTTTATTTATATCAGATGCTGCAAAAAGAAAATACTAACAATAATTTATTACCAATTGTTTTAAGAAACAATGTTTATACCTGCATTCCTTCTTCAACACCAGTTTTAATCAGCTCATCGATGAATTTGTGCTCTTCGTTCTGCAAAGACATCAAAATTGCATTTATAAAACACATATTTGCTCAGCAGCTGCAGTTTATACATATTTGTGCTTCTATTAGATTAAATCACAGGTGAGCACACAAACCTTTAACTCTGACTTAGTCTTTCTGTTGCTGCGCCTGATTGGATAATAGTCCGTGACCTTCCTATTATTGGAAGCTTTATTCTCCATCCTAAAAAAAGATTGATTAAACAGGTTATAAAAAGGTAGGGCTGGGCAATATATCGAGGTTCAAGATACCAGAAGTACTTTATTTATCCCAGGGGGGAATTCCTTATGTCATAGACACGAGAAATATTACAAATGAAAAGAATAAACACTAAAATGTACATAATTAAGTTAAAAACTGTTAATTAAATAAGGATTAAATACAAGTGCACACATTACAATAGTAAAAATAAAATAGGATAAAGGTAAAATACAAATGTACAAATATATATATCGAGTTTTCTGTTTTGGCGATATAAAAAATTTCATATATTCCAATATATATATACACACCAGCATTATAGCTTATTTCATATTAAAAATGTTAAAATACAGCATAAAAAGCACAGTTAGATGGATTACTGAGTACGTCCCAACCCAGACCTTCCCCTAAACAAGCCACACTACAGAACTCACCCACACGTGCTGTCCCTTATAGGAGTAAAAAAAAAAAAACAAACGTTTCATATTGTGCACCTCTTTTTTAATAAATGTACCTGTGTGGCATTTTGCATCAGCAAATTTAACCCTGAATTGTCTACCCGGGTCAGACTTTATTTGAATTCAAAATATCAATTTATATCACATCACCATTTTGAGAAAAAAACATTGAGATATGAGTTTTGGTCCATATCTCCCAGCCCAACAAAAAGGTTGTACATATTTGATGCTCTCGTTTGTCTTGTAATTTAACGACTTTCACTCACTTTTTTGGTTCCGGTTTACGAGCAGCTCGACGTCCCGACTTAGAAGCTGAAACTTTGCCCTGAGTTGCTGATTCGACGTCTGCACTCGACTGTTTTGGCTCATTTTGGTCTGTGGTTAGGTCTTTTTTTAAATGTTTGGGCTTCTGCTGCCGGCGGTCCAAACTCTCACATTTCACTTCATTTGGCAACTCTGTAAGGAGGGGAAAAATATGGCATGAAATGACATTTGGCCCAATATGACGCTGCCGCACGATTGTGGGAGCGGTGCTGCTCGAGAGGCATGGTTAAAATGTGTCATAAGATGTGTGAACAACTGAAGCCATTCACACACACACACACTGCTTCAGTGGCACAGAATGTGACTAACAAGCAGGTCAACAGTTCAACAGCTGGGAAAGTAAAAAGTACCAACGCAGCATTTAAAATCTACGGAAGAAGACTAGGGCCAATTTTAATGGAGAAATGTATTTTGGACAAATCAAGAGTAAAATCGAAACGAGGAGATTAAACTTGAAACGTCAAGTTCAAAGTCGATTAAAGTTTACATTTTGAGAATAAAATTGAAATGCTGAGATTAAAGTTGAAATGTCGAGATTAAAGTTGAAATTTCAAGAATAAAGTAAAAATGTTGAGATCAAAGTTGAAATTAATCGAGATTAAGTTTAAATTAATCAAGATTAAGTTTAAATTAATCAAGATTAAGTTTAAATTTTGAGAATAAAATTTAAATGCCGAGATTAAAATTTAAATAAATTGGGATTAAGTTGAAATTAAACAAGATTAATTTGAAATTTTGAGAATGACATTGAAATATGATGTCGAGATTCAAGTCGAAAAGTAGTTTCCATAATTTCACTCAGATTGTATTTTGAGTTTTTTTTCTAAATTTCAACTTTAATCTCGACATTTTGACTTTATTCTCGATTTGTCCAAAATTATTTTCTCCTTCAAAAGTGGCCCTAATCCACTTCCCTACAATATAGAAAATTTGACTGATTAATTACAATTCCTCAGCTGTAAAATGAAATTGTTAAAAATGAATTAAAGATTTATTAAAAATGTATAAAATGGTAGAATTTGTAAAAAATTATTAATAATAATATACAACAAGATCCTGTCCTTTTTTCCTCTTCCATTGCAAATTATTGACATTTAAACCTATTATGAAAGATTGTAGGTAATGGATGGATTTTAGATCTCAACATTATATTTCAACTTTATTCTCAAAATTTCGACTTTATTCTTGATTTGCCCACAATTATTTTCTCCATCAAAATTGGCCCTAATCCGCTTCCGTAAGAATCCGTCCATCTAGAGTTAGTGAAAAGTGACCATTACCTTTTTTCAGTCTGGATGAGTCTAGATTGGAGCCCCCCAGATCGTTTGCTTCTTGGATCAACATGCTGGAGGCGTTGCTCAGAGGAGATCTGGGTTTGTTTGGGCTCTGGAAAGTCTGAAGAATGGACTGCACTTTATCAGCAAAGTCCTGCATGAGTAAATATAGAGTTTAGGTGAATATTAATAGTAATAGATTACACTTCTCAGTGTAACGGGAATGGAAACCACATGACGTTTACTAGTCTCTGTCATGTGATCTCTAATATTGTTAATGCTAGAATACCATTTATTACTAAGAATCAAACAATAACTCTTTTCCAGTTTCATCTGTTTCATATAAAAGATTTCAGGAAGTTAAATGATGTAAAATGCTTTAATAAGGGAATCCCAACTAGAAACAGCTCAAACAAACGTGGGATGCAAATCTGCTTTTCATTCATTGTCAAACCATTAACTCCATATTTAACACTTGCTCATGGGTAATGGCTAATATTAATTTTGGGATTATTGCTCTGATGATGGCTGGGATGGTTCTAGACACCGTTCACATTTAATTATCTTATTTTCAGCTAAATGTGTTTGGTATTCATATTTTTAAACCCTATTCATGTCATAATGTTGAATTCAGCAGTTTGGCTGATTCATTACTTTAAAAAAAAAAGAAAGTATGGTAGATTACAAATATTCAATTAATTACCCAATTCCATTCAATTCTGCACTTTTTAGACATTACATTTTTGATCATGTTTGTGATATAGTGTTACAAGTAGCACTGCAGTGACGAGATGCCCTAGCTCAGATATTTTTATACTGTTTTTTTTTTTTTTTTTGTTTAACTAGATGTATATTTGAGGAAGTGAAAGTACCGTATAAAATACAGTTGCTTAAGATTGTGTGACAATGTTTTAATTTGAAAAAGCATAATAGTTTAAAAAATAAACTTTTATTATTTAATGACTAATTATTACATTTTTATACTGGATTTATGTTTGAGGAAGTGAAAGTATAGAATGCAGCTGTTTGAGATTGTATGTGGCATTTTAATTTGAAAAAGAATTACAAAAACAATATTTTTCATTATTATTTAATGACTAATTATTAGTTTTGTACACTTTTTTTAAACTAGATTTATATTTGAAGAAGTGAAAGTATATAATACAGCTGTATGGGATTCTGTGTGGCATTTTAATTTGAAAAAGAATACTTTTAATAATAATATATCATATTATGACTAATTATTATATTTTTTTATCTATTTTTTCCGACTAGATTTATATTTAATGAAGTACAAGTGTAGAATAAAGTTGGGTGAGATATTGCGTGTGGTGTTTTAATTTGAAAAATACTTAAAAAAATTACAAAAATATTTTTATTATTTAATGACTAATTTTTTATATTGTATTTTTTTTCTCTAGATTTATATTTGTGGAAGTAAGAGTATAGAATACTGTTGTATGCGATTGTGTGTGGCATTTTAATTTGAAAAAGAATACTTTTAAAAATTACAAAAATATATTTTTCATTATTATTTAATGACTAATTATTAATTTTTTACACTTTTTAAACTAGATTTATATTTGAGAAAGTGAAAGTGTAGAATACAGTTGTATGCGATTGTGTGTGGCATTTTAATTTGAAAAAAAATACTTTAAAAATTACAACAAAAAAAAATATTATTATGACTAAATATTACATTTTTTTAAATGGATTCTTTTCCAACTGGATTTATATTTGAGGAAGTAAAATTATAGAATAAAGTTGGTTGAGATATTTCGTGTGGTGTTTTAATTTGAAAAATAATCTTATATAAAAACCTATTTTAATCAGATTTACTAGACATTTCAGGCGACCACATATGGGCTCATGACCCCACGGTTGAAAAACATTGAGTTAGAAGTTTCCTCCAACAACGTGCTTGTGTTTCATTCACACAGCTGCACTAAATCACGGTTAATTACCTGTACACGTGGACCATAGCTTTATTAGACCACACACACATACATAATACACATGTTTGGACTATTCTATTGAATCTACCTTATTGGTCACAGGTTTGTTCTCCTTTGTCTCGGTTTGTGAGCTCAGTGTTTTAAGTTCGGTGGACTCTTCAGGCATTTTCACCACATTTTTCTTCCCTTCAGAAGAACAAACAACACGTGTAAGCGCTGCTGGCCATTTAAACACTTCAATACAGTCATGTTTAACAAGGTCTAATGATGAAAAATAATGAAGAGAAATACAAATTTTCCTGCTTCACAGCGCCTCCTGCAGCTCGTATAAAAAGGAAGAATTTACCTTTTGCCATTTCACTTTTCAGAAAATCATCCAGAAAGCTGCAAGGAGTCGTCCTCTTTGTTTAAAAACAAAGCACTTAATGTGTTCCCTCTGTTCCAAACTCAGAATAAAGCACAAGCGTCTGTGTGAATGGGTCACTAGATCTGTGGAAGATTTAAAAAGATGAGGCGGAACTGCTCATTGGCTGCGTTCTCCAAATGGGCGGGACATAACACGGAAGCTAGCCCAGCGCTCTTTTTTTTTTTTTTTTTATTTATTTTTTATTGACTACTAAAAATGTACTACAGGTCAGAAGGGCGCATCATAAAAATGTACAGAAAGAGGACAGTCAAGAATCACATATACACAATTGAAAGAGAAAAATAAAGATAAAATAAATAAGAGTAAATCAGTAATCATTGCATTTCAAAAATACCATTGTATATTGTCACGGTTTGGATGCTTTTTTGTTGTATGAATAAGGGATATAGTTGTGATGTATTCTTTAAATTCACACAGAAAGTTTACAAAGAGGGGAGTAGATTTTTTGGAACTTACATTTGTGAATATAGAATTAACCATATAAAATGATCAAGTTTACAATGAAATCAACTGCGTTTTTCTCATCTTCAAAATACATAATGACACATTTACAGTTAAATTGAATATTATTAATCTTACGTTTTAAGTAATTTTCCATTTGAGATGAAAAAACGAATTGAGTGAATACAGTAGTAAAATACATGTGAGAGGGGTTCTGGTTCGTTATTACAAAAACTGCATTCATAGGTGTCTAAAAATTTGGAGAAAGACAAATTGGATGGATAAATATTGTGTAAGATTTTAATATGATGAAGCTAGCCTAGCTCTCTCTCCTTGGCCCTTTACGTGTGACGTCAGGAGTCATGGGGTCATTTGTGACAGAGCCATATAGAATTTTGGACACTAACAATGAATGCAGTTTTTCCAATAACGAACCAGAATCTCTCACACATTTATTTTATTATTACTGTTTTCATTCAATTGGTTTCTGGGCTCAAATGGAAAATTACTTAAAATGCAGGATTAATAATATTCAATATAATTGTAAATGTATCACTATGTATTTTGAAGATAAGAATAACGAGGTTGATTTCATTGTAAACCTGTTAAAATTTTGATAGGGGTGGGAACCTTTGGGTACCTCACGATATGATATGATGCACTATACAAAGCTCACGTTAACGATTATCTCACGATTATCTCACGATATGACGATACTGCGATTATCGATATATTGGTCAGAAATCAATCTACGATAATCTATGACACACCAAGAAAAAAAATATTAAGTAAAAATTTTTTATTTTTATTTCATATCTCTGAAAGACAATAAGTTGGATAATGAATTAACCACAATTTTATTAATGAAGGTCTTGAATCGATTTTTAAATGAACAAAAATAGATGTTTTACATTTTCCAAATTATAACACAAACCAGATGAGTCCTCTTAAAGTTCATACTTCAATTACAATGTACAATATTAAATGTGTTGTAAGGTGTTACAATAATTCATGAGCTTACTGATATTTAATGGTAGCTCAATAATCGATCGATAATCTCCATTAATAGAAATTTGTTTGTAATTAGAACTGCACTCCTTTTATCTAAATTAAGTTGGGAGAAAGCCGTCTTCTTGTACGTAACATATTTCTGGTATACTTTAGGTTACAAGAAAATCTCCAAAGATATCTTAACATAAACTATTGACTTTAAATGTAAGAACAAAGAACTGTTTTATATTTAGATGTAGCTCTAAAAATGAGATAAAACTTTTATTTAAAAAGCTAGTCGCGAGAAACAGTTACTATTTCAAAAGCAGCAAATAAAACTACAATAAAATCACGCCTACATCCAAACACAGTTTTTTGATTGACATTTTGATCAGTATTGTATAATATTTTAAAATAAGAATACTACAAACTGTTGCCTACTTGCCTCGTGAATAAATCAGCATTAATCTGTTTTAAAGAATGGTTTGTTCAAGTGTTTATTCCTTACACAAACATTTTACAGAGATTTTTCTCCTGGTTTCAAATCCTGAGCCAATGCTTCTTTGAATTGTCTTTTTCTCTCCAGATTCTCGTTCACCTTTCTCCTTTTTTCTTGCTTCTTCACCACAGATTCTTTCTTCTTCACAACAACTTCACTGAGTTCTCCTTTATGGAAAATATCAAGTTTCTCTCTCATGATGTCCCGGGCACGTTTCCGGTTAATATCCACAGACCTAGTCTGATGGCACTGTAAGGAGCACAAGAATAAACAAACATTGATTAATAAGTATGTGTAGATTTAATACAAATCTTAAAAAGGAGGAATGTGAATAGCCGTATTGTGAAGTTATTGTGTTAAAGGTGTAAGAAAAAAGTAAATTTGGTGATATATCACGATATTTCACCGCACCATTATCGTATTGATAAAAAAAAGTCCAAATCAATATTTTTAATCATTTTTTTTTTAACAAAAAAAAAAAAATTTAATTGCACTATCATATGCTCCTCAATGCATTTTAGATGGAAGTTGATTACACTTTATTTTCATAAAACATACTAGGTACTTTTATAGATGTATGTGGTTTTTTTTTAATGTATTTTTGATGTTGGAACACTTGCTCCTCCACTCATGGTAATTACATGTCATTATTGTAACTAATGAACAAAGCCATGAAGGGAAAACTGAAGGCATTAAAGCAGAAGTTCCCAAATTTTTTGAGATCGTGACCCCATTTTGACCCTACAGATATTTTTTTCTAGAATTACTTTTTGATCATGTTTGTTATACTGTATTACAAATACAGAGAGAGAAGCCAGAATCAGTGAGCCAGCTCAGATATTCTATTCGTGTAATAGCATTAACTTAACGGCTAGAGCTGAAATGGGCTCATCCGTAAACGGTCGCATTTTAGAGTCCTTGGAGTCGCTGTTAGATTTCATATAAACGGGAAGAGATTCAAATTCTGATGTAGCTGGTTATGATTTACAGTCCGCATAAACAGGACTGAATCATAACATAATCTGATCGCTAGAGCGAACATGGGCTTGTCTGTAAACGGTCGCATTTTCTGGTTCAATGAACAGGTAGAGATTCAAATTCTGATGTAGCTGGTTATGATTCAGTCCTGTTTATGCGGACTGTAAATCATAACATAACCTAACCACTAGAGCGGACATGGGCTCGTCTTTGAACGGTCGCATTTACAGACCTTGGAGTTGCTGTTAGCTTACCAATAAACGGAAAGAGATTCGTCACCTTTACAATAAGTATTGACTAGGCCACTGGGAGTGAGACCCAAGGCCAAGGCAGGCTGACTTGATAATACTGTATCATGTTTTTCTGCAGTCAGTGCCTTCTCCTCTCCCTTCTCAATTTCAGGTGTTGTGAAGCTGATGATGGCAGTTCCTGATCTGTGGTTCATGGCTCAACTAGTCTGAGACACTCTGATGTTCTATATATCTATCCTGTTCTGTTGGTCCTTCTGTCTACCAACCCCAACCAGTCAACGCAGATGGCTGCCACCTCTGAACCTGGTTCAAACGGAGATTTCTTCCTGTTAAAAGGGAGTCGTTTCTTCCCACTGTCGCTAAATGCTTGTTCATGTGGATCTTGTTGGGTTTTCTCTTTCTTATTATGAATTTTATGTTTTTATAAGCGCTTTGAGATAACTGTTGTAAATTGCGCTATACAAATAAAGTTGAATTGAATTGAGTTCTTTAAATGACCTGCATTAAAGAGAGTCTGTTTGAGTGAAGGCAAGTTTTAATGAGGTGATTAGCTGTTGGGGGGTTGTCTATTTCTCTAGAGTGAGTTTTGAACTTCTAGAGGTTGTTTTTATTTTTTCAATTCTCTGCTGTTTGTAGGCCGTGTGACAGCAGAGATTTGAAATCAAACAACGAAAAATTGAAAGCTATAATCGTAAAAACTATTAGTGTTACTAAAATAGTAGCTGCCTGTATTTTAAGTAACAGGTTCTGGTCAAACCACATTATAGAAGTCTTAGGTTAAAACTGCCCCCCCCCCCAAAAAAATTAAAATGGACTGTATTCTGCTTTATTTTTCACTCATCCCTAACACACTGGTGTAGAGTTACCTTCACAACTATCCCAGTGGGGATGTGCTTTAACACAACACAGTTGCTGGTTTTGTTAGTGGCCTGTCCTCCAGGTCCTGATCCCCTCACAAACTGCTCTTCCAGCTGCTCCTCGTCCAAAGCAGGGAACTCCACCTGGTCCTTCTTCCCTGCAGCGGGGACGGCAGCCTGAGCCCCGGGGAGCGGTAATAGCAGAGGGGGGTCTCCAGGACAGGCTCTCCACAGCAGCCGAGAAGACCACAAACGAGCCGAGCGCAGACATAACATGACACTAGCTCTGTGTGTCAGCCTAGAGAGGAAAGCCTTCTATTTGCCGAAATAGCAGGAAAAGCAATAACCAATTGTTGTATTAAAATGTATTTACTCTCGCTCCGTAGTGTCCGCTGCTTGTTTACTGTGCTCTGATTGGTTGTTGCCCGTACTGCAACCGGTCAACCAATCAGAAGTGGGCGCATTCTTCTTCGTTGGTGTAATTGAATTCTGGGCTGTACTCTTCTTCTACGGCCGTACGTTTACAGTACTTAGCACAGACAGCGCCACTTGTGTTTAGTGTTTTTGCCTAACTTACGGACTTATACTTGAAATATACTTAGATTTGACAAACAAACCAATGTGATATTATCGACTTGGTTGTGGTAATTCGCTTTTTGACAAACAATTGTAGGCTCCATGTGAAAAAAGTTTTATTGATGCACAAAGTCTATACTGCACTGATAGGGCTGTACACTCATTTTCATAAGCAATGCCACTTTAACTTCAAAATATACTTTTAATTTAAAAGACTTCTTTTAAGTATGCCACTTTCATTTTGGCACCAGTTAGTTTGTCGACAGAGGTTAGATTTACCCAAATAGTATTTATTAATATCATAATATATCATACCTTGGTTGCGTTTAGACAATTTGTGTAATTATCAGGTAAAATAATAATGGAATCATGCAGTATGTAATAGCCTTTGTGGTTAATTTCATTCAAAAGACAGTTTGAAATACAGGAAAGAGGCAATAGACAAGGACAACTCTGGAGGCAGGTATATATTTATTTTATACAATAATGAATAAAAATAAAAGCTGAATTCCTGCTGTGAAACCGCTGACGTTACTACGTCCTGAGAGAGACACATAAAAACAGACATTAGCATGCATGCAGATAGAGCACTAAAATATCTGATAGACTGTACTTATTTCACTTTTTACCTGGTAAAAAATATTTATTTTTTAGCATTTCATGCCAATATCATACCATCTCTTAAAGTGAGCACCACCTACCAACTGAGCGATGTGCCTTCTTTCTACGGCTTTATTTTTCTATCCCTTGACAAAATTCCTTCACTTCAATGTAAAACATTATCACTGCATGGTTGACAGAAGGACTGGTAACACATAAAAATGGTACATTCACTAACACTGGTATTCCTAAATTAAGGTGACAACTACTTGGATTTGTAAATAATTAAAATAACAAAAAAAAAAAAAAAAAAAACATAATTCCTGGTTATTTTTTCCCTTAGAGTTTTATTGGGCTTTATTTACCGGAAACACATGGAAACCAGTTGTATTTTATTTTTATTTTTTTGTATTTTATTATTATTATTATTTAAAAGGTTATCTAATTCAGATGTTGCCTGCGTATATGTTCATAATAACAGTAACTATGCACAATAATAAAATATTTATGAACTTGTAAATATGCAGTAGGAATTGAAAGATGTCTAAAATAAAGTTGTTACTAGTCACAATTATATTTTAGATGTTGGAAAAGCAATTCCAGATATCTAAAATTACATTCTCAATAGTTACAATACCAAGCTGACATATCAGTAATTTAATTCTGACTAGTCAGAAGTGAATTTCAGACATCTACAATTCAATTTATATCTGAAAAGTAAAAACAATTGTAGATATCTACAATTATCACATTATGACTAGTGAGAATAGAATTGTATATATCAACAATTAGAATTGCAATTAGTCAAAAATAAATAATATTATGAATATGCGGACTTGGAATTACAACATGTCAAAATTGAATTATAGATATCTACAATTACAAGTGCGGCTACTTATTAAATGTTAAAACGGCTTGCCATACGACATGACTTTCTTACTTCCATCTAAGTTTTTTACAGATCCTGGCCGGAAAATATGATTGATGACTAACAATAATCTATCTATCTATCTATCTATCTATCTATCTATCTATCTATCTATCTATCTATCTATCTATCTATCTATCTATCTATCTATCTATCTATCTATCTATCTATCAATAAAGAAAGGAACCTCTGTCTGTCAATCAATCAATCTTTTATTTCTAAAGCGCCAAATCATAACCAATGGTATCTCAAGACACTTTACAGTAGAGCAGTCTTAAGGACGGACTCTTCATTTTATGGATACACACATATGCATATATATATTATATACGTATATACACATACATATGTATCCCACACCCAACATGAATTCATCATCTGTGTCTATGTCTGTGTGTGTCTTCCACAAATATCTTTGCGAATCAGTGTCAGATTGGCCTGAGACTTTCAACATGGCTGCTGCTTGGTTCAAGGGTGTGCAACGTCGAATTTCTTTGGACTGCAATGATACCATTTAGGGCTGGGGGATATATCGAGTTCTTAGAAAATATTGATATATTTAGTTAGGAGATATAGCATAGGACTATATCGTGATATCAATATAATTCACGTAACATTAAAAGTTTCTTCTGTAGAGCTGCCAGTATGCCTTTTTTCTCCTCTTCCTGTCTATCCTAACCCCGCTCCGCCTCTCTCCCGCTCTGTCCCTCTGAGTGAAACTCAACACACACACACACACTGACAAAACTCCCACCACCTTCACTCGCTCACCACTGCAGCGACAACATTACAGACAGAGTTTATTGCAGCTTTAATTTTGATTGTACTTTTGAAGCAGCAGCTCGACAGTAACACACTGTTTGACTTTGCTCCACGGAGCAGAAAAGAGAGCAGTGAAAGGAAGGAGAAAAGAGATAGAAGGCCGTACTTTGGTCAATCAAAGCCAGCGGTTAATTCAACAGCTGTTCTATTTCCACTATTCAGGACGTTGAGTGAAAAAATGTACTTTATAATGATCCGTGCATCATTCGTAAAGCTCTTCTGCTTCACGCCCTGCTGAAGCCTGTTCTGTTTGCTGACATCCGTGTGTGTGTGTGTGTGTGTGTCATTTGCCAATATTAAACTGAATCCTGTAAATAGCAACACGTACTTCCTACGGGCACTGCACTAGTATCATTTAAAATACAAGAGTAGTACTGGGCAGAGCTGATTCTTTTTGTCCACAGCTAGCCTGCAGCCAGCGAGTATGCAGCGAGCTACTAGCTAGCAGCAGCAGCACGTTATACAGCTTCTAATGAATCCCCTTAACGCATTCATTACTCTTTAACCACATAACATACAAGAACACCAGAAACATTTATATATTCATCCCTCCAGCTGCTGGCTTCCATACTAGTTAGACGGTGGCTATGCGTACGTAGCCGTATCAATATACCAGCATTCTATCCGTACGTAGCGCTCCTCATTGGCCAGTTTAGGTGACATGATTAAGACACTACGTACTTGACTTGCTAGTAATACGTAGATTCCTAAACTATGTTACGACATGCTACGTATTTATGAATTGTTGGGATATTTATACGTAGCGCCCCTCATTGGCCAGTACTTCTGTTTGCTATTAATACGTATATTCCTAAACTACATTGCGGACTAACTAACCCTAACCCTAAGAGGAAAGCCTCGGTTCCGGTTCCACCTCGTAGTTGACTGGAAGTGTGTTATTTATTTTATCATTTCATTCTCTTATGATTTTTAATCATTTCTCCTTTTTTCATTATTTAGATTTAATTTAAAAAAAATTAGCACTGAGTTTTATTGTTTCCTTCCTTGGGCCTGGTAGAGGAGTTAAGCTACAGATGTATCCATTTTTTTAATCTATATTTGTATGTGTATGTATATTTCTTATTAATAATTTTATTTATATATATATTTTACTCATATTATAAACTTGTTTAGAACTAAAGAAAACTTGAATTATATACCCGAACAGAAGCGGCCTTCCTCGGGTGTAGAAATCGCTCCACCCGGTGGAACAGGGTTATGCATGCTTTTCCCTTTCTATTTTTTTATATTGTGTACTTTATGATCCAGTTTTACCCGCTTCCACCCAGAGAAACACCCTGGGACCACTGCTCCTTCCTCCGGACAGGTTTGGGTTGCCAGATTGGTTTCTTGACCTCCAAATTTAAATGTTTTAATATACTTTTACAAAGTTCCTTCTCCAGGGAGGAAACAATGTAATACTTTTTATTTTAATTTTGATTAATTTTAATTTAAATTCATTTTAAAATGTTATAAAATTAAATATTGATGGGGTTTAGGGCCACATTAACATGCCTTCAATTAACTTCTTAAAGGGCTCAAGGTCAAGGAATACCATCCAACAGGACGGGGCCTGTAGGAGGGGAATACGGTGGGGGGGGGAGTCTTCCTCCCCTAAAGGCCTTTTATTGTAAATATCCGAGTTGTGTTATTTTTTTTTACAAATTCTTCTCTTACAGCTGCCCTTGGACATCCCTGACCCTTCCCTTACCCTAAAACCTAACCCTAACCTCTACCCCCTTTTAATTTACCCCCCCCCCCTTTTTTTTTTAAATTTAAAACCCCATACCCAAACCCTAACTTTTACCCCCTTTAATTCAAAACCTATCCCCTCCGCCTCCCCCTTCCCCTAAAACCTGTCGTTACCCATGGCCCTAACCCTAAACCACTCCCACTTTCATGAATTGTTTTGATTATCCATCTATTTCTTTTTTTTTTTTTAACTATTTTTATTTTATTTTTAGTTATTAATTTCTAAATGTTATATTTTTAATACATTTTTAATTCTGAATTATACATTTTTACAGTTTCATTTTTAATATTATTAATTTCAATTATTTAGGGTATTTTATGAGTTCTTATTGTTTGTGTGGTGATCATCCTTTTATCAATTTTACTGTGGTTTGTATTTGTGGGACAGTGTATCCTTATAGGGGCCGCTTTCATTTTTTTAGTCTTATTCTTTAAGGTCTTTTCAAAACGCAGGGTGTCTAAATGTTATATTTATATTTATTTCCTTTAGTTTTGTTTGTTTTTTTCCCCATAGAAGGCAAATGTCCTAATAAAACATTCATCATTTTTTAGCAAACCTTAAGACCAAAGGGAAGAAAATAGAAAAGATGATGAGGATGACTCACCTGGGGGCGTGGCTAACCCAACCTTTAACTACGTTACGGACAAACTAACCCCAACCCCTCACCCTAACCATCTGAAGTGGAAGTAAAGCTGGCCCCCCACCCCTCGCAAAACTCTGTGAAAATGGTCTCAATCGTTCGTGCTGGTTTGTGCTAAAAGAATTATCATTTGTGCTGCTTTCGTTTTTAAGATATAACAAGTTTATTATAAGATGATGACGTCACTCAGCCCCCCACAATGTCCAAATCGAACAAAAAGGGTCTCAATTGTTGGTGCTGGTTTGTGCTGAAAGAATTATCATGAGTGCTGCTTTAGTTTTTAAAACATTAAATAAATCATATTTGAGAAGGAGTGTATGTGTGCGCGTGCTCGAGCGCGAGGTGGACTTCGCGCGCACCCGTGCAGCAGCAGCAGCAGCAATGGTGCATCTTAAAAGTCTTAAAAACGAAAGCAGCACAAACGATAATTTTTTCTGCACAAACCAGCACTAACTGAGACCATTTTAACAGAGTTTTGTGTGGGGTGGGGGGCCAGCTTCACGTATCGCTTGTTCAGCCATTTTTTCTTTTAATTTGAATGTACGGAATGGTCACATGACTTCCGGTAACGCCATAGGCCACGCTCGAATAGTACATGAGGTTGTTTCCACGACTACGTATATATAGTCACTTTGAGCTAGCTATGACGTCAGACTTTAGACTGAAGAAATGCTTTGATGTATTGTTCCTAATGAGAAAACTGACAAATATCACCTCTGAGGAAAACTTGAAACATGTAAGGAGATAAACATTTCCTGTAAAAACTTTTCTGGATAAGCAAAACCTTAACATATATTTATTTATTAATTTAATTGATTTTAAATAATATCAAATGGCAACAGAGTGAAAACAATATTCTAAAGATATACACTTGTGTCTTTTTATATTCAACGCCCACCCCTGACAGATCTTCAGAAAATTGTGACTTTTGGCGATGGGTCCTGTTTTGCTGAGTGACCGTCAACAACAGACGCCTCCAGGACGCTGCCTGGACGCAAATCCACCCTCTGGTGTGGAAAAGCCAAATGAGCAAGGTTTGAGGAACAGCTGCTTTTAGTAGTGCTTTTATGGATGTGTCTTGACTGGCTGCAGGGTTGGGGGCAATTACATTTTTCAGTGACAATTACATTTTCAATTATCCATGTTCAATTACAATAAATTACGATTGCAGTGACCAGCATTTTTTTTTCTCCAATTTCAATTAAATAATAGTTTGTTTTTTTCAGAAAGTCAATTAAAATTACGTTCTTTATTACTTAAGTTCAATTGCAATTAATCAAAAGTACTGAGCCTGAAATAAACAAGCTAATAAAAGTTCACCGTCCTCTTGTGTTAGCTTTTTGTTGGCATCTCTTATAATAAATATATCAGCTGTAAAATACACTAAAAACACATATTTATCATCTAAATTTCTTTCCTATTTATTGGTTTCCTTGTTAGGCTTCTTTATCAATAGGTTTTAATATTTTTAGTGTGGGCGTCTGAGACTTTTTAGTGTCAGTACCCCTTGATTTCAATTATTTGAATTTGTAAAATGTGGGAAAGCATGATATAAAACATAATTTGATAATAATTAACTAAATACAGTATGTGTAGAACTGTATATAGAACTGTAACATGGTTCCACAGTTTTGCATTGAATTATATTCGACAATTTTTATAGAAATGTAATCACAATTACATTTACAAAGTCAATTATCTGACTTTAATTACGATTATGACAGCAACATATTTTTAAAATTACAATTACAATTATATTTACTGCATAATAGTAATTCATTATCAATTAATGCAATAAACTTTTAAAAATGGAGTTTCTGCGTACATGCTCTATAGCGAGGGTCACCAACACGTGCCCGCGGGTTCCAGGTAGCCCACATGGACCATGTGAGGGGCCCTCAGGAACTCTAGTCACCAATGAGCTGCATCTAAAATCTGATTTACTTTCCAGGATTCAAACTCACAAAGATAAATACATACAGTATGTTATTAGACTGATAACACTAATACTAATAATATTAGTACTTAGAATGAAATACTGCTGATAAGGATTTTGTTTTAAATTAACCACCTTTAAATGTTTATTTTCTCTGAAACATTGGTACAAATGTTTTTAAGCGTAGCAGAGATTTGGTGTATGGTCAGCAGGGTTGGGGTCAACTATAATTGCAATTGCATAATTGATAATTCATTACAATTATGGCGTAATTATAATCATACTTGTATTGGTCATTTTTTTTCTTTTTTGTATTCTGTTTTTTAATGTATTGCACTGTTTTCATTATTATTATGTTTTTATTGTAAAGGGTCCTTGGGTGGCCTGAAAGGGCTTTTAATTAAAATGAATTATTATTATAATTGGCATGAAAATTCAAAAAAATTGTCAATTATAATTGAATGCAAAACTGGTTCTATGTACATTCATATGGAGATAACAGTTATTAAAATGTGTTTCTTATCAAGCTCTCCTACATTTTTCCATTTAAAAAAACTATTAAAACCTACATTTTCATTGATTAGGAACCCTAACAATGTAACCAATAGATGGGAAAGAAATTACATGATAAATATTTGTTTTTAGTGTATTTTACAGATGATTTAGGACCCGTCATCATAAGAGATGCTAACAGAAAGCTAGCACAAGAGGAAGGTTAACTTTTATTATTTATTTCAGGTGCGTAGGACCCTGATGTAATGCACCTCGTTTTTATTGTTATTTTTCTTATAGAGAAAATGATCGCATTTTTGAGGGCCTAAACACGTTCAAAAACTCATAAAAAATTTTACGCACTTTAGGACCGGGGAAAATTTTGATATTTTGGGGGAATTGCACATGTGAATGTCAAAATAACCCAATAGCACCCCTTTGAAAATTGTATTGGCTCCCAGCTTGGACTGATGACATCTTCACAGTGTAATTTCTACGAAATTTTGTAGAATTCTGACATAATTCTCAGTGTACTGAAGTAGAAGTACTTCATTCTCAGTGTACTGAAGTACTAGTACTTCAGTACACTGAGAATGATGTCAGAGAATGATGCCACATACAACAGGGTTCTCACCAGGAATTTTTCACAGCATAGGGGGATCAGGTGGCGCGCGAGCGAGTAAATTGTAATTCCACCTTTAATTGTAATTGAATTTTAGTAATTGAGAAAGTAATTATAATTGTCTTTCTGAGGATAAAAAAATTGTAATTTAATTGTAATTGGAAAAAAAGCGAGTAGCTGTAATGGTAATTGAATTGTAATTGAACAAGGGTAATTGAAAATGTAATTGTAACTGAAAAGTGGAATTGATTCCAACTCTGATGGTCAATGGTATGTTATATATGATATATTTTAGTGAAAATAGTGCACTGTAGTGTCATGTAGCTGCTTTCAATTATAGCTAAAGATAGATGGTGGTATGCACTTAAATCAGTTTGAAATCCTAAAATATTGCTTGAAAAAGTTGAATGTAATTTAATTATTACATGTGCTTTGTGTGTTCAGCCAATGACTCGGATGATGGCGTTGAATTGCTCCAGCAGGTCCTGTTCGATCCTAAATGGCTCCTCCTAAAATGGCCCCAGATCTATTCAATCGGTGCAGGTCTGATGAACATGGGGAACACCTGCTTCCTCAACTCAGCTCTTCAATGCCTTACCTACACACCACCATTGACAAATTATTTGCTGACCCGGGAGCACGCCATGATATGTAATTTTCTGATTTACTATTATTTGACTATTTTTAAATTTTTTATTGCAAGCTCACAAATTTACAGTAATATCCAGTTTTTAGTCACTTTATTAACTTCTGCACCATTGCTGATCAGTTTTGATATATCTGTGAGCTCCTTTCCAGGTTAATTCCTCTAATGCTGAGAATTTGCTCATTTTTTTTTACTTGTGTAGGTGGTGAGCAAGGGTTCTGTATGATGTGTATCATGCAAAACCACATCATTGAGGTTTTTGCCAGATCGGGGGAAGTCATCAGGCCTGAAAATGTGACCAAAAATCTCAGAAGTAAGTGACTCCAGCAAAGCAATCATATTAAAGCTTTGCCTTGCATGCACTTTTTACCTTAGTTTAATTAATCTTAAATAAGGGTTGGGTTAAATTATAATTGCATAATTGGTAATAGATTACAATTATGTAATTATATCTGTAAATGTAGTTGAAATAATCTTTTGCTGTTGTAATTGAATTGTAATTGAGTTCAGATAATTGACTTTGTATTTGTAATTGCCACGAAAATTCTTCAAAAATTGTAAATTACAATTTAACGCTAAACTGGGGAACCATGTTACAGTTCAATGCACAGTTCTACACATATGTAGTTAACAATATTAACACGTATATTTTCATTGATTAGGAAGCCTAACAAGATAACCAAGAGATAGGAAATAAATTAAATGATAGACATTTGTTTTTAGTGTATTTTACAGATGATTTAGGACCTGTTATCATAACAGATGCTAACAGAAAACACAAGAAAGGATAACTTTTATTAGGTTATTTTTTCAGCTCAGTAATTGATTAACTGTAATTGAACTGTAGTAATTGAGAATGTAATTGCAATTGACTTTCTGATGATAAAAAAAATTGTAATTGAATTGTAATTGGAAAAAATTGCTGGTCACTGTAATTGAAATGAAATTCCAATTGAACATGGGTAATTGAAAATGTAATTATAACTGAAAAATGTAATTGACCCCAACCCTGGACTCCAGTAAAGCTATAATACTGAAGCTTGTACCATAGTTTAATTAATCCTTATCAAACTTAACTTTTCTTGTGTTTAGCTTTACTAAGATGTTTTTTTTTTTTCTCCAATTGCAGATATTGCAAATCACTTCTGCCCTGGAAGACAGGAGGATGCCCATGAGTTTCTGCAATACACAATAGGTGCTATGCAAAAGTCCTGCTTAGCTGGAAAAAAGTAAGTTTCATTCAACTGTCCAGCATAGAGCAGGGAAATAACAAGGTTTAAGATTACACTTGAGTCACATAAAGTCATTATTTTGGAAAGTCAATAAAAACAAATGTCTGTCATTGTGGCAACAAAAGAACAACATTCTACTTTAAGGGTCCGTATGTCTGTATGTCTTTTTCTCACTTGTTATCTCACTTGCATTGCAACAGTTAACATTTTAGTTGACTAATTCTCAGTGAGAAAGTGTATCAAGTCACGTGTTGTTAATTCTTGTTTGACACCATCTTTTGTGACAGACTGGACGTTCAAACGCAGGGGACTGCGTTCATCCATCAAGTATTTGGCGGCTCTCTGCGGTCTAGAGGTACGATACTTGTTAGTTCAGTCAAGATCACTTTAGTCAAATAGCTTTATATAGCTTGCATTTAAAAACCAAGCATAGAATATGATCAGCTGGATGATTAACTGATTAGGGGATGAATGCTGTCTGTTGTTATCAGCTACTGACAGATGAAGGGGCGGGACTAGTTTGACTTCCGTGCCTGTCTGAACTAACACGATGCTCAATTTTTTTCATACTCCAACATATTGTTTGTGTTCTCGTAGCTTGACTCAACTATATACATGACAATGATTTCTGTTTCCTTTCTTTAGTGAAATGTTTAAACTGCGAAGCAGTTTCGGATGCATTTGATCCATTCCTGGATATTACTCTGGATATTCAGGTAATTGGTCTTTTTTTGTTTGATCGTTGTATTTTATCTAATTCACGTTTAAAGATTTGTTCATCGGAACATGATTGGCTAAAAAGTGTTATTTGTTCTTCCCATGCAGACAGTTCCCAGTGTGTTCGAGGCTTTGAAGCAGTTTGTCAAACCAGAGCAGCTGGGTGGTGACAATACGTACAAGTGCAGAAAGTCAGTGAATGATTCTTTACCAAATGTCTGCTTTTTCCTCTCATAATCATAGTTGTTTTCCAGCAAACTGATGAAACAATTATTTCCTTCCATTAGCTGCCAAAAAATGGTCACTGCCACAAAGACATTCACCATTCACCACAGCTCCAACGTGCTCATCCTCTGCCTCAAGCGATTTACTTACATGGAATTAAAGATCATAAAGGTATCCTCACTATTTGCAAATAGACGATTATCTAATGTATTCTGTTGGTTTTTGACTGCTTTTAATTCCTGTTGTGTTTGATAACCAGAACGTGAATTACTCGGAGCACTTGAAGCTAAATTCCTTCATGTCTGAGTCTGAAGGAGAGCCTGAGCTCTATAACCTGTACGCTGTACTGGTTCACAATGGACTCAGCTGTCATCACGGACACTACTTGTGCTATGTTAAGGTACTGACAGTGTTTTTTTACCTGCTAGCCTATCACAGTACTGGTCTTTACTGAGCACATTAAGGCAGATCAGCTGCTAAGCCTGAAACAGGCCAGAACAGAAACAGTGGCCCGGGGGTCAAATTTAATGTGGCCCCCAAAGGAAACATACAATATGACAGAAAAATACACAAAACAAAAGCAAGAATACATTAAAAAATACAAAGAATTACCACATTGCAGGAAACTACAGTAAAATACAAGAGAAAAACACAGAAAATACTCCAAAAGCACAGTAAACGACAACAGTAATACACAAAATTACACTGAACAAAAATATAAACGCAACACTTTTGTTTTTGCTCCCATTTTTCATGAGTAATGACCCAATAAAATGCAAAATGACAGCACAAATACACAATGTGACTAAAAAAAAAACATATTTTACAGAAAAAATACACACATGGACTATAGAAATGCACAAAATGCCTCACAATGACCAAGATAAAAAACATACACAGAATGACATAAAAACACAAAATTACAGTAAAAACTATTTGTTCTTTCCTGTATTAATGCTCAGATCGCTCATTATTTTAAATGCTGACATGAATGTTGATCACGTTGCCCTCCGATCAAACAAACACATTTTTTTGGCTCCACTGTGATAAAAGTTGCCTACCTCTGGGCTAGGATGTGAACTCATAAACCACACAAAGAGCAGCTTTGAGTGTGTTGTCTGTGCTGAAAAGTGTTGCTTGTGTTACTGTCATTAGAGACTTACAGCTGATTGTGTGTTTTACAGGCTAGTAACGGCCAGTGGTATAAGATGGACGACTATTCAGTGACTTTAAGTGACATCACTACTGTCCTCAAACAAGAGGCCTATCTTCTTTTCTACATCAAGTAAGTAAATCATTAATAATAAATCATTTGAAAAATAAATAGTTTTAAAACTATTTTAAAATTTTCAAATTAGTAGTTTTGATAGGGGGAAAAATCCTGTAAAACTTTGAATTTGGGACTATTATTTCCTTGAAAAATGTGGTTGAAAACAAGGTTGCCATGTTTGTTCACAGGTCCGTTGATGTTAAGCATAACCCTGGGATCTCTGGTCAAGCGCCCCCACAGCCTGTGGTTAAACCACCAATCAACACCACTGTCCAGCACATCAAAAAGGGCTTCATTGGCCTTCAGCCGCCTCCACACACGACCAAGGTACTGTCAAATCTGCCATCCCAGTATTAAAATGTCACTCAAGATGAAAGCGAGTTTGCATTTTTTGAAAACCCAGTTTTGGTGTCCTTCATATTTCTTTAGAACACTCTTCATGTAAACTGGAATGGATCATTGAGGGACGATCCGTCCTCCAGTTCCAAGCCCAGCACCAGCTGCAGTACAGCAGGAAAACCAGTTCACAGACTGGGTTCTTCTTCCTTCCACTCGACCAGACAACCCACAGTAGTTCCTGATCAGGACAAATTGCAGCAACGTCCATCTAACTTCACGTCTTGCTGTACTGGAGCGCGCCACATTGTAAAAGGAAATAGATTAACAGACCAGGAGGATTCTGGTTTTGGGGACAAGCCCTGTTTGCCCAATAGTGACCTGAAGTGGAGCAACAGCTCCGGAAATGGTTCTGACGTTTCTCGGAAAACTATGAATGCTAAAAAAAGCCAGCACCTCTCCATTCCTGACACTACAGCGTTAACTTCACAAAAAATTCTGGATGTCGTTCCAACAACCTTCATTGCGACTTCCAACCAGTCGCTTACTGCAAAGTCTCACTCTGCAGCTTGTAAAGAGGCTCCTGCTTTCTCGTCTGGAAGTCAAAGGACAGCGACCGCATCCACCCAGATGGAAGAATGCTTTCAGAGCTTCACCGACAATGTCACCAACCGGCAATACAGGCACAGATTGTCCTCTCGAGAAAAGCACAGCGACAGACGATGTTCCGACAGAGATTACATGAGACAATACAGAGACCGATATCACAAACACGACCCCAACAGAAATTGTCATCTGCACAAGCACTGCAGCCAAAGTCTTCACAAACCACATTCATCCAGGGGCCGCTTTCTCCAGTTTGAACACGATCACAGAGAGCGAGAGGCCGAGCATTGCATGGAGATTAAAAGGCACCACCCACAAAATGGTGGCCACTGGTCAATTACAGATCAGAGAAGAGAAGCAGTAACACCTCTCACGGTGGCTTTAAAGCCGAGCGTCTTGAGTGACCAAGGACTGAAGCAGAGCTAAAGACCACTACCATTTTAGAATTGCTAAATTCAATAAAATGTAGTTTAAAAATATCTGAGCATTCTGGCTACTCTGTATGTGTATGACAGTACAACAAACATGATAGAAACTATTCTTGAAAACATTTCTTTAGGGTCGTCAAAAGTTGTTGATATCAAAATGGCGTCACGATTAATAAAAGATTGGGAACCACTGCCACTGTCAGGCTCATAAGAATGAGATCACTGGGGTATAAAATGTATGAGTTTGACTTTTATGAATTGTTTTGATGATCCATCTATTTCTTTCTTTATTTAACTATTTAATTTATTTTTTTAATTTTTAATTATTAATATCTAAATTTTATATTTTTTAATACATTTTTAATTATTAATATCTAAATTTTATATTTTTTAATACATTTTTAATTATTATTATCTAAATTTTATATTTTTTAATACATTTTTAATTTTTAATTCTGAATTTTTACATTTTCATTTTTAATATTAATTTTAATTATTTAGGGTATTTTATATTTCATTTAAATGTTTATTTACATTAAAAAGAAGATTTAGTATTCGCTGAGGAGTGCAGCCTTGTTTAGTGAAAGAAATTGATTAATATACAGGTAAAGGAACATGATGCAAATAAACCTCTGCCTCCAGCTGACTCTAATGATATTAAATCAATGTAAAACAGAACAAAAATACACAAAGTAAAATTAGTGAATGGATAAATCAAAACAAGGCACTCACGCTAAACAAAAGAAATCAATGAAACACAAACCAAAAACAAGACACAACTTTATATGAATACATTTCCCAGAAAACCTCCAGCGGTCATGATTTAAGAGATTATTTTCTCATTGTTTTTTTTGTTTTCCTGCAGCAGAAGTGTTAATAACTATGGAACCCTGTTTCCGCCACTATGAAAATAAAATACAAATCACCACGGCAAGTCATAATTATGAGATAGTAAAGTCATAATTAAGAGAAAGAAGAAATAAAGTCATAATTATGAGATTGAAAGTTGTAATTATGAGATTGAAAGTTGTAATTATGAGATTGAAAGTCATAATTATGAAAAAAGGAGAAATAAAGTCATTATTTTCAGAAAGAAAGCCATAATAGAAAGTCATGATTATGAGATAGAAAGTCATGATTATGAGATAGAAAGTCATGATTATGAGATTGAAAGTCATAATTACGAAATTGAAAGTCATAATTTTGAGATAGAAAGTCATATTTATGAGATAGGAAAAAGAAAGTCATAAATTTGAGATAGAAAATCATAATTATGAGATAGAAACAGGATTTGCAGCAGTCTACCGACACTGACTATTTCCATTCTTATTTACACTTTTAATAATAATAATAATAACATATTTTTGGATGTTTATTCAGTTCTTAGAATTCAACACATGCAGGTTCATAGTGCAGAAAATAGTGGAAGTACATAAATAAGTCTTTATTGCAGAATGATTCCGTCATTTTTTTATGTTTCTTTGAAAATATACATTAATAATAATTTTCTCATAATTATGACTTTGTAGTTCAAATTTATGAGTTTCTTTCTCATAATTATGACTTTCTTTCTCATAGTTGGGACTTTCTATCACACAATTATGACTTTCTCATTATTATGACTTCACTAACGCATAATATGACTTGCTAAAATAATTTTTTTAATTATTTAGTGGCGGAAACAATGGTTGAAGTGGTAGCTTTTTTTTTTTTTTTTTTAAAAACTGGAAACCCATTTATTTATGTTTTATTGCCTCAAACACAACATAGAGTGAAGTACAACATGTAATCTCTTATTTCTGGGGTGTCAAACTCATTTTAGTTCAGGGGCCAAATATGGAGCAGTTTGATCTGAAGTGGGCCACAGATTTAATGTGAAAAAACAAGTAATTTCAACATTAACGTGGCCTAGTTTACACTTTTGCTAATACATAAAATACTGAATATGTAAGAAACCGACGATGTCCAAACAATAAGTGACAGATCATTTTCAACAAGGTCTTCACTTTAAATTTCCTAGATTTTGTGACCAATTTCTATTTAATTAAGAAAAATATTATGTAATAATTTAAGGAAAATTTAAGAATTTTGGAAGAATTTGTTGTTTTTTCAACAGTTTACCATTAATAAATGATTGCAATTATGCAATATAAGCACCGGGAAAACTTCGAGCCCCTGCAAATATTGATAATATTATTTATTTACACAATGATTCATGTTTTCTCTGTCATTTTTACTTTCTCCTGTGGGCTGAAGTTGGCCCCCGAGCCACAAGTTTGGACATTAAATTTACAAGCATCATTTAGAAAATTATATTTCTTATTGATAATTAAAAAAAACAAAGAGTTAGACAGCTATTCCAGTTTTTTTTTTTTAATATAATGTAGGCTACATATGACACATGTCATCTTTTTTGAAAATCACGTTGATTTATGATTACAAACTGAATCATCCCTGCAGGGTTAAGAAACACTCTTAACATGGAATTCATGTGTAAAAAAAAATACCATTAAGTATTGCTGACTGTTGACAGTTTTATTTAGGCCTGTTATTGATTGAGTGAAACGGATCCAGTATAAATTTTAACCATATGCACTGCTGTCTGTAGGGGGCGCTCTACTATCAATATTATTAAAACTATGGCTTTGTCAAGTTACTTGTTGTAACAATGTGGACAGGAAATATATTACCTCCTCAGTAGCAAAATATAATAATTAATACATGCTCATTCATTGATTTACCCTGTAGTAATAATAATAATAATAATAATAGTAATAACAATAATAATAATATCAATTAACTGTTGGAAAATCTAATAAATTTACGATACATTGCCATTTTCAAATTTTTATTTATTTTTATTTTTTACTGATGTCGTCATATGTTAACACTACATGTAGTGTAGTACACATTCATGTGAAGTTGAAATAAATGTCAGAGCAGCTGACTGACTTGAAGAAAGTGTATAATTCACCTTTTGATTTTGGATAAGGAACATACGGAAATTACAATTACAATATATATACAATATGTATATATACAATATGTAATACTGGTTGATAATGATATTGTTTTTGTTTTTTTAACCGATATTGAAAAACCAAGTGTAGTTGTTTGAGACATGTTAAAAACAAATGTGGCATCTTTTCCATTACTGAGGTTGAATATTTTTTTCCACCGATAATCATTCAGAAGATGTATATATTGGTATCGGTAATAGTGGGAATTGGAAATTTAGTTTTCGACAATATTGTCATATCAGATATTGAAAAAAGGCTAATCAAACATCCATAAAAATAAAGAAATTAATGTTATGCTAATAATTGTTACTATCAAATACAAATCACAATACAAATCAAATCAGCACCCAAGTATCGTGATTAAATTCAAATTAAGAGAAAAGCAGATCGACCCAGCCCTAACAATAAAAAATAATAATAATTTTATTTGATTCATTTATTTTTGAACATGTAAAAACAAAGAATACATATAAAATGAAAAGAATGTCACAAAACAAGCTATTTTATTAATTTCCAAAACAAGTAAAAAACACAAAGTAAGAAGATTTCAATAAAACATTTACACGTTCAAAGAAGGAGTATACCGGAATAAGTCTGATTTATTTAACCCTGACCCCTCTAGAGTTGATAAATGTAGCTGCTTAGAGCCTGAGAATTTGCTTTATACAATTTTGATCTTAATTCATTGGTGTTATTTTAATAATAAAAAATTGTGTATTTTGACAAACCTTTTATTTTATACAGATGCCTTTGTGGAAAATAAATTAAGTTCCAATTGTGCAAGATTTGATCTCTTCCTTTTTAAGTTTATATATGAGATGTTTACTGTATGTAAGAGAACCGTGGTACGATTTATTACCAAAAATATATGTGAGGGGTGAAAGTAACTAGTAACTTTTACCTTGAGTACTATTTCATTAAGCTACTTTTTACTTATACTTGAGTATTTTATGTATGCATTACTTGTACTTGAGTAGATATATCAGTAGTCTTGCACCAGAGGTGAAAGTAACAGATTAAAGATGGAGACCTCACCTATATTAACATTACGTAATATAATAATAATAATAATAATAATAATAATAATAATAATAATAATAATAATAATAATAATAATAATAACTTACTTTGAGTACTACTTAATTAAGTTATGTTTTACTTGTACTTGGATATTTTATATATGACTTACTTTTTCTTGTACTTGAGTACAGTTTCAATCCAGTAACAGTACTTGTACTTCAGCAGGATATATCAGTACTATTTACACCTCTGCCTGCGACCCTGAAAGTGTGGAGGTGGTAGATTTTTGTCTTTATTATAAAAAAAAAAAAAAAAAAATCACTTTGATTAAAAAAAAAAAAAAAAAAAAAAAAACTTTTGTCGAAATGAAATCATTTGGGTCTCAAATATTTATTTATTTTGGGGGGGGGGGGGGGGGGGGGGGTTTAAAGTGTTGTGTTTTTTGTTTGATTGATTCACAAAAGACAAATCTACCTCCATAGAAAAGGAGCAAGCAAGTCCGGATAAAATGGATAAAGAATTTCTCGCGCCAGACTTGGGAGAGTCGAGCTCTTATTTTGAAGGCATACCGGAACAGGGAGCCACATCACCAGGTAACTTCTGTGTGTTTGTGTCGGTGCACTAGTAGAGAACAGTGAAGTCCTGTGGCGGTTCAGACTATTGAGCGGTGACAACTTACGGCTGTTCTTCATCTGGTTTTACTGCTGGTTCCGGTCACTGTGGCTGTGAGAGGAGGAGGCGGAGGAGGAGGCTGAACATTTTACTCACACTCACACCGGACGAGCCCAGCCTCTGCTCATACCACTGTTAGCTTTACATTCAAGGACATTTTAGCGCTGTCGTTGCCACTTTGGCCTTGTCTGTCGGCGGGAACCGGAGCTGCGATGTGTTTACATGTCAACACGGAGAGGAACGGCCACAGAGGCTGATGTGGCGCATCTCCGGCACCGATGATGTTCCTACTCTGCGTGTCATCTTTACACGCCTTTACACACCCGCCGCCGCTGCCTGACAGTCGGACACTACAGAGGAAACCCACCGCTGACTTTTAATAATGCGGTTTGGTGTCAGGGTGTGAGCAGCAGCTTCTCCTCCTCCAGTGGCCGCGGACACCCGGCCAACCCGCGGCGGTGGTACTCCGAGGACCCCCCGAGGTGCACCACTGTGCTCCAGGTATGTGATGAGTGCTGCGAGCCATCAGTTTGTCCTTACCGTGCATGTTGCTAGGTAACTGACGGTGCTAGGTTTACTCCAGTTCAACTGTGATCATCTCTACAGATATGCTTCCTCACATTGAGCATTTAATAGGGCTGTGCATTGACATGAACCTGGATACGATTCACGATTTGCATGTTACGATACCAGATACCAGAGGTGTAAAGAGTACTGATATATCGTACTGAAGTAGAAGTACTGTTACTTGATTAAAATTGTGCTTAAGTACAAATATAAATAAAGCCCTATTCACACCGAGGGACCACATGTAATAAATAAATGACCCCCCAATGTCTGCGTTTTATGTGGCGCATTCGCACGGGATAACCTAAGCCTGAGATTTTTTATTTTTTTTTGCTGAAATTTACGGACATCTGAAAACGTGAAACTGTGTGAGTTGATGTTAATACAACTTTGCAGGCTTTTGACCACAGCTCGGTGATGTGTTACTGCTAGCGCTAGCCAGCTGTATTAAATAGAAAAGAAAAACAGAAAAGAAAACATTCTTCCCGCACAGCGCAAAGCATAAAGTGATCCACCATTTGCTTCTCTTAGTGCTCCTTTTCTTCAGCCTTCTTTTTTTTGTGGGTTGATAAAGTTTTGGTGGTAAATAAACATGCGTCCCGGTGTCACGGTCTGTGTTTACCTTGTACTGAGATCGATTATGAGCATACAGTATTTACGCACACTATCGGAAAAATAATTTTTGCTAAATAATAATAATAATTCAGTTTTGTTTATTTCTGTTTGTTTAAGTTATGTTAGGGTTCAGGTTGCATGCGCACATATAAGCTCATAATCGATCTCAGTACGAGGTAAACACAGACACCGGAAACAAAACAACGCGTAATCATGCATCAGTTCCCGCCCATTTTTGTCCAAATTACAGAGATGCCTATTTGCATTGGATTAGTATTATTTGAGGACCTCGGAGTTCAACAAAATATAGTAGGTAATTTGCGTTGGAATTTTTACTTTACAAATTACTGATGTGGCCGATTTGCACGGGATTAGCATCACAGACATTCTCCGAAATTATGACAAATAGCATGTGGTCCCAAGGTAAAACTAATCCCGTGCGAATAGGGCTTAAGTGATACATAAAATACTCAAGTACAGTTCCCCCACGTTCTTGTCCTCCCATGTTTTATGTGATTGTCTCACGTTTCTTTGAACAGGATGTAAGTGAAATGTTTGTTCAGCACTTTGTGATATTTACTGTATCTGTGAAAAGCACTTCATAAATAAAATGTACTTACTTACAAGTAAAAAAGTAGCTCAACTAAATAGTACTCAAAGTAAAAGTTACTAGCTACTTTCATCCCCCACGTTTATGTTTGGTAATAAATCTTTTGCCACTGTTCCCTTGCATACAGTAAACATCTAATGTAAAAACTTAAAAAGGAAAAGACCAAATCTTGCTCAATTGCAACTTATTTTATTTTCCTCAAAGGCCTCTGTATAAAATATAAGGTTTGTCAAAATGTATCATTCTTCTCAAAATAAAATACCACAATTTAATTCAATTCAAAATAAAATTCTCAGGCTCTAAGTATAGTTACATTTATGAACTCTAAAACTGAGAAAATAATGCGTTACGCTTAATCTGATTGGTCGGCTATGATGTGACGCATTTTGATTGTTGTCTGGTCATTTCATTTTTTGTAGTTTTGCTTTTTGAGTACATTTCTAAATCAGTAATTTTACTTGTACTTAAGTACGTTTTAAAAGAAGTAATTTGTTATATTTCTACACCTGACCATTACTGAGAAAATTATAATTTTCTGGTTTTAAAATGATCAAAATGATACCAATAAAAGCAACTCAAATATCAACGTAAATACTTGTAATCCATTACTTTCACCTCTGCCCGATACTAAACAATACAATATGCATCACAATATCAATAATTACAAATTTCACTGGCCGATACCGATATTGATCCAATACGATATCAGCTCAAATATACATACTTTTATTACTTATTTTGTAGTGTGGAATGTTAGAAAAGGCTTGATTAAGTGATGTTACTCAAACAGAGAACAATAGTCAGCAACAGTAGGTATGAGAAAAACTGACCCATTTGTTATTAACCAGTTGGTTACATACATTTTAACCTTCAACATAATATCTACGGTATTCTACAATTAAATAAATATGATATATCTCGGAGATTTTAGAAATTTTTTAGTTTTCTAGCTGATATCGGACCGATATATGATATCAATATCGGATCGGGACAGCCCTAAATTCAAGTACAAATATGAAAAACAAGTAGTATGTTTATCAAACTGTGAAATTACATTTTTCTAAAATGTTTTAACTTTTGCTTCTATTACAGATTCTGATTCTGTTAAGTTCTTAAATTATTTGTACAACAGCCCAGTATGTTTTATGAAAATAAAGTCCAACCAACTTCTAATCTAAAATGCGTTGAGGAGTGAGGTAGTTAAACAAGGTCTGATGTGTTTTCTTTTTTTTTTTTCCCCAACACCATTAAAAAAATTGATTTGGAAATTTTTTTGGATTGATCCGATAATTGCGTGGTGAAATATCGCGATATATTGCCGAAACGATTTTTTTCTTACACTCTTAATATTAATATCATTTGATAAGTTTTTTTTTACCTGCCCATCAATCATGTTTACACTAACTTTATTTCCCTTCTAATGTGACATTTATATACATTTTTACTACCTATTTCAGGGTTTTTCAACCTTAGGGTTGGGACCACCTATGGGGTCACCTGGAGTTTAAATGGGGTCACCTGAAATGTCTAGTAATTAATAAAAAAAAATGACTGACTGATTTTTTTCAAATTAAAGCACAATGTTACAAGAACTGTATTTCATTTTAGAAAAAAATGTCTTTGGGGTCACCAGAAACTCTCGATACCAAAATAAGGTCATGATCCCAAAAGGTTTGGGATCGTGATCGGGGGCTCTATTTTTAATGTCTAATGTTGTCTTCGTCGCACCCTGTCTCTGTTTTAATAGACTGTGAAAATATCTTTCAGGCTACAGTTTCAAAGCAGAAGCAGCACAGTGCAGTCATACTCAAGTGTGAGTGTCATGTATTTAGCTTTAGGTGTGTTGCTGTAAAGAAAAGAAAATAAATCCAGCATTTCATCAACATGAACACAGGAAATTAGTACATGTGCATTACATACTTCACCACCCTGTGATGAAGCCAATATATCAAGATTCAAGACATATTGAGATTTTGTATTTTGGCGATATGGAAAAATACAGTATTGCCTATATCGATATATTTTTATTTTATAGCTTATTTTGTATTAAAATACTTGCTTTTAGGTGTCGTTGCTTTTGCTTCTTCTCAGAACAGCATGTAAAGCTCAGTTAGATGGATCACTGAGTGTGTCCTAACCCAGACCTTCCCCTATATAAACCACACTACAGAACTCACTCACACGTGCTGTCCCAAATTGGAGAAAAAGCCAAAAGTGTCACATATTGTGCAGCTGTTTGTTAATAAATGTCCCAGTCCCATTATGTGTTTTTTTTCCTCCTTTTGTGTATTTTTTTTGTCCTTTGTACTGTTTTTGTTTTTTGTTTCTGTATTTTTTGGTATGCACTGTATGTTGTTCTTTGATGTTTGTTGTCCCATTGTGTATTTTTACTCCTTTTGTGTCTTTTGCTGTCATTTTGTTTATTTTTGTTCTTTAATGATCTTTTTGTATCCTTTTTTTGTTGTCCTTTTGTGTATTTTTCTGTTTATTTGTACGTTGTTGAAAGTTTTTTGTTGTTGTTTTTTTAATGTATTTTTGTTGTCCCATTATGCATTTTTTTTTCTTCTCATTTTGTGTATTTTGTTGTCCTCTGTACTGTTGTTGTTCTTTTGTGTATTTTTCGGGAATTTTTGTATGTCTCTCTCTCAGTTGTTTTGTTTATTTTTTGGTACGTATGTTGTTCTTGGATTTTTGTTGTCCCATTGTGTTGTTTTTTCACCTGTTGTGTCTTTCTTTCTACATTTTTTTTGTGTATTTTTGTTCTTTTATGTACTTTTGTTGTCCCAAATGTGCATTTATTTCTCCTTTTGTGTATTTTGTTGTCCTATTAAGTATTTGTGTTGTTCTTTTGTGTATTTATCTGTTAATCTGTGTTTTTGTTGTAATGTGTATTTTTCGCTGTTTGTGATACACGCACAAGTTTTTTTTTCAAAGCACCGATGTTGTTTTACCGTATGTGGCATTTTGCATCAGCAAATTCAACTCCCTGCCACAAAGTGTGGAAGCCAAGGGGGATAAAGGTTTGAGCTTCGTCCGGCCTTCCAAGTTAAGTGGAAACTTTTCTCAGAAACTGTTTAAGATAGATAACTAAACTTGGTGTGTGGCTTCAGGGTATCAATACCTTAATGGAGTTCAAAAATGAGATGCGCGTAATTATTTTTTTGAGAGTTATTGCCCTTGTTCCATTTTTTTTTGGCGGGGGATGTTGTTTGAATTAAAGTTATTGAGATTTATGTCGTATATTCATAAATGTGTCTGTGTGGTATTTTGCATCAGTAAATTTAACCTAGAATTGTCTTTCTGGTCAAACTTTAGTCATTGAGTTAAAAATGTAAAGGTTTATATTGTTTATCATCATTTTTGAAAGAAAATTATTATTTTGTCCACATTGCCCAGCCCTAGTCTCCAGAGATGCCTCCATTCCTCACATCGAGTATTTACATCATCTGATAAGTTTTTTTTTTTTTTTTTTTCTAACCTGCTCATCAATCATGTTTACACTAACTTTACTTCCTTTCTCATGTGATGTTTATATACATTTTTACTGCCTGGTTTATGCCATGCCACACACATTGAGGAGCTCTATTAATGTCTAATATTGTCATCACACCCTGTCTCTGTTTTAATCGACTGTCTGTAAACATATCTGATATCAGGCTACAGTTTCAAGCACCTTCAGGCTTTTCTTAGAAGCGCAGGGCAGTCATGCTTGGGCCGGACGATATGGAGCAAAATACAATATAAATCTCAATATTTTTAGCTCAATACAGTCTAACCAGAAAGACAATTCTAGGTTCAATTTGCTGATGAAAAATGCCACACAGGCACATTTATTAAAAAAACACATGTGCAACTTTTGGCTTTTCTCCTCTAAGGGACAGCATGTGTGAGTGAGTTCTGTAGTGTGACTTGTTTAGTGGTAGGTCTGGGTTAGGATGCACTCAGTAATCCATCTAACTGAGCTTTACACGCTGTTCTCAGAAGAAGCAAAAGCAGTGACACCTAAAAGTGAGCGTTTTAATAC
This sequence comes from Gouania willdenowi, assembly GCF_900634775.1. Lineage (NCBI taxonomy): Eukaryota > Metazoa > Chordata > Actinopteri > Blenniiformes > Gobiesocidae > Gouania > Gouania willdenowi. The sequence goes on from NC_041052.1 coordinate 34,481,333, forward strand.
AAAATAAGCTGTAAAATAAAAAAAAAATATCAATATAGGCGATTTTGTAATTTTCTGTATCGACAAAATAGAAAACTCAATATAACCTGAATCTCAACATATTGCCCAGGTCAAAGTAGGTCTGCACAATTAATCAAATTTTAATCAAGATCACGATTTTGGTTACCGTGATTAAATTAACCTGATCGTCAGCAACATATACATGTATAATACAGGCTAGTCTGCACTCTGTAATAGTGTATTTATTCAGTTAGCCTTTGGTACATTTTACATTTTTGGGTAAATTTTTTTAGTCATTTTTTTATTATAATAATTATCTAAAGCTTAATTTTGCACTGTAAACTGTACACATATTGATTGTTTAAAAGTATTTTAATAAAAACATTTAGTTTTATTAACTAATGTTTTGATTTGCAATTTATAACATACAAACAAAATAAAAATAAACTAAAAATAATAATTTAACAAAGGGTAAACATAAAAACAGTTTTTTTTGGTGTTTTTTTTACCAAATATGATAAAGCAAATTCCATATCTTTTAATTTAAGAAGTTGTAGAACACTGGTACATGGAAACAAGTTCAATCTGTTACCTTTGAACACCTGGAGAATTTAGCACTCATTATATATACAATTTGTAAATAAAATGCTTTAAGAAAAAAAAAAGCGCAAATGCACAATTAAACTTAGAGCAGCTTTGAGTTTAACATTTTTAAAAAAACTTAACCATAAAACTCAGGGTCCCGCTTTACAAATCTACCAAAATTTTGTTTCTTTTTACGGCGTGGCGTGATTTTAGAAGGTTTTAAAAGTAACAAGCTCATTTTTTTTAAATGCAAGGAGTAAAAAGAACAGATATTTGTTTAAAACAAGTAAGGAGTAAAAGTAAAAAGTCGCCCCAAAAAAAAAAAAACCCAAGTAAAGTACAAATACCAGAAAAAAAATGACTTACCGTATTTTTCGGACTATAAGGTGCACCGGATTTTAAGGCGCACTATCAATGAATGGACCTAACTGGGTCTATTTTAATACATAAGGCGCACCGGACTATAAGGCGCACCGGTTTGTTATTATTAATATTATTATTATTAAGACGCATTAAGCAAAATAAAATAGTCAGATGAGTCAAACTTTATTCAACTCATTAACAATAACTCTCAACATTGTTCAGGTTTAACACATAAAATACAGAACAATACACTCATTTTTTCAGTTCAGTATGTTGAAGCGCAGTAGTTAATTTCATACATAAGGCGCACCTGATTATAAGGCGCACTGTCAATTTTTGAGAAAATTAAAGGATTTTAAGTGCGCCTTATAGTCCGAAAAATATGGTAAGTACAGTAACAAAGAATTTGTACTTTTTTTTACTTGTCACCTGTGTGCGTATGTGCGTTATCGTATGGCGAGTAATAGTTCAGTGGAGGAAGCATGTGGAAGGGCTTCATCAGCTACATTGTCATTTGCTTTGTTAAAGCTGCTGGAAACACTATTTATTGTTATTAGATGAAGATAGTGTAGACCTCATTGATCAATGAAAGAACATATTTTCTTCTAAAAATCATATAAAGGGTTAAAATTGTCGCTTGAAAGTTTGTTCTGATCTCCACTGTAAACACTTCGACATTTTGAAAAAGTTTGGTGCATTGCATTGTGGGATGTGGGGGTACCATAGACGGATGCATAGAAGTGTTTTCACTTGAACTTGACTTTGCAGGGCCTGTGCAAGTCATGAGTCGGCGCTGAGTCAAGGGTGAAAGCTAATCCATCATTGCTTTAGCTGCAGATGTTTGTTCACATCACCTTGGGCCTAATTACAAAATACTGAGAGAGGATGAGCTGGAGGTGGAAGCTCTAAAAGTTCAAGAGATACTTCAGTTAACACAAAGTGAGTGACAGGTCACTGCATGCCACAGAAAGAGCTGTGTAGTCAGCGTAAATAAATAACACAGAGAGAATGTCTGCCCAGTGTCTCTCTGTTGTGGTTTAGTAGAACGTATAGGGGCTGTGTTACTTAGGTAATTTATAAAGTGGTTCTGTAAGTATTCATTTTGACAAGATTCAATTCAATTCAACTTTATTTGTAAAGAGCAAAATACAACAAAGTAATCTCAATGTGCTTATCAAAATATAAAATTCATAAGAAACAAAAAACCCAACGAGATCCACATGAACAAGCATTTAGCGACAAGGAAGAAACAACTCCCTCTTAACAGGAAGAAATCTCCGTTAGAACCAGGTTCAGAGGTGGCAGCCATCTGCGTCGACTGGTTGGGTTAGTGGACAGAAGGACCGACATAACAGGATAGAGAGAGAGAACATCAGAGTGTCCCAGACTAGTTGAGCCATGAGCCACAGATCAGGAACTGCCATCATCAGCTTCACAACACCTGAAACAGAGAGAAGGGAGAGGAGAAGGCACTGACTGCAGAAAAACATGATACAGTATTATCAAGTCAGCCTGCCTTGGCCTTGGCCCTCACTCCCAATGGCCTAGTCAATACTTATTATAAAGGTGACAAATCTCTTCCTGTTTATTGGTAAGCTAACAGCGTCTACAAGGTCTATAAATGTGACCATTCACAGACGAGCCCATGTCCGCTCTAGCGGTTGTGTTATGATTCAGTCCTGTTTATGCGGCCTGTAAATCATAACCAGCTACATCATAATTTGAATCTCTTCCTGTTTATTGAACCAGCAAATGTGGCCATTTACAGACAAGCCCATGTCTGCTCTAGCAATTAGATTATGTTATGATTCAGTCCTGTTTAGATCCTTGAAGATCCTTTCAACGCATGCGCGAAACGCGTCTATATCTGGTCGACCCTGATATTTATAAAGAATTAGAAATTTATGTTTTGAATTCCGATTTATTTTGGTTTTTATGAATGATTTTGTGATGATCAGTTACATTCAGAATTCACCCAGTGACTGTGAAGTGGTGAGGAACTATGTGTTGAGAAGGTGGTGTTCTATTTCATCCTTACTGACCGCCAGAGGCGGAGCTTAAAGCACTGGATGTTCCATCTTGCGCATGCGCAGGTCGAGTAATTATATCAACAAAGTCACCTGTGACCCCTGGATGACCCGGAGAGTCTATATCTACCAGTGTCATCAGGTGATCTGTTCCTTCTATCTTCTCGCGATTGCGGATAACGATAGCAGGTTGGTTGTTGCTATTCACAGCTTGGCGCTTGTAGCTTCGGAACCGTAAGGTTGGCGCTTTGAGTGTTCTCGTCCGCTAGAAGCTGCGACTCGCTGTTTTTCCTTAAGTGGGGCTGGGACTTAGTGACCAGCTTACCAGGGGCTGCCTGAGGTGGTGAGTACCGTACACTTTGATGTCATCGGCGGTGTTTCGCCTTGTGATTGTGTGCTGGTTCAGACTCGGTAGCTCCGCGGCTACGCCGCTGTCTCTTTTCAGTGATTAAATGGCTACGGTTAATCTGCTGTGTTGTATGCTGCTCTGTTAGCATCGTTTGCGGACCTCCCAGCACGTTGCTGCTAAGCGGCGGCCAGTGTTGAGTGTGTCATCGCCGCGCAGTGTGCACGCTGCGTTTGTGGTGTTGCTCCAGTTAGATTCACTGGGAGCACAGTTAGATCACTCCAGGCCAGTGCGCACGCTGGCCTGAGTGAAGTTCCTTCATTGAAGCCGCTGCAGCTCGGCGGTTATCAATATAACTATTATTAATTTAATTATTATTGTATATAATTGATATAATTATCATAATAACTATTATTCATAATAGTTGTTATTCATATTATAATAATTTGTGTACTTATTATTCATATAATAATTTGTGTAATTGTTATTCATATAATAATAATTTGTGTAATTGTTATTCATATAATATTATTAATAAAAATTAATAATATTAATTACTATTAGGAAGAATTGGAGAAGAATGGACTGCCATTTGTGTATCTCCTGCGTGGCCCCCCTTCAGGCAGAGGACGGTCACGATCAGTGTCCTGCTTGCCTGGGCATTGACCACCTAAGAGAGGTGGTGTTCGGTAATCCGTGCATGAACTGCAGTTTTATGCCTCATGCACTGCGACTCTCCAGGTTGGCTGAGGCTGAGGGCACAATAGACCTGCCCTCTTCAGGTAGAGCCACCGGCGTTGCTAAGCGTGCCGGCACAGCGTCTGGCGATCCTCCTCGGAAGACGAGGAAGGTTGATGCTCTGGCTAATAAGGTGGATGCTCTCACCACCGAGTTTGCTCAGATTAAGGCCATCTTGCTTAACCTACAGGCAGAGCCCGGTGCGCCAGCCTTCGCGGCTAACCCTGTTGCAGGTCCATCCAACCTTCAGGAGGAGGATGCGCTGTCCACGGCAGCATCATGTACCCTGTTTGGTGACGCTGACGGGGATGGGCATGGGGAGCTTGCCTCACAGGCTTCTCATGCATTTTCAGAGGGTTCTAGTAGGACCTCTTCTCTAGGTTCAGAGTCCAGCAGTGGCACTGTGCAGCCGGCAATGCGCACGGCCTTGACACGCCTTGGGTTGGATGAAGCCCCGGTCCCTACCCGAACGGCAAATGCTTTTTTCAGCCAGGCCCCCAACACCTTGGCCTTTGTGGTGCCTTCCTCTGACCCGTACATGGCGGAGCTCCACAGATGCTGGCCTGACTCGAGGGTTCTCTCCCATCATACAACCGATGGCAGGGCTCTGGCAGCCATGCATGATGCTGGCAGCTATGGCTTGGAACAGCTAGCTCCAGTAGAGCCTGCTATTGCAGCCCTGATAGTTTCCCCAGGTGAGGCTGTGAGACCGGATGCACGCTGCCCCTGGCCTCAGTGCAGATTGACTGACGATCTTCTGACTCGCAGTTATAACATTGCTGCCCGAATGGGACGGTTAGGTAATTCTTTGTCACACCTGGTACTGGCTTTGTCGAGTACCTTGCAGGATTCCGGGGGGGAGCCTGCAGCTCAGTCCCTCAGCGATGCCTCATTGCAGACATTCACATTTATGACCAGGGAGCTAGGCAGGCTAATGTCAACGATAATGCTGGCTCGGCGCCAGGTCTGGCTCGCACAGTCCCCTCTATCTGAGCCATGTCGCAGAACACTGCGTTCTCTTCCGGTTGTGCCGGGCCGGACCTTTGGCCCAGTGGCATTGCAGGCCTTGGAGCGTAGCGTGCAGGTTGGCCAAGCAAGGCAGCAGTTTGCCAGTTTGCCCCAGGCTCCCCCTGCCCCTCCTAGGCAGGGACATTTGGCAGGTATGGGTGCAGATCGCTCGTACCTACGGCCGACTGCTCGTCCGTCTGGGCAGCCCAGGGGCCTGCACATCACAGTGCCAGGAAATCGGCAACGCCGTGCAGCCACACGTCCATCTGCTCAGGGGCCAAGGGGTTCTGCACCAAGTCGCCGCCCCCCCAGAGCCCCAAGGGGCAAGGGGGCGGAACCTGAACCTCAGGAGCCGGTCGTCAGACTCTTTTCCCAAGAGCAGCTCCGCTGCTGGGAAGAGCAGACCACAGACCCTTGGGTGGTGTCCACGCTATCCAGAGGTTACACATTACAGTTCTGACGCCGGCCCCCTACATTCAGCGGGATCAAACGCACTGTGCTCAGAGATCCCCCTAGGGTGAGACGCCCTGGTGCATACCTGGCCAGACGGCCTACTTTATGCATTTCCTCCACTCCCCCTCATACCAGCAACGCTTCACAGGGCCCAGAAAGGTGGTCTCCGCCTGCTTCTGGTTGCCCCATGCTGGCCAGGAAGACCATGGTTCCCGCTGTTGCTCAAACTGCTGCGGGGGACACCGTGGCGTCTTCCGGAGAGGAAAGACCTCCTGTCTCAGGTCAACGGCCGCATATGGCACCCGAGTCCGGGGCGTCTGAGGCTGTTCTTGTGGCCCCTATAGTCGTGGACCCACTTTTGGCGTCCTGCGATAGGGCGGTTGCCCACACAATTTTGAACTGTCAAGCACCATCCACCAGGGCGCTTTACGCTAACAGGTGGAGGCTGTTTGTGGAGTGGTGTCACACTCACAACGAGGTGCCGGGAGCATGTTCAGTGGTGGCAATACTGCGTTTCCTGCAGTCAGTTTTTGACAAAAACAGGACTACTTCCACCCTCAGGGTGTATGTGGCTGCTATCTCGGCCAATCATACAAAGGTGGATGGCCAGACAGTGGGATCACATTATCTGGTCAAGCAGTTTTTGAAAGGGACTCAGAGACTCAGACCACGTCGGGTCTATGGGTCGCCATCATGGGACTTGCAAGTTGTCCTTCAGTCCCTTTCCCAGCTGCCCTTTGAGCCACTGGGACACACTGATTTGAAGTGGCTGTCTCTCAAGACGGCCTTTCTTCTTGCTGTGGCAACGGAGAAACGTGTGGGGGAGCTGCATGCGCTGTCATTGAGCCAGGCATGTCTCCGCTGGAAGGCTGATGGCTCTGGGGTGAGTCTCAGGCCAAATCCTTCGTTTTTGCCCAAGCGGCTGCCCCCTCATCATGTGAACCAGCCTATCGAGTTGGCTGCCTTCAGTCCTCCGGGCTCCTCTGGGGGGAATGGCGAGCCGTCAACACTGTTGTGCCCCGTGTGGGCGCTTAAGGCTTACATGGAGGCGACAGCTAGCCTACGAACGACAGACTGCCTTTTCGTCTGCCTTGGAGGCTGTAGAAAGGGAACCGCACTTTCTAAACAGAGACTCTCTCACTGGGTAGTGGAGGTCATTCAGTATGCCTATAGTGTACTGAACATCCCGGTGCCTCTACTAGAGGCATGGCCGCATCGTGGGCCGCCTTGAGGGGCATTCCCCTGCAGGACATCTGTGTTGCAGCTACCTGGTCCTCATCATGCACCTTTGGACGTTTCTACAAGGTGAACGTTGCTGGTGTCCAGCCTATGGCAATGGCCATGCTGTCCACAGCTTCAGGCCTTGAGTAGGTGAGGATTCTTTCGTGACCTTTCCGGTATAAGTCATCCAGTGCTTTAAGCACCGCCTCTGGCGGTCAGTAATGATGAAATAGAACGAGAGTTACGTATGTAACTACGGTTCTATGAATCCTGGATGACCGCCAGAGCATCCTGTCACTCAGGATCCTTGTGACCTCGCGAGAAGATTTTGACAGAAACAGATCACCTGATGACACCGGTAGATATAGACTCTCCGGGTCATCCAGGGGTCACAGGTGACTTTGTTGATATAATTACTCGACCTGCGCGAGATGGAACATCCAGTGCTTTAAGCACCGCCTCTGGCGGTCATCCAGGATTCATAGAACCGTAGTTACATACGTAACTCTCGTTTCCGGCTGGATGTATTTTGGTGTGACTCAGTGAGTGCACTGTGATGTTAGAGGGCTATAGAGAAGTGTGGTGAATAGAGAATAAAGTTTGGAGTTCCTTGCTGAACACACCGCCTCTGACCCCCATTCATCAGCTCTACATTATCGAGAGAGTGGCTTGGCTTTATTTGCGCCTTGGCGCCGTTTCTTGATTCACTTGGACGAGAGTCGCTTTAAGCGCGACTTCTGTCTCTCCCGTGCCCAGTTTGAAGGCCTGCTGACCCGCATCGGTGCTCGCATCTCCTACCAGGACCCCAACTACAGGTGCTCTATTTCAGCAGAAGAGCACCTGTCCGTCTGTCGCCGGTTAGTGTTTTTTTTTTTCATTATTCTGAATTAGTCACGGTTGGGAAAAGCTCCTGTTTGGTCGACACGCCGCGTTATGTCCCAAAAGTTTAACAATCCCAACTCCAGCGTCGCACGTCAAAAGCTTGAAATCTCAAAATGCGCAGCGTTTGCTGCGCGTAAAGCTTCAAAATGCGGCACAGCGGGACCTCCGACGCTCCCTAGAAGCACGTCCACCATATATTGTCTATGTAAACATGACGCTGTTTGGTGTGAACGTGCCATAAAAGTAAATTAAATTTTCTTGTCAAAATTAACACTAATCACCTCTACAGTGATGATGTCAGAATTCTGCCTAATTTCATAGAAGTTCCACAGTTGTCATCAGTCCCAGCTGGAAGCAAGTACAATTTTCAAGGGGGTGCTATTGACTCATTTGCAATTCCACCAAAATATCACATTTTTCGCCAGACCTAATATGCTTTCAATTTTTTTTGAGTTTTTGAACGTGTTTAGGCCTTCAAAAATGCAATCACTTTTTTGTAACAATAATAATAATGAAAATAAAAAAAGTGCTCGGGCCCTAAATATCAGGCAGATGTAAGTCATTTCTTTCAGGATGTAGTTTTATAAACACCGTTAACATGTTATTGAACGTGCTTTGGGGTGAAATGTTGGTGACTAACAGGTTTCTCACTGATGACTTGAAGAAGAGCTACTCATTGCTGGAGCTGATGTTTCTGTCTGAGCTGCAGTTGCTGAAGTGTTGCTCTGACAAGGCAGAGTGCTTCAAATGAAGGCCATTGATAACAGCATCACTCATGGCCCACAATCCACTGCTTCCTTCCTCTCCACATGACCTCTATGATTTTCTGAACTTTTTGCTGTTGTTGTGAGTGTTAGAGCTCGAGGAGCTCGAGATAATCTTCACTTAACCAGTTTTTCAATGTTGGATCTCCCACCTCCAGCAGACACACCCACATGTACTGAATGTGGCACTGGGGCAGGGCTGGTTGGAATATGCAAATAACGTGATTGTCTCTATGGAGACGTCTGAGGTTTTAGAAATATTTGTTTGTTGCTTTAAATAAACCCCTAAAACTCACCCTCATGCATAGCACATTTTACTTTTAAGTTTGCAAACCTACTTTTTTGCTGTGTATTCCAATATTATTTCTTAAACTCAAGCACCCATCCCTCTGTTTCAGGGGTGTCAAACTCATTTTAGTAAAGGAGACAAATACTCAAGTGGGACACAGATTTTATGCTGGAAAACGAGTCATTTTCACATTATTGTGCCCTAGTTTACACTTCTACAGATACATAAAATACAAAATATGTAAGAAACTGACAATATCCAAGCAATAAGTGACGGATATCAGTCCCAACAGAATCTCCACTTTAAATTTTCTACATTTTGTGGCCAATTTCTAATAAATTCAGGGAAATATTATGTCATAACTTGAGGAAAATTGAAGGATTTTGTAAGAATTTTGAGTTTTTCTACAGTTTAGCATTAAAAATGACTGCAATCATGCGATAAAAGCAACGGGAAAACTGTGAGCCCCAGCAAATATTCTTGAGTTTCATTCACGCAATGATTCATGTTTTCTCTGTCATTTTCACTTTCTCCTGCGGGCCGGATTAGATGCTCCAAAGGGCCAGATTTGGTCCCCGGGCCATGAGTTTGATACATGTGCTCTATTTATTACATAAGTGTTAAGTCTTTTTTTGGACTGATTCCGGTTCCTAAGTGAACGTTCTTTTCATTTAACACTTGAATTGTTGGTGAATACCCTTGATGTGTGAAAAACAGACAGATATGGTTCAGAAAATCTCTTAAGACGACTGGCAAGAGCTGACGGATTTCACACCTATTCTAGCTCTCTTGATTCAAATACATTAGGTGCATATCTGTACTTATGGGAGTAAGAAGGCTACGAAAAACTCTGATATATCTGAAATAAACAAAATCATAGCAAGAACACACAAAATAACATAAATCCCCCAAATGACAGCAAGAACACACACAATAATAATAAAAAAATGCATAAAATGACTCAAAACACACACAAAATTACACAAAATGAAAAATACACAAACCAATAACAAAACTAAGAGAGGCTATATTACTTGGGTAAGATATACAGTGGTTCTGTAAATAGGTTCAAACTAAGACCAGTGGCCCAAAAATCCTACAGAAATTGTAATTTGAGAAGTTGGTAGAAATATAAACTCCAAAATTGTACATCAAAATTAGAATAAAAAAAAGTTGCATTGCCAAGTAGTTTTTAAACAATACATGGAATGTGACTTGGTGGATGGTGCGAAAAACAAAACAAAAAACAAACAAACCAAAAAAGCACAAAATATCAACAGAAGTAACCAAGTAACATAAAAATACAAAAGATTCCAAAAATGATTAATAAAACACAAAATGACCCCAAAAACACACAGATAAACAACAAAAATACGAAAATGACTCCCAACAAAAAAACTAGATAATGACAGAAAAATAAACAAAATCACAGCAAAAACACACAGGAGAAACTGCAGAAGGACAAAATACCAACAGAATTGCACAAAATGACATGAAATACACAAAATAACAACAAAAATACAAAAATGACTCTTATTCAAGTTTAAGTTAAGTTCGGCCAGCCGATCGATCGGTGCAAACACTCACCAGAGCTGCTACGTTGCTTTCTTGTCATCCGCACATATTCTGACCACAGAACTAGTTAATTTAAAACAATAGTGCACTGTTTTATCCAACCGCTGCGTTGCATTGAGTCACAAACACGTCGGATCATGTCAAAGAAATGAGGTGATATAACGGATACTAAAAGTGGAACTGCTCCTTGGGTGCTACACTGTCGCTGCCCACTGCTCCTCAGGGAGGGATTAAACACAGAGAACACATTTTGTGTATGAAGCTTTACATATATTACAATAAAGTATAATGTATATTCTATATTAAACTGCAGTGTTTGTTTTAGCTGTGAGGTAATTTGAGAGGGAGGAGCTCACATTCTTATAAGGTAGGAGGAGCAAGGATTGTCAGGAGGAGGAGTTTCCGTGATGTGACAACGTGAGAAAAATCCAACTCGCCCGTTTGGAGCTGACATTTTACAAAATGTGGAATAACAAGGGAGGGAGAAAACCGAACTTTTTCAACTTTGTCCCTCTGAATGAGACTAAAGAGATGTATATCACTGTAGCAAAACCATTATAAAGTGATTTTTTTTTCATAATACTGCACCTTTACGAAAAAGCAAGTGCTACATGTTGAAACCTTTCCTACCTTTTTAAGTTACTGCTAGTTTTCCTTCTTACTATTCCTTCTTCCTATCTTACCCTTTAATTAAAGTGAAACCGTGAAAATGTAATATTTAGGAAGTGTATATCAAACCGGTTGCCCTTCAGATCGTTCAGTAGCTTTGAAGCAGCTCATGGTTTTAGAAAGGTTGGTGACCCCTTGTGTAAATCCTTTATAAGTTACTTTCTGGGAATCTTGATTAGTTGCTTTGGGATCACTAATGTATATGTGCCTGTAGGGCTTCAAGATTTGAAATAGTTCTTTAGTGAAGATTTGTATTTGTTAATTTGGTTTTTGATTGATGATGTAATTTAACCTTTGTCCGTGCACTTTTGATCCGTTGACAACCTCCTGCTGGCTGCATGAAGAACATCATAAATATCTGTTATATGTCTGAGTGACGGTGTAGTGGAAAATTCCTGAGAGAGGAGCCGGTGTGTGCATGGCCCAGCCCTGTTGGAGTATTTATTTATAGTACAGTGTGGCTCTGTATTTCTCTGCTTCTTACATCTTCTCACATGTGACAAATCTGCATTTCTGCAAGAGCATTTCCACTTGGCTTCAGGGAACCCGATGCTAACAAGTAATACGTGACAACAAAGCATGCAGCTGTTGAGTAACAGCACATTAGTCAAGGGAACGCACACTTCCTGTCTCTAAAAAAAGTGAAGATTACGTATGTAGTAGCTCGCCACGGCTGTACTGTTTCAGCCGTTTATCAGATAAGACGGTTGCAAAGAAATACAGGAAACAAACCAGCTCCAGTCAGCATTAAATGTGGATCTTTGCAGACTGATCATTATTTTTTTCTCACACTATTTATTGCCATTTTTCCATTTTTTCTTTGTCTTGTGCTGCTACTTTTTTTTCTTGTCTTGCAAAATCAACTAAAAACCTGCAGGAAGTGTTGAGCAACGTTGGCCGTTATGTGTAGCTTCCTTCTAACGCGCATCTGTTGTTTGTTATTAAGGAAATGGAGGGCCGACATCTCTATGCTTTCCTTGTAGGCTGTTGTGAGGGTGTTGTGTCAGGTCTAATGCTCTTCCTATTACAGTAGAGGCCGACTGATTAATAGATGCAGCCGATTAATTAGGCTGATTTTATCTGTCACAGATTAAATGGTCAATAGCCTTGACTATTATTTGGTCGGGCTCTAATATGTAACTGATGTATTAACCTTTTTGCTGCGTGGAGATTTTGTGCTTTCTGCAATTATAAGCTGACACTTTTGAATTGTTTACAGGAGGGGTTCTCAACCCATTTCTGCTATTTTTAAGTCGACAATGACAGTTCAAGCCCCTTTACCACTTTTTCTGTTCATTTTTGGCCACTCTAATTTGGAATTTTTAAGCTATTTCTGGTTTTTAAAATCCCATTTCATTACCTTTTCCATCATTTTTTTCACTTTAAAACCATGTTATTTCTGATTAAAACAAGGATTTATATCTTTAAGATGAATATATACTATGGCACAAATAATACTAAACTTCCTCTATAACAGTGGATATTATCCAGATGAATAAATAAATGTGGTTATCACAGATTCATAAAACAATGAACCATCATTTTGCCGACTTTATGGATGGACCCCATAAAGCTCTCCCCTTTATTCCCCCTTATAGATGGCCCTGTCTCCATATGACTGTTCTAGAATGTTCATGTTTGTGTTCAACCACCTTCAGGTACAGTGGGGGGGGGGTCCTCGGTCTCTGGGACCTTTAATTTGGGGGTCGCGGTCTGAAAAGGTTGAGAACCACTGGTTTACGTTCACATTTTCCTTATTTGATTTATTAATGTTTACTCTGTGAGATTTGAGCAACTTTATTTTTGAATATCTTTTTACATTGTGTTCGGGAAATACAGTTTGCACAAGTTTTCCTTTTCTTGTTAATCAGTGGCTTTACAGTTCATATAATGATGGTGTTACTGAACTTCCACATTTTAATTTAGTAGTGTTTTTCTTATTTATCTTTTGTCTGACTCATATTCATGGTATTATAAGTATTTGTGTTTATGTACAGTATATATCCTATGTATATAAATGTTCTTATTATATATTTATATATATATCAACTTTCAACTGATATATCGGTTATCGGCAGATACATTGGACATTGCCTTTTAAAAAACCTCTATCGGTTTCAGCATCGTTCACCCTAAAAATATAAATTAAAAATATCAGTTGTGCTCTACTTTCTATTATATAGCTCTATTCAAGTCAAGTTTTAAGTTCTTCTTTAAACATTATAGAGTAACGTAATGCATATGGTGCATTACATATGTTGGGTTGGTATTTCTAAGTAATCTCTATTATGTCAAAATGGCGCCTCTAAATAGCATCTTACTCAGGACGATTAAACATTGAGTACAGACTCAGATTTTCCATTTATATATACCCATAATATACCCATTTCAACATCAGTTTACCCATTTAATTTCCATGTTTTGATGACTTTACTGGCTAATAAACTTCCTGAAATTGTACCAATCATGCTAAATATGGTTACTCGAATCAATCACCGTTAATTTTTTACATTTCTATGCTACAGATGACTTACTAGAGCCAGGAGGGTTGCACTGAAATGACACAATTGCGGTTTAGTCTGTGTCAATTTCCATTTCAAGTCCCACGCAGCTGTGATTATGTAGAGTGAGGTTTTAGACAACAGTATAAGTGAAATTTGTTTTAGTACACTTGTTAGACTTTCAGTTACCTGTTTTTTGAGGAAAAATATTGTAAATGGGTGATATTGTCCCAAAACAGTCATGTGAGGTATTTTTGTGTCATATTTTTGCCGGATTTCGAATGCTTTTTATGTTAAAAAATAAAAAATAAAGACACAAAAGGTCTTTGTATCTGTGATGGTTCTTAGTCATCCAGGTCAGGTTGGTTCTGGTATTTTAGTTGAAGCAACTAGACTTAAAGTTTTGTTTGAAGATGTTTCACCTCTCTTCCAAGATGCTTCTTCAGTAAATGTTAATAATCTTGATGATCTTTCAGAAATAAATAGTGTAAATTAGGTGTAGATGTTTTGGAAGTAAGACGAAACAGATTTATAATATTTTTTTTTATGGACATATCTTCGCCCAAGCGGGTTTTCCTTTAGTTGTGTCACAAAGTGCATTTCAAAGTGTCTGTTTACCATAAGGTGTTGAAAACTGTGTTGCAGTTCTAATTTATTTTGTGTCAGAGGACACCAGGAAGTGGCAACCTGATTAGAAAGCGCCGTCAGCATTGGTGTCAAACATGTGACGTTCGATGAAGCGATTGGGTTTTTTTCTGTTTGGGAAAAGACTGAGACTTAGCAATGAGCAATGACAGTCCAGTTTAGTCATGATATATCTGACTTCCACTTAGAATTAGAGTGAGAGATTATGATTGAGACTTATTGTACAGAACTAGATTGTTTAGTCACTGCATAAACTGGTCCTCATGGTTAATAATTCCCACAAGTTCTTTTTGTTTTCTTTTTGAATAATATGATAAGGTTTTATATGTTCAGACAACTTTTTTTCAGGAAATTTACTTTGATCTCATGACATGTTTCAACTGTCAACTGCAGGTCTTCTTCAGAGGCATCTGCTGCTAGCTTTGATGTTTCCTTGACTTCCGCGTAGTAATTCCAGCATTTCTTTTTGTTTTCTCTTTGAATGATATGTTAATGTTTTATTTATTCAGACAACTGTTTCTCAGGAAATTTACTTTGATCTCCTGACATTTTTCGACTGTCAACTGCCAGTCTTTTTTAGAGGTTTCTGCTGAATCTGATCACTTTGATGTTTCCTTGACTTTGATGTAATAATTCCAGCAAGTTCTTTTTGTCTTCTTAATATGTTAAGGTTATATTTAGTCTGACAACTGTTTTTCAGGAAATTTACTTTGATCTCCGGACATGTTTCAACTGTCAACTGCAGGTCTTCTTCAGAGGCATCTGCTGATCACTTTGATGTTTCCTTGACTTTCGCATATTAATTCCAACATTTTCTTTTTGTCTTCTTTTTGAATAATATGTTAAGGTTTAATTTATTCAGACAACTGTTTTTCAGGAAATTTACTTTGATCTCCTCAGATGTTTCAACTGTCAACTGCCAGTCTTCTTCAGAGGTGTCTGCTGATCGCTTTGTTTCCTTGACTTCCGTGTAATAATTCCATCAAGTTGTTTTTGTCTTCTTTTTGAATAATATGTTAAGTGATGTTAAGTGTAGTCAGCTTCCAAACAGTTCCCCTAAATAATACCATTCATTTCATCATCATTATTGTCATAATTATTGTTATTGTTCTTGTGAATGATTATAAAAGTCTTTAGACTATAGAAAACAGTTAGGGTTTGGGTCATGAATTTCATTATTAAACCAAAGCATTTTTCAAGAACAGTTGATGATGGAAAATTGTGTTTTCACTGCACATTCAGCTCCTCCACAGCTGAGTGTTTTAAAACAAAGCTAGTGGTGTTTAATGCTGGTGTTGACAGGGACAACACAGGGACAACAGAGGTACAACCTGTCCCCGTGCATCCCTAATGAGCCAGCTGTGCTGTGCCGTGCTGTGCTGTGGTGTGGCACATCATTGCTGATACTCTGACAGTGATGCATCGTGGGAAAGGAGACTAACAAACTGCATTCCCCTTCCCGTTAGACTCCGAGGGCGTGCTTGAACTAAGGCTGGGCAATATATTGAGATTCAAGATATATCGAGTTTTTTATTTGGGCGATATAGACAGTTACATTATTGCCTATAATGATGTATTTTTTTAATTTTATAGCTTATTTTATATTAGAATACTCATTTTAGCAGTCGCTGCTCTCGCTACATCTCAAAACAATATGAAAAGCACAGTTAGATGATCACTGAGTGCGTCCTAAGCCACACCTTCATCTAAACAAGCCACACTCCAGAACTCACTCCCACGTGCTGTCCTTTATAGTGGCACATAATGTACAGCTGCTTGTTAATAAATGTGTATTTTTGGTAATTTTGGATGTCTTTCTGAGTCGTTTTGTGTATTTTTTGGCATATACTGTATGTTCTTGGATTTATGTTGTTCCATTGTGCATTTTTTCTCCCTTTCTATCTTTTTGAGTATTTCTCCATTTATTTGTACATTTTTGTAGGTTTATTTTTGTTATTTTATGTATTTTTTGTTGTCCCATTGTGCATTTTTTGTCTTTTTGTATCATTTTTTCTTGTCCTTTTGTGTATTTCTCCATTTATTTGTATGTTGTTGAAAGTTTTTTTTTTTGTTCTTTTATGTATTTTTGTTGTCCCATTGTGCATTTTTTTTCTCATTTCGTGTATTTTCTTGTCTGTATTGTTGTTGTTCTTTTGTCTATTTTGGATGTCTTTCTGAGTCGTTTTGTGTATTTTTTGGTATGTATGTTCTTGGATTTTTGTTGTTGATTTTATTCCTCTTTTTTGTTCTTTTGTGCATTTCTCCATTTATTTGTATGTTTTTTTGTGTATATTTTGTTGCTCTTTTATATTGTTTTGTTTCTCCTTTTGTGTATTTTGTTGTCCTATTAAGTATTTGTGTTGTTCTTTGGTGTATTTCTCTATTAATTTGTGTTCTTGTTGTAATTTTGTGTATTTTTTGCTGTCATTTTGTGCATTTACTTTTGGGGCCACTAGTTGGTTAGTGTGTTATTTTAGACTGTGTGGCATTTTGCATCAGCAAATTTAAACCTGAATGGTCTTCCTGGTAGCACTTTATTTTATTTAAAATTATTGAGATTTATATCGTATATCGCCATTTTGAAAAAAAAATATTGAAATATGGATTTTGCTCCATATTGCCCAGCTCTAGTTTGAATTTCGAAGATTGCAAGACTTTTTAAAGCACTTATTGAAACTCATTAAAGGCAGAATAAAATCTGTCATATGCAGTCTTTTTTTTCTTCTTTTAAGTCATTGCAATATGCAGTAGGCTTATGGCCAAAGTAAAATCAAGACAGCTTCTCACACACACACACACCCTCCCTTCCAGGAAACGTCTTGGATCCTAGAAGGTTCAGTCTCTGCGAGGCATAGTTAATGTGATAGCTAATCTAATCTGCGAGAAACAAGAAAAGCCACTTCATTAAAAAAAAATCTGCAGCTTTGTGAACTTTGCTCTCTTTTATACTCTTCAGTTTTTAATTGTGAGGCAATCACCGACTGCCGTGCTCTTTAAGTGTCTCTTTTGAATGAGCCTCAGCATTATTTATTTAACCCGACATCAACGTGGAACGTATGTGGTGGTTTATATGCGTTATATGTGATTTGTCCTGCTCTTATTCTACCCGCAGCACTCTGAGTCACATGCATCATGTAAAACGAAAGCGACAGCATAGCTTCATGTCACTTTACCCATACTGTCTTTTCTTTTCCACTGCACACAGACACCTGATTTCTCTGAGCCTAAAAATAGGCTCCAGCAGACCCTCACTACCCCTCCTCGCTTCTTCCTTTTTTCACTCTCACTGTGTATGCTTTGATAAGAGGTCCCACAGACTAATATCCAGGTCTCCACAGAGAAAATTATCACAATCTAAATAACGGACATGACAAATCGTGAATACACTGAAATAGAAGAATATAAGCTTTTTTGTCATTGTACAAGATATACATACAACGAAATTAAGGAACGAATGTGTTTAAATTGGCAAAAATAAGCATGCAATATGTTGGAAACAGGTTAAAAGTGACAAGAATGGGGTCAACATAGTCGACATTAGGTGGGAAAATTTGGTTGAAAGAGTTTATAAGTGCCGAAAATGTCTTGAAAGTGGAAAAAAGGCATTGAAATTTGTTTGAGAAGTGTCAGAAATGGGAGTAATGTAGCAAAAATTCCCTTTAAAAAGAGCAAAAATATGGCAATAAAAAGTGATGAAAATACGTTAAAATATGTCATGTTTGATGTAGTTGCAGAAAGCGGGTAAAAATAAGTAAAAATGAGCTCAAATTGTTTAGAAAATAATGAGAAGCCCTGCTCTAGACAGAGTTCTGCTCTAGACAAAGTGGGCTCATGATGATAATACAATATTTTTGGAAAGGGAAAAAACAAAAAAAAAGTTTTTAGATGACTTTAATTCTGGGAATACTTCCTTACTTACTCTGGGTATAACCTTCTCAATAGGAATAGCAAATATAAATATGGAGATATGTTTGAGAATCAGGCTGCTGTAGAACACTGTTGAGGTGATTGGTGGCAGAGAGGAACAGAGACCCTTATTCTAAGAGACAGAGCTTCTTTATTTACGCTGCTTCTTTTACAGGAGGATTTCTATCCCTGGTTTTTCCACAAAGCCTTTAGCCTGACCTCAGCGCCTATTGAAATGTTAGCCAAAGTCATAAGACCTGGAGCATCTTTGAAACGTGGCCTTTTATGGTCAACAAAAGGGAGAGCTTCACTCTTTGGTCCCTGGTAGAACACGTTTGGGGAAAGCTCCATGTATTTGCACTTAAGGTGTCCTATATAAGGGCAGCTGTTTGCTTCATCTGTATTTGTGTTTAAATAATTTGCGACATAAACATGGAGTTAGGTGAACTAATAGTTCAGTAATCTGGATTCTTATGGCTAGTGTTTCAAAACCAAGACGACACAAAACAAACAGCAAATAAGAAGCAATTATCAAATGGTTTTGCAGAGAATTGAAAACAAAGCGGAGTTTCATGCGCATTAAACTCCACTTTGTTTTCAATTCGCTGCAAAACCATTTAACAATTGCTTACTTTGAAAAGCTCGACCAGTGGTTCTAAACTTTTTCAGCCCGCGACCCTCCAAAATAAAGGTTTCAGAGACCGGGGATCCCCACTGTAGCTGAAGGTGGTTGAACACCGACATGAACATTGAAGAACAGTCATGTGGAGACAGGGCCATCTATAAGGGGGAATAAATGGTAGAGCTTTTTGGGGTCCATCCATAAAGTCAGCAAAATGATGGTCCATTGTTCTATGAATCTGTGATAACCACATTTATTTATTTATCTAAATATTATTCACTGTTATCCAGGATGTTTATTAGTATTTGCCCAATAGCATATACTCATCTTAAAGATGTAAATCATTGTTTTAATCGGAAATAAATGGGTTAAAAGTGACCAAAAATGGTGGAAAAGGTGGTGAAAAGGGATTTTAAAAACCACACCGAAATTGGTTAAAAGTTGCAAATAAGAGTGGCCAAAACAACGGACGGAAAAAATGGTAAAAAGGTTCAAAATGTGGAACAATTTGTTTAAACTGGCAAATAATGTGCATGACAAATCATGAATAGACTGGAATGGAAGAATATAAGCTTTTTTGTTGTCATTGTACAAGATATACATCAAAATTAAGGAGCGAATGTGATTAAATTGGAAAAAAATAAGCATGAAATTTGGGTAAAAGTGACAATAATGGGTCAATATATCCGACATTTGGTGGAAAAAGTGGTGGAAAGGGTTTATAAATGCCCAAAATGTCTTGGAAGTGGAAAAAATGTGCAGAAACTGCATTGAAATTTGATATAGAAGTGGCAGAAATGGGAGTAATGTAGCAAAAATACATTAAAAGGAGCCAAATTATGGCAAGAAAAATTTATGAAAATGGGTTAAAATATGGCAAGTATGGTGTAGTTGTAGAAAAAGGGTAAAAATAAGCAAAAATGGGCTCAAATTGTTCAGAAAATATTCTTAATTTTTTTTTAAGGCATCTGGTGACCGCTTCCCAGTGTCTTGCGACCCCAATTGGGGTCCAGGCCCCAAGGTTGAGAACACTGGCTCTTTACAGAGTTCACGATACGATGAATAAAAATGGGCTCACAATAACGATATGATATTTTTAGAAAGGGAAAAAGACAAAAAAAGAAAGGCTTTTATTTGATTTTAACTCTGGGAATACTTACCTACTTACTCTGGGTATAACCTTTTCAACTCAGTAGGAATAGCAAATATAAATATGGAGATAAATTTGAATCAAGCAGCATTATTAGCTGCTGTAAAAAGCTGTTGAGGTGCTTGTTGGAACAGAAACGGACTAAAGTGAAAGTGGAAACTGGAGAAACAAGAGAAAGTATCAGCCGGCAGCGCCTGGGCTCCACTTTCCTCGTAACGCTGACCTCATCCTGGCAACCAATGAGAAAGGGGTCCGCTGTGTCTCCATGGTAACCGCCAGTTCGAGCAACGATGGGCAAGAAAGAAAATACTTTTTGGCCTAAGGCAAAATGTCCTAAGTTTACTGAATCTAATCTATTCTTTTCATTGATATATTACTGTATTTAAATTATGTTTGTTGGCCAATTACAAATGGTTCAGGACGTTTTTATTCTATTTAATTTATTTTAAATTGTACAGAGTGCGTTCTGCTTGTATTTATGTGTTGCTATCGTCTTATGCATATAAAAAGTAACTGCTGTTCTCTGTCCCACACACTTCCTGTAGGACATCCATTGTTTGGTATATATTATATACCAAAATGTGGAAAATAAACATGTTTCAATAGGGAGGCTTATATTTTCTCTTTAGTACCAATTACAACCCAGTTTGATCTCAGTCCACTCTAGTATTTCATTTGGAGAATTGTTTAAATTGCATCATTTTTGGGGGGAAGTTTTATGACTATTTTTGAGAATTTGAGGAAAAAAAATTGAATTATATCAATATATTTGTGAAATCCTTTAAAAAAATGAGAGTAGAAAGATTGCAAGCGTCCGTATATACAGTATGAGGTAGATTCATTGAATTTGTAAGTGATAACAACAAAAATCCTCCCGTGGGCAGAATAGAAAGCTTTTAGCGGGCTAGATCTGGCCTGCGGGCCTCGAGTTTTTCAACCATGGGGTCGTGACCCCATGTGGGGTCACCTGAAATATCCAATAATATTAAAAAATTATATTTTTATATTTTACATTTTTCTTAAATGGATTTATTTTTTTTTTAATTCATTTGCACAGTACACAATACATAATTTAATGATGCAAGGATTTGTATTTGTAATTATGTGCAGTGCATGTAATTATGTGCATTTCTGTGATTGCAACCATGTCGGAAATGAACTGAATAAATAAAATAAAAATAAAAATGTACATTACAAAATAATGTCCCCAAGTTTCCCATTGAGCCCTTAAAGAATGAAAAGAGTAAAAGAATAATAGTATAAAACAATAGAATAGACAAACTAATAAAAATTATTAAAACATTTTTAGAGAAAGAATGTCTCTGGGATCGCCAAAAATTTGTGATAAACTAATGCTGCATGATTATGGCCAAAATGATAATGACAATTAGTTTTGATCAATACTGTAATCATGATAATGATCACAATTATTTATCATATTAGGGAAAAATCTGTGTTTTCATTGCACTACTTTTAAACAAACAATATGTGTAAAATTAAGCTTTAAAATTGAATTTTTAATCATTTAAAATGTATCAAAGGCTAAGTGAATAAATACACTATTACAGAGTGCAGAGCCCATATTTTAAATGTAAATATTGCCAACGATCATGTTAATTTTATCGTGGCAACCGAAATCGAGATCATGATTAAAATTTGATTAATTGTGCAGTACTAATATAAACATGGGGTCACGACAAGGAAAAGGTTTGGAACCACTGCTGTATTCAAGTTTTTTTTATTTAGAGTCTGTATTAGTAACTGTGAAACCATTGCATTTCTTCTGTTCTGTGGGTCACATGAGTTCCTGAATGGAATATGAGGAAATTGTGGCGCTTAGTCTTTTTTCTAATAGCTGGAGTTCTGAAAGCCTGTTGGCGCTCAGCAGGGGTAGGATGGTGGTAGATCCTCATTTAACCTCGATTAACTGATTAATCCAAGTGTGATTTGCATATAAGGTCATCTAATTTTGGATGTCATAATGAAGCATCGTGTTGATTGGAGCTAGTAGGATTTGCATGTAACAGTTGGCCTGCTGAGGCAGAGCACAACAATGGCTCCAATTATGAGAGGAGCTTTAAAGATCTCGTCAGTCACTCGATACCACATTTATTTATGTCCGGTTTTAATTACAGTCTACTGGGCTTTCACTCTCAAACACTTGGTCATATCCGTTGGAGGATTTAGTGAGATTTACTGTTCTGCTTGAAACCAAATTTAATATTATACGTTATACAACTTTTAAAAATATGTGTCTCACAAAATGAAGTTCGCTTATTTTGTATGATGTTAGGCTCTTTGTGTGGATCTCACACCACTACTTTTTTAAAAAATGAATAAATAAAGAAATCTGTTTTTTGATTTTTGAGAAGCACATTCATAATGAAACATAGCACACTTATCACACCATCGCTTCATTAGTTCCTGTTCAATTTGTAGTTAGAATGGTGTTGCTTGTTTTAAAAGCCAATATACAAATATTAAAAAAAAGTTAAAAAAAAACAACCGAATTTCATTTCAAGGTACCCCCTCCCTTTTTTATTTATTTTTTTCATTTTTATTTTGTTATTTAATTAAACATATATATATATATATATATATATATACACAGCTTTGCCCATTATTGCTTATTATTATTGTTTATTAGCATTTTTTTTAAGCTGAACAAACATAGTTAGTTTCTATGCTAACCCACTCTACCTATTATACCCCACCACAAAGAGTGAAGGGGGATATAGGTTTGAGCTCCGTCTGTCCGAGTCAAAGGATACTTTTCTCAGAAACTGTTTAAGATACGATAACCAAATTTGGTGTGTGGCTTCAGGGTATCAATACCTTGAGAGAGTTTGAAAATTAGAAGCGCGCAATATTTTTTTTCCGGAGTTATTGCCCCTGTTCGATTTTCTTTTTACTCTGTTCAAGGTTTCTTCTAAGGGGGAAGCTTTTTGCAGAAACCGTTTAAGATACGATAGCCAAATTTGGTCTTGATGGAGTTCGAAAATGAGAAGTTCTCAATTGTTTTTTCCGGAGTTATTGCCCTTGTTTCGTTTTTTCTACTCAGTTTGAGGTTTAAGATATGATAACCAAATTTGGTGTGTGGCTTCAGGGTATTAATACCTTGATGGAGTTGGAAAATGAGAAGTGTGCAATTATTTCTTCCCGAGTTATTGCCCTTGTTTTGTTTTTTACTCTGTTTGAGGTATCTTCACAGGGGACAGCTTTTCTTAGAAAACGTTTACGATAGTTAGTAATTTTATATTCTGATGTGATAATATTTTCTCATGTATACATCTAAGTTCTTAGATTTAGGATATTTAGGAAAAGGTTGTGAGTAATAGCGAGAACCAATCTGGCGGGGGATGTTGATGACTCTCCTCTTATTGATTAATCTATTTTATTACTCATGCCACAAATGTTGGCATGATAGCCCTATTTTACAGTGTAAAATACACATTTCCCCTGGTTGTGTTAATTTTTTTGTTTGTCTTATTAAATCAAGCCTGGAAATGTAATCAGTTTAACATTAACATCCTCTCTTAGTTAAGACATTTTTAATGTGTTCAATTTCATTGTGATTTTTGTTGTTCGTTAGGGTTTTACTGTCACTGTTAATTTTAATAACACTTTTAATTACAATAATTTTAATTTTTTTAATGTGGTTGCACTTGAATGGATCCTGATCATTTTTGTTGTATTAATTTCAAGTTTTATTTAAAATTACTGTTATTACTTTTATTTTGCTAAATCAAAAGATGACAATTCTGTTTGGTTTGTAACAGCAGAAACACCTGTATCTCATCACGCGAGCCTCAATATGCCTTTAAAATTCCCTCCAGACTTTAAAAAAGTGAATCTATTGTCAATTTGTATTAATGACCAAAATGGTTTTCAACTTCATTGAAGTCATTGTGATTGGGCTTTTTTTTGTAAGCTGAGTTTATCTTTGGTTCTAAAGTGTTTTTTTACCCAAACTATGATAAAACATATTTGTCAATAAAATTAAGTGACATTTTAGTGTTAAACTTTTAAGGTATATTTGTGTTTTTCAGCAAAGTACTGCCTTGGCACTGCCTTGTGTACATATATTTTATTTTGGGCATTGCTTTTTGTTATATTTTGGACCTTCCTATGTCATACTGGTGTAGACCAGATATGGGCAACTTGCAGCCCTAGATCTAAATTTTGTCCTGCCCCCAAAAGTAAATACAATAAAATGAATCCAAAAATGCACAAAATGACTCCAAAAACCATCCAAAATAACAGAATTACATCCAAAATGAAAACAAAAATATGCAAAAGGTTAACTAAAAAAATGCAAAAAACAAACAAACAAAAAAGCCTCGAAAAACAATCAAAAATACACAAATAGACTTCAAAAACTCTAAAGATAACAATAAAAACCCTCAAAACAACAAGAAAAATAAACAGAATTATTACTTTTTTAAACACACAAAATGGCAAATTAAACCCTTTCTTTTCCCTGAATTAATGCTTAGGTTGGTCATTATTTAAAGGCTTCCAAACTTACAAAAAGTTCATCTATTGTCAAGTTTGTATTAGTGACCAAAATGGTAATAAACTTTATATATAAAATGAATCCAAAAATGTACAAAATGCCTCCAAAAAACATTCAAAATTACAGAAAGATATACAAAATGAAAACAAAAATATACAAAACGATAAATGAAAAACACAAAACAGTAGGGGTGTCCCGATCCGATATTGATATCGGATATCGATCCGATATCAGCCAGAAAACAAATATCGGACTTTATTTGACTGCATCTAAAATCTCTGATATAAGTGCTCTGATAAGATTTTGTTGTTTTTGTCCCCGCCCTCAGTTGTTGCCACCATATACTGACAGTAAAAAATAACTGAATTGAACTTGAATTGTCGACTATTGTTCTCTGTTTGTGTAACATCACATGATCAAGGTTTTTCTAACATTCCACACTACAAAATAAGTAATAAAAGTCTGTATGATTTGTGCTGATATCGGATCGGATATCAGTATTGTATCGGAAGTGAAAAAGTTGTATCGGGACATCCTTACAAAAAAGCCTCCAAAACCACACAAAAATATGCAGATTATCAAAAATGACAACAGAAACACACAAATTAACATAAAAATAAAAGAACCCTACAAAAAAGCAAATCCAACACTTTTTTCCCCTGAATTAATGCTTGAATTGGTAATTATTCTAAATACTAACAATATTTTTGATAATGTGGCTCTCGGATCAGACAATAGCTGAGTGTGATAAAAGTTGGCCAGCTCTGGTGTAGACAATGTTGCTGGTCTTTAATACAAGGTTTCTGTAAAGAGGACAAGAACAAAGGAGGAGACACACACACACACACACACACACACACTGAAGGTTATGCCCATGTGGTGTCAAGTATTTTTAACTTCTCACTTGCACTGAAATGATGAGAACAAGGACAGGTTGTGTAGAAATGACAAGTACGGCACTCGCTTTACTGTATATTTCTGAATCAGTCATTTTACTTGAATGTTTTAAAAGATATAAAGTAATTCATTACATTTCTACACCCAACCGTTACTGAGTAAATTATTATTATTTTGTTATAAAATCATCAACGCACATTGTGAAACTACAAAAAAATGAAATGACCAGACAACAATTAAATGCAGCACATCATAACCAACCAATCAGATTAAATGTAAATTAATGCACGGTGCCAAAAAAGCATTAGATGGAGGTTATTTTCTCAGTTTTAGAGTTCATAAATGTAGCTATACTTAGATCCTGAGAATTGTTTTTATTTTTAATTGAATTAATTGGTGTTATTTTATTTTAAAAATAATTCTACATTTTGACAAACCTTTTATTTTATACAGATGCCTTTGTAGAAAATAAATGAAGATCCAATTGTGGTAGATTTGGTTTCTTCCTTTTTAAGTTTATACATGAGATGTTTACTGTATGCAAGGGAACCGTGGAAAGATTTATTACCAAAAATAAAGGTGGGGGGTTAAAGTAACTAGTTACTTTACTTTGAGTACTATTTAATTGAGCTACTTTTTACTTGTACTTTAGTATTTTATGTATGACTTACTTGTACTTCAGTACAATTTCAACTAAGTAACAGTACTTCTAATTGAGTAGGATATATGAGTACTATTTACACCTCTGATTGTTTCCTAAATTGCGCTCTTAGAATTATTCAATCCTAATATGCTCCACCTTTATCTCTGGGTTTTATTAGTTCAGCCTCAGTTTTGGAAGCCTGCTGCTGACTAAATAATGGCTCATTCACATCCCCCCCCCTTTGCTTTTTCCTTTCTTTGTACTGGGCATTGTTTGGCGTAGCATATGACAAATCCTGACCACTTTTTGAATATGAATGAAGTGTAAATGTTTGCTCACCCTTTTGTTGCTCTTTTGGAGCGACAGCAAAGGCGGAGCACAAAGTTGTTTACTATACACGCCACGGCACCTGGATTCTGGACAGATATGTTTCCATTGGAGTATCCAGGGGTGGAAAATAAGATAACAGGGTAAAATGTTTGACCAACACAATTTCATTCAATGGTGATGATAAAAAAGGATGGAAGATGGCATATGATATTCTTTCTATAGCCTTAAGGCAGGGGCGTCAAACTCATTGTAGTTCAGGGGCCAAATACAGAGTAGTTTGATCTCAAGTGGGTCACAGATTTTATGCTGGAAAACGAGTCATTTCAACATTATTGTGCCCTAGTTTGCACTTGTACGTGTACATGAAATGTAAAATATGTAAGAAACCCATCAAATAGGTGACAGATATCAGTCAAAACAGGGACTTTATATTTCCTAGATTTGTGACCAATTCCTATTTAATTAAAGGAAGTAATATGTAGTAATTTGATGAAAATTGAAACATTTGTAAGAATTTTGAGTTTTTTCAACAGTTTAACATTAAAAATGACTGCCATCATGTGATATAAGCATGAGGGAAACTGTGAGCACCTGCAGATGTTGTTGGGTTTCATTTACACAATGATTCATTTTTACTTTCTTTTGTGGGCTGGATCGGATCCTCCAAATGGCCGGATTTGGCCCCCGGGCCATGTGTTTGACACATCTACCCTAAGAAATACAAAAACACTTAGAAATATCCAAGAGAAAATCCTTTAAGTATCCTCTAATGCAGAGGCGTCAAACTCATTTTAGTTCAAGGCCAAATATGGAGCAGTTTCATTTTAACTATGATGAATTCATGTTGGGTGTGGGATACATATGTATGTGTATATACGTATATATGCATATGTGTGTATCCATAAAATGAAGAGTCCGTCCTTAAGACTGCTCTACTGTAAAGTGCCTTGAGATACCATTGGTTATGATTTGGCGCTATACAAATAAAGATTGATTGATTGATTGAACTAGGCCACAGATTTTATGCTGGAAAACGAGTAATTTCCACAATATTGTGCCATAGGTTGCACTTCTATGTATACGTAAAATACAAAATATGTATTGTAATGTAATATCCAAGGAATAAGTGACTTTAACTTTAAATTTCTTGGATATTATTGACCATTTTTTATTTAATTAAAGGTATTGTGGACGATGTTTAAAAAAGAAACGCCCTCTCCACATTTTGAAAAAAAAGCGCAAGCGCAACACGCCTACGTGTGCGGGAGAGCGTGCACGAGCCCCGTTTTCCTCGTGCACAGCTCCGTTTACAAGTTGGTGTGGACATCGGTCAGACAAGCTTACCTTACAAAAGAAGATTTGCACTTTTCCCACTATGTCAGACTCGCCACCGGTAAGTGAAAATCCATTTTCAAAGGACCCGGTGCGCACCGGGCACGAGCACGTACGACGGCCTTTCGTAAACATGATTGAAAATTAGGAGGACCAATAGGCTTGATGATCCACCTGGAAGCTAAACATCGTCTACAATACCTTTAAGTAAAATTTGAGGAAAATTAAAAAAATTTATAAGAATTTTGAGTTTTTTTTAGGGGTGCACCGATTGCAATTTTCTGCCCGATCACCGATTTTTTTTTTTTTTAAAGCCTGACCTGCCGATTCCGATTTTTGCGAACTTGATTTTTATTTTTTGAGAGCATACACCTTGAATATTGCAATCTTATTTTATTGTAAAACATTGAACAATATTCACAAAACAATACAAACATGTTGTTTTAACTGTACATGAGGTTGTTATCTCAAATGTAGATTAAAAGTTTAGAACATTGCTGTTCAAAATACTAAATTATATAATTACATAAGTTACTTTAGTCTTTAATTTTTAAAATTTTAAAAACAAACCAAACTTGTCCAACAGGTTCCACTGCAGACCTGTTTTCAGCTCTTTGCCAAAAATAAAGTGCACAGCAGTATTTTGGTTTTACAAATAAAAAAAAATCACATGGTTTGGTGTAGATCCTGAAATAATAATCTACAGAACAAACTAAAAAAACATCTTAAACGACCAATAAAGTGTCCTGAGTTTTAAAGTCCCTTGTACAGCAAAAATAATAAAATGTCCAAATGCAGCAGCTTTGTGGATATTTAAATGTGAAAATATGATTCTATAAATAATGTTTCCATAAGTCAACGTGTAATGACAATATGAACATGACACAGGTTAGTTGTTCTCACTCTTATTACAGTCACTTATACATTAGTGGAAGGTTTTTATTCATGTAAAAAGCCATGAACGCCATCATTTTCTTCATAGTTGCTTTGCTCTTTTCACTGATCATAAGCTTTAACAGCAGTCCACTGGCTGTTTGGTCTGTTAGCTTTAGCATTAGCTTGATTTCTAGCTTCAAATGCTCCACACTTTGCGGTGTGGTGGTGTCTTATAGTGAATGAGGTTAGCATTTTGTTTGCAGCTCCATGAGGACTTATTTCCATGTTACAGGAATTACAAATTGTGATCCTTTGCTCTGTTTTTTTTGTTTGCTACTGCCGAACTGTGGACATGCTAAGCTAACCGTGCCTCCGTGACTGTTGTTGTTCTCCTGTGTAGCAGAGAGGCATGTGCAGCACGCACATTCAGAAAAGATCGGTGCATCCTTAGTTTTTTTCAACAGTTTAACATTAATAAGTGACTGCAATCATGCGATATAAGCACCAGGATAACTGTGAGCCACTGCAAATATTGTTGAGTTTCATTTACACAATGATTCACGTTTTCTTTGTCATTTTTAATTTCTCCTGTGGGCCTAATTGGATGCTCCAAGGCCCCCGAGCCTTGAGTTTGACACATGTGCCTTTAGGGCTGCAGATTACGTGGGGTGTGAATGATTTTCTGCCGACGCCAAATAAATGGTTTATCTCCCTTGTACCTTTGATAAGTGTCTTTAATCCTTTACGTTATTGGAAACTTTGCCAGACACAAAAATCCAATCACTGTAGAGTGTGGACGAAAAAAAATGGCAATTTTCTCTTAATGTTATTTGAAATATCATTTATTGACTTGGTCATCAGAGATGGGTCGTAAACTGTCTCGTTCTTCCTGTGTAGTGTACACAGCCAGGCACAAATTGCATTGTATTAAGCCATTTGACATTTTAACAGGATTGGTGGCCAATTCCATTACCTCTATCAGGGGTTTCTGCTGCAGAATAAAGCTTTTGTTTTGCAGCGGTTGCCATGGTTGTAGGCTATCTTAAATATCAAGTCAACACTGTAAGCCTGAGCTGTGATATTTTAAGCTGTGGGGGTGAAATTTCCACTTGTGTTTTTAAAAGGGTCTCGTCTCCCTCAGTAATGAAGTAAATCCCGACTCGGCCATCCCACTAAACCTTTGGGATTTCATACTTTATTTCTCATTCACATGTGTAGGTACAAGCTAGGACACAGTAATGTTAAAATTGTTCATTTTCCCACCTAAAGTCTCCAGCTCACTTAAAGCTGCAGTATATAAGTTTTTTTGGGGTGATTTGGTCAACAATCCATAATAACCCTTGAGCAAAGTGTTCTGAGAGGACTCTGTATTTGAGCTTTGGAAATGGGGGAAGTGGTTGTTTCTAGGGATGTCCCGTTACAACTTTTTCACTTCCGATATGATACCGATATTGCCGCCTTGCATATCGGCCGATACCGAAGTTGATCCGATACGATATCAGCACGAATCACACATACTTTTATTACTTATTTTGTAGTGTGGAATGTTAGAAAAGATTTGATCAAGTGATGTTACTCAAACAGAAAACAATAGTCAGCAACAGTAGGTTACTTTGTTGGAGTGACAACCACAGTCACCTATGGATAGAAGTGCTGGAGTGGAACATTTTATCGGAGAGCTTATATCGGTGATTTTAGATGCAGTTCGATAAAATCCAATATTCGCTCTCTGGCTGATATCGGACCAATATCAATATCGGATCGGGACACCTCTAGTTGTTTCTATACAAGGCTCACAATTGTACATACTAGAGATGTAACGATTAATCGTAAGGCAGTTAAAAATCGATTCATAGGTACCACGGTTCACATCGATGCTCTGAAAATTGAATCGCAGTACTTTTTTTAAACAGCAGAGGGCGCTATATATTTATCCTTCCAGAAGTGGACGTGACGGGCGGAATCTGCTACTATTTTCTTTCTGGCCGCCATTTACTGTTAAACATGCTCATAAATGATTCTTTACTTCTTTAGCACCAAAAGAATATCTGTAAAAGTCACGTTTTTCTATTAGCTCTGTCTGCTAGCGTAGCTTCTCTTCTTCACTGCATGCCAACCGACTACTGGGTTACCAGCGCCCTCTGCTGGTCTAAACAAATATTTGACGTAAATACAGTAAAATGACTGTTTTTTTTTTTTTTTTAAAGTCCAATTGTTAAGGCACAAAATACATTTTCAGTTGCACAGTTCCTTTTCTCTTTAAAAACTGAATTTTGTGTCTTAACAATTGTACTTTAAAACAAATCTCATATCAAAAAAATAATATAAATAAACAAACTGTGGTTTTCATTCTCACTCTCTTGTTTCTCCCTTTCCTCTCTGTGCTCCTCTCACCTTGGATTTCACATGTTTTTTTTCTTTCTCACCTCTTTCATTTTGTCTTGGGGAAGCCAAAATGCTTCCACACTTCTGATTTAAAACACGGTGGTGCGTCCTGAATTTCAAATTCTAAATAAATAGCGCCCTCTGCTGTTTAAAAAAAAAAACAAATATATATATATTTTTTTTACTGCTATTCAATTTCAGAGTATCGCTGTGAACCGTGACACATTTCAATCGATTTTTAAGTGCCTTACAGTTAATCTTTACATCCCTATTAGATTCAGTTTGTGCATTTATTTTTGGGGGCCGGACAAATTTGATTGAGGGCCACGTGTGGCCCTCGAGCCACCAGTTGCCCATGTCTGGTTTTCAGTATACCCCGATCTTGTGGCACTATGCATCGTGTTTTGAGAGAATATAGAAATTAATTGAGAATATCTGAAAGATGATCTCATTAAGCTTTCAAATGGAACATAGGAAAAAGAAGGTTACGCTTTTTATTCAGTATTTGATGACTTATTAAACCTTCAGGAATGTACAGCATTATACACGTTAGTGTGTGTGATCCTGTTATAGGCTGGCACAGTTTCATCAGGCTGTAAAAATGTTCAGTGGGAATCTTCATTGTGGAAAACAGGAGCAGAGAAATGGAAGGTAGCTTTGTGATGAGCGCTGTGCATTGGCGCGCGCTGCTATTGCGTCATAGCCTAGAGGGGGGCAGAGACAGTATTTTTAGAAGGGAATGAGCATATTCTCTGAGCAAACAACGTCAAGCACTCTGCGTGCGTATGCTTGGAGTATTGTGACCAGGCTATTTTTAAGCTTTCAGTGTGAGTGCTTTTTTTGGCTTTTTTTTTTCTGGGTCAAGCGTGGTGCCAGGACTCTTTCGAGACTGGATCATGGTCCAGTGCTGTGCCCATTATCTGCATCGGTCACAGAGGGAAGAAGCAGAGAATCACTGGCTCAAAGTAATTAGGAGCAAATCTTTTTCAGGGAGCTTTTGTATCTGCTGTACCACTTTAAATGAAGCACACACGGTTGTGTTGATCAAACTAACAGACTCTGCGAATAAGCTCATAATATTTGGTCACATCACAAGTGGGGCATTGTAAATAGGATTTATTACACTTTTTATTTATTTATTTTAGTAATAAAATACAATAAAACCTCTTAAGGTAATATTAGGGTTAGGGTTGATGAGAAATATTGTATTAAAAGTTTCCTACATTTTCCTGCTATACATATGTACACGCTAGGGTTGGGGTAAATTACATTTTTTTTTATTACAATTACACCATCAATTACCCATGTTCAATTACGATTACGGTGAGCAGCATTTTTTCCAATTACAATTAAAATTACAATTATTATTTTCCTCCTGAAAGTCAATTACAATTACAGTCTCAATTCCTAAAGTTAAATTACAATTAATCCCAATTACTCAGCCTGAAATAAATAACCCCCTAAAACGTATCCTTTCTTCTGCGTTAGCTTTCTTTTGGCATCTCTTATGGCAGTGTTTCTCAAATGGGGGTATGATTTAATTATTTTGATCATGCAAATGACAACTTAAAAACAGTAAAAAGAAAAAAAAAAAACAACAAACAACTAAATTAACATAAAGAAATAACAACAAAAGAGTATCTTGCATCTTCAAATTCTTAAGAGTGGTAAATTAACAAAAGAAAGCTTTAAAAACACCAAGTTTTATATTGTTTATTTTTAGTTAAAAATGGTCATATTATGGATGATGATGGAAATGATCTTGATTAGAACATGAACTGAAAATACAAGCGTGAGATGACTGGAATTTTTATTTTAAGTTTTTATCATTTCCGGTCCGGAAATGATAAAAACTATGGAAATAAATTTATTCAGGAGGCACTAAATACAGTTTATTTCCACTTATTTACCAAATGGGATTTTTTATAATGTGGTGTATCACTCGTTTATTACATCATTGTGCTCTATAGTTGTTTTTTTCATAGTTTTCTGAGCAAAATGTTGCAGTCGAGAAAAGGGGTTACTTTGTTTGAGAACTATTGTCTTATGATAATCAGTCAGTTTTAATCCATGTCTTAAATCAGCTGTAAAATACACTAAAAAAAAATTATCGATCATGCAATTTGGTTATCTTGTTAGGCTTCCTAATCAATGAAAATATTGGTATTAATATTTTTGGTGTGCATGTCTAAGCATTCTTTCTGCCGATATACCCCTCGATTTAAAACGTTTTTTTAAATAATAAAATGATCCTCAAGAGAATTAAAAGATAGTGGGAAAAGTTTATATGAAACATATTTTAATAATTGTTCAGTTCGTACAGTATGTGTAAGCCATCAAACTGTAACATGGTTCCATACATTTGGGTTTAAATTATAAATGACTGTTTTTATAGAATTTTCATGCCAATTCTAATTAAAAAGTCAATTATCTGAACTCAATTACAATTAAATGACAATTACAACAGCAGCGGATTTTTACAATTACAATTACTGTTAGAATTCCATCATAATTGTAATTAATTATCAAGTTATATTTTTATACATACAAATATAATTTACCCCAACTCAACCATTTTTTATTTATTTATTTGTTTGTTTCGAGCAGGGACAAGAAAAGAAAAACAAAAAGAAACAAAAAACTATTTGCGTACAATTAAACACCAACAGAGAAAACAATCAGAGATGTTCATAATAATATATACGATCCATGTACACTTATAATTGCAATAATATGTTTACTCGATTTTAATCCACACTTGCTGATTATGGTCCTGAAGTCCACATTTTTTTTAAAGGGTACCTGTTGTGAATTTTAATATCCAGCTCTATCAAAAGATTCTATAAAATACTAGAGGTTTAGTCTGGTTATTTAAAAAAGAAAAGTCTATTATTCCCCAAGCAAAAATCTGACACTCATATCCAACTTCCCTTAATGCAATTAGTCATTCTAGGAAAACTGAACTGATTTTAAATTAAAAAATGAACCCATCTTGTGTATAAAATCAAAGACAGTAAACATTCAGATGACTGTGGACTTTTAATAGATGATGCAACAGGGATAAAGATGAGCTTTGCTGCATCTGTGCCATCAGGGAGACAAATCTGTTGCACCAGCTGGACTTACAAAGGCACAGTTTGGGTTAGCACTTGAAGCGTGTTCTGCTGGTGCCAGGATTATTAGAGGGAACTAGACGAGCTTAAACACAGTGCAACAAGGGCCGATAACTCAATAAGTTAAAGCTAAATAAGAAAATAACGTCTGTCCTAATTTCAGTGACATGTGTGTGGTTGGTTTATCTAATCCATTAGTGGTGTGTAGACGATGAAGTTACATTGCATAATGTGGTCTGAGCTGTGAGATCTGTCTTTATTTGCTTCTATTAACTGTTTGTTTAATGAAAAGGTACGAAATTGTTGTGAAAAGATAATGAATCCCTCTGCTGTGCTGCTTTACGTACAGTCAGATCTTAACACATTTATTATGATGGGTTACAATAGCTATGGAATTCAAGCAAGTTCATTTTGAATATGTTCAGGTTTTCTTTTGTTCAGACAACTTTTTTCAGGAAATTGCTTTGAAATCACTTTGCTCTCCTGACATGTTTCGACAACTGCCAGTCTTCCTCAGAGGCGTCTGCTGACCGCTTTGCTGTGTCTTTGTGTGTTCTTTCTGGGCTTCTTTTCTTGAAAAAAGTTGTCTGAAAAAAAAAGAAAACCTTAGCATACAATAGGTATGAACATTTTCTTCCAAAACAAAGACAGTAAAATTGTTCTGCGGTTTTGTCTGACCACCGATTTTCCGTTTCAAAATTTCCCATTTCTGCATTTATTTTCTCATCTTTCCCTAAATCATATGAAAACATGCTAAATAGGATTAAGTGAGTCAACCACTGTTATTGATTTTACATTTTATAGGTTTCAGATTATTTATTTTAGTCAAAGGCTGTGTTCGAAATTGCATACTAATGTACTACTCATACTAAGTCAGACGTCAAAATGAGTATGTAGTGCTTTCACTTTAGGTAGTATAGAAAGATTGAGTACTTGAAAAATACCCAGATGTATACTGGGTATTTTTTATGTGTGCACGGTGAGCACACTAGTCATACTCAATCGATCCATGATGCATTGCGAGCAGAATGTAAAATGGTTCTGGGACCGCTGTCACGGACTGTGTTTACCTCGTACTGAGATCGATTATGAGCATGTGCACTACCGGCAAATGAATTTTTGCTAGTTCCGCTGTGATTTTTGCTAGTTCCGCTGTGCTGAGTGAGTGACAATCTCAGTCAACAACTTGACTAAAGTAATAGTGTTTCATGCAGCAATCTCAATACGAATAGGAATAGTTTATTATATTGCAATAAATAACAGTTAACCTAATGTAACTTTACAATAATAAGCTGTTGTATTCATATAAATCATTGGTTGATTTTTTTATTGATCGTCGACTGATGTGATGTTTGAAGCGTTTTTTTAAAATCAATAAAACAATCTCTTATGTATTGCTCATGGCAATTCCAGCGCGGGTACATCGCAGTATGTAGCAGTCACATACTGAGATTGTAAGACAATCTTTTCAAAATAAAAGCATCTCTTCTAGTTTAGTTAGTCAGTTTTGAACCCTTTTGTAAATGGGGCTCTTGTTTTGAAGTTAACTGAAAGTTTTGTCAGTAGCACAATGGAGGGTCTCTGAAAATCTCTGAAATGTTGACATGAAATGTGTATACGTGAGTTTCATGGATCAAATGAGCACATGTTGATATTCTACTTGGTCACTTTCTCACTTAAAATGTTTCCATAACTTTCAAAGGTGGAGAATCAAAGGACATATTTGGCCTCAGTGTGATTCAGGTTTATTATGTTGTAGGTTCTAAATGCATCTTGGGAAACTTGGAAGTATACTTAAGTGGGAATGCTCATCATCCTAATCCTACTTATAGTTTATAGTAGACAGTATATACTCCTTAAATATGTAGTGTGTAGTACGTTGGTATGCGATTTCAAACACAGCCTTAGTCTTTCGACTAAAATTCTACTTAGTTTTAGTAAAAATGTTTCAGTTTCAGTTATAGTCTAGTTTTAGTCAACTAAATGATATTCAGATTATAGTCGACTAAATCTGTTACACATATAGTGGACTACAATATAAAGCATAAGTGTTTATGCAATTTTTAAAGATACATTTTTTTAAAATGTATTTATTCATTTATTTATCATGGACAATCAAACATCATTGCCTCAGGAACATATATAGTATATGGGGTTTCTACTAACTCAGGCTAATTAGCGGATTTGTCCCTGACCTGGCTTTTACTATAACATCATAAAACACTTTAAAACAAGAAGTACAACTTACACAAAACAAACGATACAGACATCATAAAAAGTAACAGAAAAAAGAAGAAAAAAAGGAGATAAAAACACTAGTGCTTTTGTCCCTGTTTAAGACAATGTTTTACATGAACATTGAACTGCTTTAAAACTGTCTACGATTTGATTTGTGGTGGGAGGGAGTTCTAGAAATGTGCTCCTTTAACTGATATGAATGATTGACTAAATGCAGTTTAACGCACTGGAACTCCACTGTTCTGCTCAGCTGCTCCCCTAGTGGCTCCCCCTGGTAGTTTTTTATTTTAATTTAAATGTTTTTTTTTTTTTTTAAATAATAGTGACATGTATTATAGTTCAAACTTTTAAAAACGAGCTTTATAAATGAGAATTTAGCATTTATCAATCGGATATGGGATAGTATTAATGTTTGTAAATACACAGTAAGATTTGATGTGATCAATGCATAAGATCACAATTGGATTTCGTTCCGTGGTTTTGTTTTTATTAGTCGACAAAAATTTAAATATGTTTCGACTGCCCACTCTTTTAATATCTTCCCTCTTATAATGTTTTTCTTACCCTTCCTTAGGGAGGGCTGGTGATGGTCACAATTAGTCAATAATAAAACATGTTTATTTCATTGCGATAATAAAACATGCATAACTACATGTAGTTTTAACCTTTGACAGCATGTACAGATGAGGTAAAAAAAATAAATAAATATATATCTATATAAAGGGTGTAAGAAAAAATCAATTCTGCGATATATTGCGATATTTCACGGCACGATTATCGTATCGATCTAAAAAAGGTCCAAATCAATTTTGTTTTATAACAAAAAAAAATATTTATTGGTGCTAACATATGCATAGCACGTAAATGCCCGGTCACTGTGTGTCAGTGAACCACATCAGACCTTGTAAAACTACCTCACTCCTCAGTGTATTTTAGCTGGAAGTTGATTTCACTTTACTTTCATGAAACATACTGGACACTTTTATAGATGTATGTGGTTACTTTTTTATTAAGAATTTAAAAACCGAATCAGAATCTAGAAGCAAAAGTTAAACGTTTTTGAAAAATGTATCGTAATTTGACCGTTTAATAAACTTACCACTTGTTTTTGATATTGGTACTTGAATTACAGTTGGTTAAAATGTACTTGTTCTTGCAAGTTTAAAAAAGTGAAATAAATTGTATTTCATTCCATTTTGTACTTGTAAAGGTTAAATTTCTAATTATTGACGGCGCAATATATTGCAATGTATATTGTATTGTTTAGTATCCGGATAAATTGTATCATGACATGCAAATCGTGAATCGTTTCTTCAGATTTATGGCAATACACACCTAATTTATATATAAACAATTAATTGTTTTTAATCACACGACTTCCATAATTAACTCATGATTAATTGCCTATTGTGTATCTGTTCTGATTGTACATTAAAAGGATTTTTTTCAACTTTATAATACTCTTACAAACATTGGAGTAGACCAATATGTTGACATTATGCAAAAATATTTATCAATGCAACATTTAAAACTCAGCCCAACAGGAATCATCAAATGGGAAAATTAACATGATAGACAGTTTAGTGCCCAACTCAACATTTGGAAAGAATTATTGAACATCCAGCTTTCAAAGAGCTTAAAATAAATAAATGATCCTTCTGCATCACAGCAGACATTTTCAATTCGTCATCTAAACGTACCACATCAAAGCAAATAGAACACAGAATGTTTGTGCCTAACCACCTCACATGGGTAGAAATAAAACAAAACACAAAATCATCCCTTACTACAAAGTCGGCTCAACATAGGGTGTTACAAAAACAATTAAAACAAAGAAATTGTGCCAGTAACAGCTCTCATATTGTATTCAGCAAAGTCTGTGTAACCCTGCCTTATCTTTTCCCATCCTATTCTTAACAAAATGAACAAAACCAAAGAGCTACTACTGTATATATGTGGGTTGTCCACATGACTGGTTTCTTAGCACTGTGCCGGTTCCTCAAACACACAAGCATGTTTACATTTTCAGACGACAGGGCAGCTCTCTTCTTCTGAACAACATGCCCAGATATCAGATCAATATCATTATCAGTCGATATGCAAGGCTGCAATATCGTTATCATATTGGAAATGATAAAGTTGTATCGGGAAATCCCTAGTTGATATGAAACACATTTTAATAATCATTAACTACGTATGTGTGAGTCATAAAACTGTAACAAGGTTCTACGGGTTTGCATTTAATTAAACCTTAATTGACAGTTTTTATAGAATTTCCATGCCAATTACAATTACAGTCAATTGTCTGAAATTAATTTACAATATAAATATGATTACAACAGCAACAGATTTTTTCAATTATATTTACACTTATAATTACGTCATTATTGTAATTAATGATCAGTTATGTGATTACAACCTTGCTGCTCGGGCCAACATTGAACAACAACAACAACAACAACAACAACAACAACAACAACAACAACAACAACGGCACACGTTAGTGCCTCACTCTGAGCCTCACTAACACTAACGCTGGTGTTTCTCTGGAGGAGAAGTAACACAGCAGGAACGTTGTTGGGATTATTAGAGACCATGGCCACGTTCCATAGCCTGATCCAGTCACTGTGAAAGGTCAGATATGAGCGAATGTTAGGGTTACGCAATACTGAGCAGTGACAGTTAGATAGTCAAACACAGGCCAAACCAAGATGGTGTTTTTACCTTTAAAAGATCCTTTTAACTATTTCTAAATGACAATTTTAACCCTGAAAGCCACATTTGTTTGTTTTTTTAATCCTGCAATAACATGCAAATACAAGAAACACCACAATCTAATTTAGAATTTAGTTTTATTGCTATATATTTATCCACTTTAAGGATTTTTTATAAAGTTTTGATTAAGAAAATAAATAATTGTGTACTATATTCTTATATCTTGTACGAGCAGAGTTGAAAGTAACAGATTACAAGTACTCACATTACTGTAATTGAGTTGCTTTTATGGGTACTTGTAG
Source organism: Gouania willdenowi (assembly GCF_900634775.1). Taxonomy (NCBI): domain Eukaryota; kingdom Metazoa; phylum Chordata; class Actinopteri; order Blenniiformes; family Gobiesocidae; genus Gouania; species Gouania willdenowi. The sequence goes on from NC_041052.1 coordinate 34,520,424, forward strand.
TTTTTTGAGTATATTTCTAAATTAGTAATTTTACTTGTACTTAAGTATTTTTTAAAAGAAGGGAAGTAATTTGTTACATTTCTACACCCAACCATTACTGAGTATTTTTCTTTTTTTTAATTTCCGTTTAATGGGTACATTGAACATAATCCATATGTTCCTAGTCACGTAATTTCTGATCCATGTTAACAATAGTATATATCTATGTTTTTCAACCCAATTCAAGTGTTTTCATCAGATCTTCTGCATTATTTCATAGAGGGTTCAGCTGTAAATTACATTTCTTTTAGGAAATGCATTTTTTTTCTAGTTTTGAATTGAATTCATTGGTGTTATTTTATTTAAAAATAATTGTGTGTGTGTGTACTACAGACACATGATTGTGTGCATTACTGTCTGTTTCTGTGCTCAGCTCTGTGCTGTCTGAGTGGGCGTGTCTTACTGCTACATCAGTAACGCCCATAATCAAAGCATTTTTTGAATTTCTCTCCTAGTGGCAGCTCAGCAGAAAGCAGGTTTTTAGTCTTTAAATGTGCTTTATAGATGAACTGTTTTTTAAAAAAAAATCTGATTAATTGATTAATCGATTAATTTATTGGCCGATTAATAAAAATAAACAAAAATCGTTGGTTGCAGCTCTACTAGTTGGTATATTAAAAATTTATAAAATGCGCAATTTAATACAATTAGTTTTTCTGAGATGCAACTTTTTAAAGCATGTTCTCATTCTTTTTGCTGATCTCCTCCACAGATATTCTTACCTTATCTGACACCTGATGATATTTTTTTAAGATGAACTCCCACTACTGTACAGTCATGTAGTGGCTCAGCTCTGCAGAGGTGTTCTTCTTCTTACCTTAGCGGTCAAAGTCGACTGCTGAAACTCACGCCACCCACACGTCGTGCATGTATAGCCCACACACCTACCTCTATCTGCCCCAGTGTTTGAAAAACAAGGCTTTATGTTCCTCTAAGGCTGCTATTTGTGAAACCTCGATCACGCACGGGGGCTTCTTAGATGTTATGTAATGCTCCCCGTTTCACTGTTAATCCCACTTATGCCGAGTGAGCCCCCACCATGTGACAAATTTAAGGTTGAGGGTTGGGACTGTGGCTGTTGAGGCATGGGTGCCCCCCCCGGCCCTACATGCATAGAATGCGCAGTGGCCTGTGTATAAGAAGGAAAAGTTATCCTAAGAAGTGCTTTACTTGGACGTGCGATGCTGGATGGAAACACGGCGTTGATGCTGCTCCAGGGTACCAAGGCTGGGATTAAATATACAGTAACTACTCCAGTATTTGACCTGGATGACACTCATCCAGCTCTCATTTTCATCTACGCGTGAGATTAGTTTTTTTTCCTCTCATCTCGGCACATGCACCACCAGCTAAAAATATGGCTTCTTGACCACTGATTATGCTCACACTCACAGCCTTTTATTTGATTTTATTCACATTTTTGTACATTGTAAGTGTGGATTAACTATTTTGTTTTGAATTGTGTTGTAGTTGTATTTTACTGTGAGTTTTTTAAGCCAGGCTTGGTTTTACTTTGTTTTATTAGTAATAATTTTGGTATTTTGTCATACCTGCTCTCTTTTGTCGTTTTGGTGTATTCTCTCTATATTTTAATAACTTTTTACATTTTAAGTTGCCTTTTAAAATCTGGCCAGGGACACCAGATGAAGACTAGCCTTTTTTGCTAGCTATGGCTGCAAAATTAAAATCAAAAGATTAATTTTGCACTGGTAACTGTTCATATAAAGTTTTTTTTTTTTTAAATTAATACAAAAGAAATACAGATTTTTCCTCAACATGATGAATAATTGTCATTATAATCATGATTACAATATTGATAAAAAAAAAAAAATCATGATTATCATTTTGGCCATAATCATACATTCAGCCTGTCTGTTTATTATTGGGCATTGTCCCTTTTACATAATCAATTAATTCAAATTTAAATCTGCAAAATGGTTTGTTATCATATGGTGATTTTACGAGTGAGTGGTTTTGCTGATTGATTATGAAAGCTTTATTAAATGTTGAGTGATTTTGGTCCTTTTTTATGATGTAAATATCAAACAACTTCTAAATGACAAATTTAACCCTTTTTTTTAATCCTGCAATTAAATGCAAATACAAGAAACACCTCAAACTAATTTAGTATTTAGTTTTTATTGCTAAATATTTATCAACTTTAAGGATTTTTTAAAAAGTTTTGATTTGTTTTCTTGTATCTTGTACTTGTTGTTATATTAAGAAAATAGAATATTAGCATTTTAATAGGGTTTCAATTCTCCATGTTCTATTACAACTCAATTGTGATTACAGTGATTACAATTACAACTAAAATCACAGTTCATATTCAAATCTGCAAAATAGTCTTTTGTCACATGCTGATTTTATGAGTGAGTGAGTTTGCTAATAATTAATGTTGAAAGCTTTGATAAATGTTGAATGATTTTGGTCTTGAAATCCATGTTTTTAATACGACCTAATGTTTTTTACTTTCTTCTCTTTCTCATAGGAATCATCAACAAGGTCTTCAGCTGGTGATTTGACCCCGTCACACATAGGAGTGCGAGGAGTTTGTTCTCTCCCCTCTCCCCCACTTCCCTTCACTCCCTTCTTCCCCCCTTTTCTTGCTTGTAAATCTTTTCCCTGATCTTCTTTTCCTCCCGTCAAAGAGTCATCATGCTTATCAAGGAGTACCGCATCCCCATGCCCATGAGTGTGGATGAATACCGCATTGCCCAGCTCTACATGATTCAGGTGAGGTGAAACCTTCACAGGTCATGGAAAGCTTTTACCAAAACACACATGCAATGAGAAACAAAAGACACACACACACACACACACACACACACAGCCACAGCCCATCAGCCTTGAATTCCTACTTTATCACGCTTTCAAAAAAAAAAAAAATCTGAATTAAAGGGGCAGTATTGTGAAAAATTAACTTTACAATGATTTTGCTATAGCGATATACATCCCTTTAGCCTCATTCAGAGTGCCAAAGTTGAAAAAGTTCTGTTTCCTCCCTCCCTTGTTATTCCACATTTTGTAAAAATTCAGCTCCAAACGGGCCAGTTGGATTTTTCTCGTGTTGTGACGTCACAACCTGGAAATTCCTCCTTCTGACAATCCTGGCTCCACCTACCCTACATCAGAATGTGAGGTCCTCCCTCTCAAACTACCTCACAGGTAAAACAAACAACGGCAGGTTGATATTACAGTTAATATCTTTACGTTCAGTTTATAGATAATCCAGTATAGAGATAAATCAAAGAGTACTCACAATCAGTTCCACTTTTAGTAGCCGTTATACCACCTTGTTTCGCCTTTGTGGGATGATCTTACGTGTTTGTGACCCAATGTGACGCAGCGGTCGGACAAAACAATGGACTATCACCTTAAATTGAATATTCCTGCGACCAGAATAGGTGCAGATGATAAGAAAGTGGCGTAGCAGCTCATGTGAGCTTTTGAAACGGCTGACTCAGCTATTAGCTGAGTTTACTTCCCTACAGTGTAGCTCGAGCGGTCACAATCATTTCCATATTTAGTAGCCGTTATACCACCGCATATCGTTTTTATGGGATGATCTGATGTGTTTTTGACCCAATGTGACGCAGCAGTTGGACAAAACAATAGACTATTGTCTGAAATGGACTAGTTCTGTGGTCAGTAGAGGTGAGGAGGAGAAGGAAGACTGTTAACGATTTACTGCTGCTGTGATATACACACGCTGGAGCAGTGTTTGTGTATGTATGCACATGCATGAAGGCCCAAAAAAACAGCCTGTTTTTCGGAGCGCTCTGAAAGTGAATTTTCAGAGGCTAAAACTATAGAAAACAGGCGAGTTTGGGAAAATATACCTCAAATACTATGTTGTTGGGGTTCTTAGAACAAATGGAGATGGGTGAAAAATAGCATAATACTGGACCTTTAAAACTCCATTTGTCTGAATAATAGATATTTATTAAATAATTAATGTATTTACATATGCATTTGATGTGATTTACCATCTTGTTTTTAATAAATGAAGCAGATGATTAACAATAGCTGTACTTAGTGTAGTAGTCATGTCCTTTTTTTTTCCAAACAGCATAAATGAAAAATCATGGTTTTATTTTAATTTTCTTAACATTAAAGATATTGCGTTCATACATTCTAGTTCTGTTATAAGTGCATCCTGATATGAAATAAATTCAGTGAATCATGAGAAATAGAAAATGTTTTTTCTTTACATTTTATTGATAAAGAGCTGTGTAACTGTTCTAAAATATGTTATTGTAAATTGTACATTATTTTTTATGACATTTGAAGAACAGTCCCATTTTTATTTTATTTTTTATTTATTTATTTATTTTTCAAAAAACTTTTTTGACCCTTTTTAAAAAAGCACTTTTTTTCAAAAGGACGTACAGCAGATTAAGTTTGGAACCACTGCCTTCATTGATAATTGTAGATTCTGCAATTTTTGAAAAGGATGTGTAATTCTAAATTTTGAAACAACCCTTACCTGAACTTATTTTAGAACAATACACTGAATCACAAGGCTTTACAGAACGGCATGCTATTGTAGACTCATCATGTAAGGTTACAACGTGGTTTTTTATAATAATATGTTTTGATCTAACGCTGGCCGGTCTGAGGCATGAAGCTCCAGGGCTGAAAATGAGTCCCACGTCTGCTTTTTACACAGCTACTAAAAAAGCAGGAACCAGGACACAATGAGGGAACATAAACACAGGAATCGTTCCAGGTGTACGACGCTGGCTGGCTGCTTCGATTATGAAACGATTGGTCACACGGTCTGTGACGCGCGTGGAACAAAGACGCTTGTGTGCTGATAGATCTCCTAATTTAAACTCTTTAACACCGTTTCCATCCATCACAGGCTGCACGCGTCTACAGGAAGGAGGGGAGGGGGCGTTGCTCGGGTTTAATGACAAAGCACGTGGATGTATTACATCACACGTGTCAAACTCAAGTAGAGGGAGAGAAAAATTAACAAATGAAACCATTAAAAATATGGGGTTTTATAATGTTTGATTTTAGTTCAGAAATAAAAATGATGACCTGCAACTCAAAAAATGACAACAAAAACGTACAAAATAAGAGAAAAATATACTGAATAATAAAAAGAAAAGACAAACAACAACAAAATACACAAAATGACACCAAAAACACACACACACACACACTAAGTGAGAAAAATACTTACTATTGCCAGCAACACACAAAATAACACTAAAAACACACACACTAAGAGATAATATTAATTACCACACTACGAAATACACAAAAATTACAGCGAAACATACAAAACGACATAAGAAACAACCAAAAACACACACTGAGAGAGAATAATTGAAACACACAAAAATGACGACAAAAACACATAAAATAAGAGATATACTGAATTAAAAAAAGACAAACAACATCAAAATACACAAAATGACACCAAAAACACAAAAAAATGGTCCAATAAATACTGTTTCATTTCACTTATTTACAAAATTCGATTCTTTAAAAAGTGTTTTATCATTCCATCATTATGCTCTGAAGTTGTTTTTTCACAGAATTCTGAGCAAAAAGTAGTAGTCGGACATAAGGAGGGTACTTGCATTCAAAAGTACTCAAAAGGTTTGAGAACCACTGGTGTAAATCACCAACTATGTCAGTTGTAGATATCTGTCCCTCCAAATACAATTTCAAAGAAACTACACATTTGTTCCAGGGCTCATAGTTCTCCCATGATTATATCACATGATGGCAGTCATTTTGAACTTCAAATTGTTGTGTTCTCTTTTTTTTTCACCAGCCCTCCCTAAGGAAGGGTAAGAAACACTTTATTAAAGGGAGAATATAAAAAGAGAGGGCAGTGTTACACATGTTTGTTCTCTTAATTCTTTCAAAATCCTACAATTTTCTGCAAATTATTCCCCCAACTTTTTCCAAAATTATATAAAAAATGGCCACAAAATCAAGGAAATGTAAGCACCTGCAGGGACTTTTATCTGTCACTTATTGCTTGGGAATTGTTGGTGCTTTACATACCGTACTTTAAATACTATTATAGGTGGAAGTGCAAACTGGGGCACATTAATGATAAAATTACTTGTTTCAGAGCCTATAATCTGCAGCCCACTTGAGATTAAATTGGTCCGTATTCGATCCCTGAATCAAGATGACTTTGACACCCCTGTGTTACGTTGTAAACACTGTGAGCGTTTTGTCTATGTGAAGAGTTGAATAAACCCATGCCACATGACCTCACAGGTCACGTGATGTACGGCCCTCCGCCATGATGGAAGAACAAGCCACCGCAGGAAACATTTACGCTTTTGCGCTGTCTTTGGGTCTTCTAACATGGCTGGGACTGGAGTATACTAAACTAAACTAAATTAACTAAATTGTTGTGTTTGCATTGATCTAAGTGTGCAGATCTATTTTTCACACAAATTTATGTCATCAATAAAATAGCTCAGATCTGGAAAACCAGCATTTCACACTCATGTTACAGATTCATTTTGAAAAATTAGCTTTCTTACCCTGGATTTAACCATTATGACTAAAAGCAGCTACGTCACAAATCCAGCCACAAACACACTGGTTGTAAGCTTCCAGTCCCTTGAAACTTTTCATGTGGTCCATTGTGTATGAGCTAGATGTAAAGACGAGGTAGTTCACAATGTCAGGATAAGTCACTCCTGGGAAATAAGAAAGATCTTTATTCCATTTAATTGTCAACAGCAACATTGTAGGGGTCATCAGAGTCAGTTTCTCCTTGTACCGACTTCTCTCAGCTTCTGGTAGAGTGTCAACATAATCCGTGGCCTCCGACATATTGAGGTAAAACGGAGACGACCTTCGACAATCGTTTAGCACATAGGCTGCTTTCAATAAGTCAAATCGGGCCGTCATCTTCCAAGATGGCGCTGGGTCAATGTGCCGTGGCGTCAGTCGTAAGGGTCTGTTTGTCAAACCACAACTTCAGAGCTGCTGTTGGCGAGTAGACGGGGGTTAATTATACAGCTTTAGCTCCTTATAGCTTCCTGTGTGCATAAAGGCGGATTTATTTAATCCAGCGGTACTGCCAGGTGCAGTGACAAACATAGTTTTGCAAGAGCGATATTTACTGCTGTTTAAAAATGTTATGGTATCTGAGTGCGTTTTTCAGTTTAAACAGTTTATTCCTCACGAGAACATGCAGATGTTAACCTGTAAACATTTAGCGATTATTTGCTGCAGGATTATGCAGTGTGTACTTTAAGTGGCAGTTTAACAGTTTGCTGATGAGCACGCTAAATGGTACTGGTCCAGAGGTCTAGCTGGGTTCAGAATTCTTGTACTCAAGTAGTTTAAGCAGCCTTAGTATATCAAAGCAGCTGGAGACAACATTTTTTTCATATAAACAGATAGTGGAGGCCTCATAGATCAATAAATTGCTCAAAAAAAGATGTAAAAGGTTGAAATTGTGGTGCAAAAGTTTGCTTTGATCACCTCTGTAAACACTCAACGCATTAAAGTGTTTTTGTTTTTCGTTCTTGACACCATTTTTGTTCTAAAATTCACGGTATTCCTCATGATATCACCTCATATCACCTCACTCTGCAAGAAATTACATTTTATTTGGATTTGGATCTTTCCTGGTAAACCCCAAAATAAACATCCGCGATTGTTTTGCCACAATATTCCGTCCATGAAAACACCCAAAATTTTTTGGGAAGTCAGTTTGGCAGAGTTTTGGGGGTCAAACGCAAGAAATCATGATAAAAATGAAGTAAAAACACTTCTATGCATTCTTTTACGACACTCAACATTGCACAATGCAATACGCCAAACTTTTTCGAAAATGTTGATAAATGAAATGTTTTTAGTGGAGATTAAAACAAACGTTCGAGCAACAATTCATTTTTTTTTTTTTTTTAAATGAAATGATCTTCGTTTTATTGATCTATGAGGCCTTGACACTATGGATGAAAAATGTCTTCTCCAGCAGCTTTAAACCAAAGCTATTTGTAGCATAATTATGGTAAGTCAAACAGTCTTATCTAAGAGTGCCAATTATAATAATATTAATAATAATAATACATTTTATTTATAAGCATTTTTCTAAATACTCAAAGGCAGTTTACAGTCGTTAAAACAATTACATAGAAGTCAAAGAAGAAACTAACAATAAAAAAGGAAAATACAGGACAATAATAAGTTAAAAGCTTGTTTAAAAAGTTGAGTTTACCCACTGGTACCTAATGGTTTTGTTACTTTGTAAAACCATTAGGTCATGGTGCCATTGCATGAGGCTTTAATCATAATTTTACCAGAGGCCTCTCCTTCCAGAACCAGTCTTACAATGAAAATAATGAGTATTTATGTGGCAAACTGTTTGAATATGATACCCACCCACGTTCAAAACACAAACAACAACTCTTTTAACTGGTACTGCTTAATGCTACAAGAAAAGCTTTCATGTACATCATCACTGTAGTGGTGTCTGCAGATATAATGGTGGATTTCTCAAACGTGTTTATTGTTTTGTTGTTCCCTTCAAATGTTTTTCTTCATTGCACCAATCAGGCAGGTAATCTAGTTGTTCTGTAGCTGATAGAAAGCATGACTCAGCGGACATGCCCCAGAGCGAGAAGACAATTGAGGACAGCGCCAACTTGTCACTGCATGACACGTGTACCTACATTCTCTGAACTGTGCAAGCTGCTGGAGAGGAAACTATGCCCTATACACACAATCTCCATTTTTCATAAAGCAGATATTTGCACAAATGAGTCTGAATCTGACAATATAAATCCTGTTCATGGGTTTAATTTGTGTACTGTTTGTTCTTTGGTTATTCCATTTTTAAACTAAATCACAATAACAAATAAACAGTGTGGTTATTTTGTTTTACTCACTTAAAACCAAAACAGAAATACAAGAAAATCAAAAATGTGATAAGCAGTGTTTTCTGTTTTAAACTTAAAATAATAATTGTGAAATCTTGTTCTGTTTGTGAGATATTTGGATATTTACAGGCAAATTAGAGCGAGACTTTTAACACAATAGGACTGCTTAGGATTAATTTCAGCAGTTTTCTGGTTCTGCTCCTGTTTTCATGCAGTCTGTGGATGTTTCAGTAAAAAGCTACTCACGTTTTAAGTTTTGTTTGTGGTGTTATGGTCCAAATAGTATCCAAATAAACTGGTGACTGACTATCAACTGTGAGGAACAATAGATGTTAGAACTTCTAGCATTTGAAACTTTTACAAAAACAATTACACAGATATTTATTTTACACGTTACAATACCGCTAGACACTAACGGCAGCCGTCAACGCAGACGGAAGTTGATCACAAGAAACGAGGAGCACCAGTAGATTCATTACACCACGTCTGGTATTTAATCTCATATCATGTGCAGGTTTTACATAACATCCTTTTTTTTAAAAAAAAAAATTAATTAATGTATTAATAACATTTCAATTCACCTGGTCATCAATATTGTGACTAATGCGTTGCTCTTTTTTTGTCCAGGAGTAAAAGTCTGCCCCCGTCTGTGGGTCCCCTCTGTATGCTGAGCTTAAAACATGAAGTTCCCCTTAAATATCCAAATATCACACAAACAAGATTTAATTTTAAAACAGGAAAATGCTGCTTGTCAGAATCCGTGTACCCTTCGTTCTTTGGTTATTCTGTTTTTAAACTAAATCCAAATAACAAATAAAAGGTGTGGATATTTTGTTTTACTGACTTAAAACCAAAACAGATACACAGAAAAATCAAAAACCAGACAAGCAGCATTTTTCTGTTTTAAAATTATATCTTGTTCTGTTTGTGAGATATTTGGATATTTACGGGGAAACTGTGACGAGAGCTTCATATTTTAATCTCACTACACAGAGGGGACCCACAGACAGGGTCAACATCCGTCTGTGTTGATGGCTGCCATTAGTGGCTAGCGGTAATAAAACGTACAAAATAAATATTTTTACTACCCTCAAAAAAGCTGTGTAATTGTTTTTTGCAAAAATATCAAATCGTCAAAGTTCTAACATCTATTGTTCCTCACATCAGCCTCAGAGTCGATAGTCAGTCACCAGTTTATTTGGATACTATTTGAACCGTAACAAAATACAAACACCTTGTTTGTTTTTTTTTATTTGGTTCTAAAACGGAATAACCAAAAAACAAACCTTCTACGGATTAGGTTTACACTATGTTTTAATCCTTTGAGAACTATAGTTAACAAGGAATCCTTACTTTACTGACCCGTGGTTACCTTCCCTCATGACTTCGACTTTTATGCACAGCTCGATGCTGTATGGCTTCGGTCGCCATGGAAACGATGACATAAGCAGCATGCCGGTGGTCAGGCTTTGTTCACAAGAAAAAAGTGAATGAAAAGAGCAAATGGAGGAAAGACAGGCTGCAAAAGGAGGGATCGGAAGACATGAGTGAGGGGGTGGAAGGAAAGAGAATGGCTACCCTTCTTCACTGCTGTATGTTAGTTACCATGGCAACCGCAGCAGCATGTAGCCTACGATGCATCCACCGTGGAAGTCTTATAGAAAGATCTTGGTCATAACTGCAGGTGGTAATATTATTTTTGGGGTATATGGTGAAGCAATAAGTAAGTTTGGAACGTGGGAGACGTAACATTTGAGCTGTTTTTTTAATGTGTCTAGACTCTGATCTAGTAAAGCATCTATGGCGTTAAGCAATGTGCAGCTTTGTGAACAGAAAACATGCCACGCTAACTTGATAGCTTGAGGAAATCACCAGGAAATGAGTTCTATCCTGTCAGAGCAGACATCCAAACATTTACAGTTGACATCAGGGTTGAGGTCAATTATAATTGTAGAATTTTTCAGTTATAATTGAAAGAATCTGTTGCTGTTGTAATTATAATTGAATTGTAATTGAGTTCAGATCATTTACTTTGTAATTGTCACGGAAATTCGATCATAACTGTCTTTTACAATTAAATTAAACAAAAACCTGTGGAACCATGTTACAGTTCTATGTCTTACACATACATAGTTAACAAATATGTTTCATATCAACTTTTCATCATTTTACCATATTTAAAAAATTGAAATCGAGGGGTTTACTGACAGAAAAAATAAATTCATAAATAATGGCTTAGATCTAAAGAGCGCTTTTTTCGAGGAGACTCAAAGTGCATACAGAAACCATTATTCATTCGCACCAGTCATATCAGTGGTGGAAAGCTACAATGCAGCCACAGCTGCACTGGGGCATACTGGCAGAAGTGTGGCTGCCTTTTCGCGCCCACGGCCCCTCTGACCACCACCAACATTAATGCACAATTCATACGAGCCAATGTGGGTAAAGTGCCTTGCCCAAGGACACAGTGACAATGTCCTAGTTAGGGCGGGATTCGAACCACCAACCCTTCGGTTATTTGATGACCCACTCTACCACTGATCCATCGTCATAGCCATTTTACAGCTGATTTAAGACATGGGTCAAAACTGGTCGGTGATCATAAGAGATGCTAACAGAAAGCTAACACAAGAGGAAGGTTACGTTTCATGGGCTTATTTATTAAAGGCTCAGTAATTGTGATTAATTGTAATTTAACTTTAGTAATTGAGAATGTAATTGACTTTCAGGGGAAAAATAACAATTGTAATTTTAATTGTAATTGGAGAAATGCCGATCAACGTAATCGTAATTGAGTTGTAATTGAACATAGATAATTGAAGACTGTAATTGTAATTTATAAGTAATTGACCCCAGCCCTTTTTTTTTTAAAGAACCTTTCGCTACATAAAGCGATGCCTTCTAGCATTTGGATTAAAAATAGCAGCGTTCACAGCAACATTGATTTTCCCGTCTTCCGGTGACTGCTCCATTGTTATGGTTAGAGCTGGTGTGCTGTGGTGTCTGCACTGTGTCTCGGCCTGTATCCTGGCTGTTGATAGCAGGGTGGGTTTTTAATGAATGGCCTGTCAGAGCTAATGCTCTGCTGACTGCTGGATGTGTCATGGCTTCCTCCCTTCCTGCTCATGTGATTCACCAGCTTGCTTACATCTTCTTCCAGGAACATTTCCGTCTGCTTATTATGTTGTTCCTGCACAGCTCCATTAAACTTTCAGCTACACGCGTTGTGCAAAGACTAAGCAACTGCTGATGAAGCCGATAAAAATAATCAATCAGTCATCATCGCTGGCATTTATGGTTGTTTTTGCTGTCGTGAGCACTTGGACTTTACACTGCTGCACTGATTTTGCAACAGTCACCATCGCCGCCTTCTTTCAACAGCTTCACATTCCTGTCGCTGTAACTCGTATTACCTTGCTCTGAATTCACCCAACCCACATCTTCCTCTGTGCACCTGGAATGTAACTATGGAAAAGGTGTGGCTTCATGAGCTGGTTTTTTTAAGCGTCCTTTGATTTGCAATTCAGACTTGGCAGAGCTTCCAGAAAGTTATCAAATGTGTCCTGGCCTACTGTTTAGCGTTTGCACTAGCCCTGGGCAATATATCGAGATTCAAAAATATTTCGGGTTTTCTATTTTGGCGATATAGAAAATTACAATATCGAATATCACATTTTTATTTTTGGTTTATGACTTTTTTTGTATTAAAATACTTGTTTTATGAGTCGCTGCTATCACTACTTCTCAGACTAGCATGAAAAGCACAGTTAGATGGATTGCTGAGTGCATCCTAACCCAGACCTTCCCCTAAACAAGCCACACTACAGAACTCACTCACACGTGCTGTCCCTTAGAGCAGTGTTTCTCAAACTTTTTGGGCTCAAGTACCCCCTTTCTCTTATTTTTGAATCCAAGTACCCCCTTTATCCGTCTACAACATTTAGCTTAGAATACAGCTACTTTTCTATCCAAAAGACTAGGATTTTCATCTTCCATGTGTTTCTTTGTTCCGCTCAGAAAAAGAGTCGAGAGGAGAGCTGTGGTGAAGGCAGTGCGGTGGAGATCCTGGAGAATAAGCCCTACACAGATGGACCGGGTGGAATAGGACAGTACACACACAAAGTCTACCACATCGGCATGCACATCCCCAGCTGGTTCCGGTCCATCCTTCCCAAAGCTGCTCTGAGAGTGGAGGAGGAGTCATGGAACGCTTATCCTTACACTCGCACCAGGTGAGCTTCACTCGAGGGTTGCATTCATACCCTGTTAGTGACTATACGTGTCTCTAGAAACTTCAGTGATCAGTGAAATATAACGTAAATACTGAAACTACTGCAACTTGTGTACTTTATACTGCATGTCTTTACCTCATTAACATTTAAAGTGTAAGTGTTGACCTGCTACTAGGGGGGAAATTTAAAGAAATGCCTTGATTACGGGCGTGGCTCCTAGAGTAGTTAAGACACGTCCACTGACAGCAGCCCAGCCCCCACAGCACTGCTTAGTTCCGCATGGAGCTTTCAATCAATGCTCACTGAGGGCTGTGAGAGGAGGAAACCTAGCCCCTCCTACCATTTTTTATAGGAGGGGGCGGGGCCAACAGTGATCTAATCTCAGCCAATAGCAAAATTAAATTGTAATAACTGGCATTCAACCCATAGAGAGCAGTCACACTGACATTTTACAACTAAAAATGCTAAATTTAAATACTTTGTCTAAAATGTGAAAGGTGAGACTAATAGGAAATAGGCTAACATAAGATGCAACTCCAAATCCAACTAATAATTGTAGTGCAAACATTTGTTTCAATTGAGGCTATTTCACAAGAAATTTTCTTGCATTTTTAACCAAATTATTGAGTTAGTTTTTTAGTGCAAACCATAAATTCCATGAACTCTCTCTTTGAGGTCTCCTAGCCGTATAGAAATAATAAAAGCATCACTGCCTGCTCTCACAGTGTTAATTCGCAGACTGTCACGTCCATATGTGTCCAGCAGAGACTCGCAGCTGTTACACGTCTATGGCTTTTTATTCTCAGCGTCTGACCGCTTGTCTGCATGGGGTCTGACAAACTCAGAGACGTGAAGGTGGTGAAAGAGGAGAGGATGTGCCCTTGAATGTTCCGCCAGTGTATTGATAGACCCCAAGCATGTGGTATACCAACATCTATTCAGCAAGTGACAGTTTTGCTGCAGATACAACAGATGGAGCTCGGCTCTCATCTTCCCTTTGCTAAGCAGTCAGAAGGGGGTTGTTTTCTTTCAAAAAGTTGCTCCACCCTTAGAAATAACACCAAAAACACTTTAGATTATATGCACGAAAAGAAACTCCATCAATAACACAAAATGACTGTAAAAAACATACAAAGCTAAAGAACACACAAAAGGACAACAATAATAAACAACAAAAATACATAAAATGACAAAAAAAAACATACAAAGCTTCTAGAAATACATAAAAATGACTCCAAAAACATGCAAAACAAAAACACAAAATAAGATCAAATGAAACAAAATTTCAACGAAAATACACAAAATGCATCCAAAAACACAACAAACAACAACGCAAAAACACACAATCCCTTTTTTTTAATGTGTGGCCTTCAAATTATAAAAAAATATGCAGAAAAAGAAACCCCTGCAAAAAAAAAATGCAAAACTTCCACAAAAACACAAAATGAGAGGAAACAAAATGCATCCAAAAACACAACAAACAACACAAAAACACACAATCTCTCTCTTTTTGTTTTTGATGAGTTAATGCTCCAGCAAAAACACAAAATGACTCCAAAAACATACAAAGTTAAACAACACACAAAAGGGCAATGTTAATAAACAAAAGAAAAACAAAAAAAGTGCAGCTTCAGCGTGTGTGTTTATCACAACAGCAGCAGTAAATCATTAACAGTCACTTCCTTCTCCTCCTTACTCATCTCTGACCACAGGAAAAGTCAATTTAAGATGATAGTTCATTGTTTTGTCCGACCGCTGCATTGCATTGGGTCACAAACACGTCAGATCATCCCATAAAGGCGATATAAGGTGGTATAACGGCTACTAAAAGTGGAACTGTTGAGTGCACTTTGGTTTATCTATATACTGGATTATCTCTATAATGAATGTCAAGATATTAACTGTAATATCAACTTACCATTTGTTTTACCTGTGAGGTAGTTTGAGAGGGAGGAGCTCAGATTCTTATGTGGGGTAGGAGGAGCCAGGATTGTCAGGAAGAGGAGTTTCTGCGTTGTGACATCACAACACGAGAAAAATCAAACTTGCCCGGTTGGAGCTGACTTTTAAAAATGTGGAATAACAAGGGAGGGAGAAAACTTTTTAACTTTGGCCCTCTGAATGAGGCTAAAGGAATGTATATCATTGGAGCAAAACCATTACAAAGGGATTTTTTTCATAATACTGCCCCTTTAAGATAAACTGCTTTGTATTTGGCCCCTGAACTAAAATTAGTTTGACACTCCAGCTCCAAGGCATCAGAGCGTGGCCTCGGTGCATTGGATCTCGCAACAAATTGGAAAAAAAAAAAAAAAAACTTTTTAATAGAAAAACCTGATGCATCTACTTGCCGAATAAATGAATAATGTATTTTTAACATAATAATTTGTTCTTTCTTTGTTTCCGTTAAAGTGGTTATTATTACACCTCTTTTAGATACACCTGTCCTTTTGTTGAGAAGTTCTCCATTGACATCGAGACGTACTACAAACCTGACACAGGCAACCAAGTGGATGTTTTCAACATGTCTGCAGCAGATACGAGACAGAGGAGTATTGGTGAGATCATCACTTTTTAACCTGTGTGACACACTCTGTGTTTCACGATCTGTATCTTCTGTTTAATACAGTCAGTGCATGAGGCCCACTTGTGGCAGTTTTATGCTATAGCAGGGGTGCCCAATCCTGGTCCTCGAGGGCCACTATCCAGCATGTTTTAGATGTTTCCCTCTTCCAACACACCTGATTCAAATGATTAGGATCGTTATCAGGCTTCTGCAGAGCTTGATGATGAGTTGATCATTTGAATCAGGTGTGTTGGAAGAAGGAAACATCTAAAACATGCTGGATAGTGGCCCTTGAGGACCAGGATTGGGCACCCCTGATATATATATTTGTATTCAAGACACTCTGATAATAATGACTGCATATTAGGGCTGGGCGATATGGACCAAAACTCATATCTCGATATTTTCTCCCAAAATGGCGATGTACAATATGAATCTCGATATTTTTGCAAAATGCCACACAGGCACATTTATTAAAAAAGAGGCGCACAATATGTGCCACTTTTGGCTTCTTCTCCTATAAGAGACAGCATGTGTGAGTGAGTTCTGTAGTAGGGGTTGTTTAGGGGAAGGTCTAGGTTAGGATGCACTCAGAAATCAATAACTGTGTTTTTAATGCTGTTCTGAGACGTAGTATTTTAATACAAAATAAGCTATTTAATTTTCTATATTGCCAAAATAGAAAACTCGATATATGCTTTCTGAATCTCTATATTGCTCAGCCATACTGCATATTTTTAATTGCAAAAAATATGAAAGATCATAAAAACGTTTTTCTTTGTGTTTATTTGATTCCTATTCAGGACATTATGATAAAATGATTGTATATTGTTAATATAGGCTACAAAGTTAAAAAAAAAAATTCAAACATTTATGGTTGGTGGTGTGCCTTGGGTTTTTTCTTATGAAAAGATGTACCTTGGCTCCAAAACAGTAGAAAAATGCTGATTAATGAGCAGGTGATGGGTTAAACTCTTATCAGTGCAGCGTTTGTTATGGTGTTGAATAATCCCTCGTGTTCTGCGTCTTAAGTTCAGTTACAGTAAGAATGTTGAGCTATTAAGCACAAGCCCGTACACGCTCTTACCACACCCACTGGTACACACAGTGTTACACCATTAGTTCAATCATTTCTACAATGCATTCATTCAAAAACCTTCAATAAACGTCCTTTTCCCCTTTCATTGTAAACTGTTTTTTTTTTTTTTTTTGCAGATCCAATTGACATAGTGACAGATCCCATCACTCCACATGAGTACAAAGCTGAAGAAGACCCCCGACTGTACAAATCAGTGAAAACACAGAGGGGTCCTCTGCAAGACGACTGGATAGAAGAATACAACAATAACCCAGGGCTGACCCCCATTATGTGTGCCTACAAACTCTGCAAGGTGGAGTTTCGCTACTGGGGCATGCAGTCCAAAATAGAGCGCTTCATTCATGATGTTGGTGAGTTAACGGTCACATGCGCTTAAAGCTGCTAGGGAAGATCATTTTTAAATGGCATTCTAAAGTACTTCTCATACTAACTCTGAAATCAAAATGAGCGTGTAGTGCGTTCACATTTGATAGTATGGAAAGATTGAGTATGTAAGAAATACCCAGATTAGGGTTTGGCGATTTTGCCAAAAACAAAAGTCTCAGATTTTTTTAAGAAAAATTTGAGTTTCGATTTGATTTTTCTTTTCAATACACTTAAAAATGACTGCAGACATCAGATATATTGTCAAAAGTGCAACTTTGTTGCTGTGATTGTTCTCAAGAGTTAAAATGCATAAACAATCCCAAAATATAAAATAAATGAGGATCTGTCATTCAACAATTTCAAGCTTTAACCCTGGTTTAAGCAAAAGTGCAACAGTAACTTCACAGTAGCTTCAATTTTCTGATTAAGAAATCAGATAACTACATATTTTATAACATATAACATTACTATTAAAAATAATGAACTCTTCCCTTTGCATCTCAGCATAGTGGGAATTAAAAATTGAACATGCCTGTGGCACACATATAGCCTACTCAAAGGGTAAACAAAGAGGGGGCTGGCTCACATTGCGCTACGGTAACCCACAAGGACGGAACGTGAAAAAGTCTGAAAAAACTCTGGTGGGGAAAAAAATTAAAAAAAACACCTAAATATTTTTTTTTTTTAAATTTGAAAAATAGTTTTTATCTACAAATTTGATTTATTTTTTGCCCAGCCCTAACCCAGATGTATACTATATGGGGACATTTCCTTAGTATACACGATGGGCACTAATATAAAATCGTCCTGGGACATCCCTTTGTTTTTTTTGGTTTTTTTGTTTGTTTTTTTTTTTTTTTTTTAATTGTAAGTTTACAAAGGGTGACATTCAACACAATTTGACAGAGAAAATAATAAAGTAAATGGATGCCCGTGGTCTTTATGAGTCCTCTTTCTTAAAACAAAACTCAGAGAGAAAAAAATTAAATAAAATAGAATAAACCTGGAAGAACCAAGAATATATATTTTTTCCTTTGAGGTTCAAAGGAAGAAAACACAAACCTGAGGGACCATGTTACGGTTCTACACATACGTAGTTTATAATTATTAAAATATGTTTCAGATCTAGTTTTCCCACTACTTTTCCTGTCAGTTCTCTTGAGGATAATTTTATTATTTAAAAAATAAATAAATTTAGGGATATAGAATTTTTTTGTGTGTGTATTTTACAGCCGATATAAGACATGGGTCAAACTGAGCCATTATCATAAGAGATGCTAACAGAAAGCTAACACAAGATGAAGGTTATGTTTTATGGGCTAATTTATTAAAGGCTCAGTAATTGTGATTAATTGTAATGAAAATTTAGTAATTGAGAACCTTATTGTTATTGACTTTTAGGGGAAATGCAGGTCAACGTAATTGTAATTGAGTTGTAATTGAACATGGATAATTGAAGAGGTAAATATCGTTGGAAAATGTAATTAATACCAAACCTGGGGGAAAGTATACATTTTAAATGTGCATATTTTTCTCTTTCTGTTTGGTTCCCAGGCCTGAGAAAAGTGATGGTTCGTGCCCACCGGCAGGCCTGGTGCTGGCAGGACGAGTGGTACGGTCTGACCATGGAGGACATCAGAGAACTGGAGCTGGAGACGCAGTTGGCTTTAGCTAGGAAGATGGCCCAGTTCTGCCAGGCAGAGGAGGCCACCGAGGCTAACGGAGGCGCTTCGTCTCCAGACAAAAACCAGGAGGTGAAAGAGGCGATCAGTTCCATCGAAGCCGAGGAAGTGGTTGAACGTCCGGGTGGAGACACGCTGCAACCGCGGGGCGTGCTTACCAAGCAGTGGTCCACCTCCTCTCGCTCCTCCCGCTCGTCTAAGAGAGGAGGTGAGGAGCATGAAACCTTATCACCACTTGTGACTGTGTGTGAACCTGGCACTGGTTTGAAAGGTAAAAAAAACCACATGTGGCCCTCTGTCAAATTTTGACACGCCCCCAAAATTAAATGCAAGAAATGAAACCAAAAACACAAAAATTACTCTAAAAAACAAACAAAGTTAAAGAACTTACAAAAGGACAACGATAATAAACAAAAGAAAAACCAAAATACATAAAATTACAAAAAGAAAAACATACTAAACTTCCACAAATACGTCAAATGACTTAAACACACAAAATAACAACAAAAACACAAAATTAGAGTAAATAAAGCAACATTTCAACAAAAATACACAAATTGCATCCAAAAACACAACGGATAACAACACAAAAACACATAATACCTGTGTTAATGGTCAGATTGGTCATTATTCTAAGGGGGTATGCTACGAATCTAGATTACCTGTTATCGTGCTAACTTCCAGGATTTAATCAGTGTGTGCTGTCCTACAAAGCTTGTTGGAGCTTTATCACTATGGCAATTAATGCTGAACGGCTAACCTGGTCGGCAGCTGGTTTTGCTCTGGCTTGGATGTTAGCAAGTCCTAAAGCCCCGCCTCCTGACCAGTCAGATCAGAAAATGACCTGCCCATTGTTAGATGATCCTGGTTGGTCCAAATCTGACAGCTGAGTTTATAAAGAAGATTATTAGCAATTATAAATGCAATCCTTTCATTTACCAATGACATCCTTTAGGAAAGATATAAATTT
Organism: Gouania willdenowi; assembly: GCF_900634775.1. Lineage (NCBI taxonomy): Eukaryota > Metazoa > Chordata > Actinopteri > Blenniiformes > Gobiesocidae > Gouania > Gouania willdenowi. Next base: position 34,540,254 of record NC_041052.1, read on the forward strand.
ATATCTGATGGACTGATCTATAGTCAGCTGATGAAGCCTGTGTGCGCGGACGGCTGAAGTCATTATACAATTAACAATTAATACATAATTCATTCATTCATACGCTTGGGCTGACATTATCAGCAGGAACTTGCACAATGTGCTCTCATTCCAGTGTGTGTGATAGATATCTACTTGAATAGAAACACGTGTGTGCTGTAATAAAGTTAAACTGCAGCGCGCTGTCCGTTTATCATCCAATGGATTAATTTAATAAATAATCTTGCGCTGTTACGCATTCACAGTGTCAGCACTTTCCTGCCTGGGTTGTTTCATTCCTGCCTTTTCTGTACCAACATTGTTGTCTTTGGTCTGAATTATGGATTTTAATCATTCATCATTTTAAACTTCAGCAACCTGGTCGGTACCAAGTTATGAAGTGGATCAGATCTGTGCGAGTATAAAAGCTCCGCCTCCTGCTGTGCGCTGCACTAACAGTCTGGCTCTTCCTTGTCATTATAGATTTATAGTTATTGTAAAGATGCTCGCTCTGCCAGTTCTCTCCATTGATTGGTCAGATGCTGCAATCTCCTCCCCCTTCATGTGCACGCACACGTAGCGAGGCTGTAATCACTTGGCTTCTATTAGCATGTTGTGATTATAGGTGATCGACTGTCGTAGGACAGCTTCTGTCTGACAGGAGATTAATCCAATCTAGATTTGTAGTATACGCCCTAAATGCTGACATGTGTGGCCCTCAGATTAGACAGAGTGGTGCCTTTGTGCATTGGATTTGCTTGTCAAACACATAAAATAAAAATAAAAAACATTTAAAAAAAAAAATAAAAAAAACCTGATGTACAGTATCTACTTGAGCAAGTAATGCACGTATAACTCTTAAACCACAATCATTCATAAAGTGCTGAGCTTCCTGTACTTTCCAGCTTCCTTTTATTTATTAAAAGCAAGTAGACCTAAGAAGAACTGCGGCAAAGCTGCAATCTTCTTTGTGTACAACTTTACCTTTAAACCACAAAGCACCATTACTGCTCACTGTGGAACTAAAAGTGCTTCACTCCTAATGTGTCCCATTCTTTCAAGACTTTTGGGCTACGGCTAAAGTGATAAAAGGGCAGAATAACAGATCATTCTCAGACTCCAGCCCTTAAACTAGTTTTATTCTTCCTACTTTTTCCCAAAACGTTTTCATTCTATGTGGCAGCGCTCATTGTCCTGCTGAAATTGGCTGCTGCCAACCCATTACCAGTACACACTGTGGCCCAGTGCCATCTGTTCCCCACCAGAGTAACAACAACACATGGATTTGGCTGCTCACATTTATCTGTAGTCCAGTTCTAAAGCTCTCTATCCCTGTGTTGATGCTTAGGATTTGGACAAAGCTTCACAGTATGAAACTAAGGCACTGGACTGTGTATTGTGTTTGTTTTTTTTTTTGTTTTTTTTTTTATCAGAGCAGCTTAAATTTTCTAAACATAAGAGTTTTAGTCACTCATTTTGTGGCTCACGCTCCCCACATTAATCAGTAATGTAAATTTGCATAATTTAATCATACTATTGCATGACTTAAGTGCTTTTTTAAATGACTGAAGCTTATTTTGACAAACTGAGACAGCAGTGGTTTGGGAGATTGTGTTTACTTAGTTTACTTTAGTTTTCCTCACATTTGTTAATATACTGTTATCCAGGAAGTGTATTATTATTTCGGCCATAGTATTTAGTCAACTATGGGATGGCCGAGTGGTATAAAGTGCCTGACTCAAGAATTCTTCCTTCCTCTGCCGTAGGTTTGAATTCCACTTTTGTCATATATATTTTTTAATTTTAACATATTTAACATGGCAAATTCCATGTTAGGGTATTTCCTGGGTTAGGGTTCGGGCTAAAGGAAAAGGGTTAGCGGGGTATCTAAAAATAAATATGAGCTAAAATAAAAATGACGAAACTTCAAGTTACGTGGTGCACCTATCACGTCACCTAAACTGGCCATAGAGGGGCGCTGCGTTCATACATTTCCGTATCAATAGCCACGGCTTTTAAAAAAAACCCATAAATTGGTTAAAAGTTGTAAATTACAGTGGCTGAAAACAGAGAGAAAAAGTGATAAAGAGCATTCAAAGTGTCAATATTGGCTTAAAAGTGTCAGAAGACAAAAATTAAATTGGCAAAATAAGCATGAAATATGGTAAAAAGAGGTTAAAAGTGACAATAATGGGTCAACATATGTGAAATTAGGTGGAAAAAGTGGTGGAAAGGGTTTATAAGTGCTGAAAATGTCTTGAAAGTGGAACAAATGTGCAGAAATTTGAGGGAGAAATGGGAGTAATGTAGCAAAAATGCATTAAAAGGAGCAAAAAATATGGCAAAAAAGTGATGAAAAAGGTTAAAATATGGCAAGTTTGATGTATTTGCAGATAAAGGGTTAAAATAAGCGAAATAAGCTGAAATTGCCCTGCGATGGACTGGCGCCCTGTCCAGGGTGTACCCCTGCCTAACGCACATTGAGAGCTGGAGATGGACCCCTGCAACCCTGAAAAAAAGGAACAAGCGGGTCGGAAAAATGGATGGATAAATGGGCTCAAATTGTTCAAAAAATGTTCCTCATTTCTTGAAGGCATCTGGTGACCCCCTCCCAGTGTCTCGTGACCACAAATGAGGTCCTAACCCAATGGTTGAGAACCCCTGAAGTAAGCCCAGATATATATAAATCTTAGCCACTACTTAAATGTTTTTAGCTGGATTTCTAAACACATTAAATCAATTTAAGAAACACTTTGACTCTACCATTCAGTAGGTTTTTGGTTGTTGTTTTAATGTGTTTTGATGTTGAATGAAAACAGAAACCAACACCATCCTCTCCTCTCAAACCATTCGCTGTTGGTTTTTAAAACAAACCTGCTGGTGTTAGTTCAAACAATATCTTTGAAATATTTGGGGTTTTAAACTGATATCCAAATATTGCTTCTGTTACATTTTGCTCAGGTTCAGCCACACTAACTAACTAAGTAACTACAGCTGCAGTCCAGGTTAACTTGTCTGAGCTCTTTGTTATTTTTAGACACACTTTTGCCATCCAACCACACGCCCAATTGCACTCTGCTCACATGTCAATACGTCTTCAGGCTCGCACTTACTGTAGCCACCACCACCACCACACGAGCCCCTACTCCCACACAGTTCACCATCTGTAACTCCCTCCTCTGCTTCCTTCCTGGGATATTTTTAGCATTTATTTATTTGCTGACATCACAAACCAGAGGAAGCTGGACAGAAGCCTTCTCTCTCTCTCCAACACTGCTTGTTTCTGTCTGCACATTAACAACTACCACAGCCCCTCCCCCATTAGTCCTTCATTATAATAAACCAGGCATTGATTATAGACGTGCGCTAAGCAGAGGTGATGACAAGTACTCACGTTACTGTAATTGAGTTGCTTTTATGGGTACTTGTACTTTTTTTGCATATTTCTAAATCAGTAATTTTACTTGTACTGTAGGTACGTTTTAAAAGCAGTAAAGTAATTTGCTACATTTCTACACCCAACCGTTACTGAGTAAATTATTATTTTTGGTGAATTTTTTTTATTTCTGTTTTTAGGTCTCTTCATAAAAGGTTTATGAATGTACATTGATCATAATCCATATGTTGTTAGTCGTGCCATTTCTGATAAACACCCAGCCTTTCTATGGTTCAGGTTGTGGTTTTTCCCTATTATGTTGTTACACACATGGTACATTTGGCATGGCACTGTTTTAGAATTCATAAATGTAGCTATACTTAGAGCTTGAGATTTGTATTTTATTTTATTTTTTAATTGAATTCATTGGTGTTATTTCATTTAAAAAATGATTTTGCACATTTTGACAAACCTTTTATTTCATACAGATGGATGGAAAATAAATTAGGTTCCAATTATGTTCCAGTTTTTAAGTTTGTTTATTTATTTATTTTTGTTTATTTTGAATGAACGGATAAAAAATAGATGCAAATGAAAACGAATAAACAAATCTCAACAGAAATCACTATAAATACATGAGATGTTTACTGTATGCAACGGAACCATGGCAAGATTTATTACCTAAAATAAAAGTAGGGAGTGAAAGTATATTTTACCTTGAGTACTATTTAATTGAGCTACTTTTTACTTGTACTTGAGTATGACTTACTTGTACTTGAGTACAATTTCAATCAAGTAACAGTACTTCTACTTAAGTAGGATATATTAGTACTCTTTATTCCTCTGACGATAAGCAGGGTTGGGATCAATTATAATTGTAATTGTGTATTTCGTAATTAATTAAAATTATGACATAATTATTATTTAAATCATAATTGAAAAAAATATGTTGCTGTTATTGTAATTGAATTGTAATTGAGTTCAGATAATTGGCTTTGTAATTGCAATTGTCATGAGCATTTTATAAAAACTGTCTTTTACAATGTAATTAAATGCAAAACTGGGAAACTATTATTCACAATTATTGACATATGTTTTATAGTAACTCACTCAGTGCCATTGACGAGATAACTCGTCATTTGCGTTTTTTCACGGGGATTACTAGAAAACACCCTGGTGGAGGTCCCTCATCAATATCTAAGCTGTGGGGTGATGTAGTGACCAACTGTGCCCTGAAGATGGCAGCAGTACACCTTTAGATGAGAGATTAGCCACTGATGCTACCTTTAGCTAAGGAGGAAGAAGCAGGAATGAGTGAGATTATGGCACTATGAAGTGATATTGTGACGTATCCAGTAGCTCACAGCTCCACATACTAACACAGAACATGTGTGGACCTGAGTGGAATATTGATAATGTTGAGATGGTGAGATGTTTTCTCAGCTTTTTGCTCTGAAACTGAAGATTTGTGTAAAACTTGCTCTATTCAACAGCTGATTACAAAAGAAGGAAACAAGCCAGAAACAAATTTTCATTATAATTTTTTGGATGAAAGTAGAGGCTTCAATCTTTCAGAATCTGGTGTCAGATTTCAGATAGTCATAGTAGAAAATGTTCTGTAGGTCTTTAAAATCAGTCAAAATGCTCAAAAACGGCTGGCACTGAGGGGGGTAGAAAATCTGAAAATGGCTGGCACTGAATGAGTTAAGTTTAACTGTTAGTTCTCTTGAGGATCAATATACCATTTAAAAAAATGAATTAAGGGCTATACTGACAGAAAAAAGGCTCATACACCCACACCAAAAATATGAATACTAATATTTTTATTGACCTGGAAGCCTAACAACATAACCTAGAGATGAGAAACTAATTGGATGATAGTTCATATATTTAAGTGTATTTAAGGTCAAAACTGATCTGTCGTCATAAGAGAACACAAGAGGAAGGTTACGTTTTATGGGCTTATTTAATAAAAGCTCAGTAATTGTGATTAATTGCAATTGAACTTTAGTAATCGAGAATATAATTGACTTTCAGCTGGAAAATAATATTTGGGATTTTGATTGTAATTGGAAAAAATGTTGGTTACCGTAATCGTAATTGAGTTGTAATTGAACATGGATAATTAAAGACGTAATTGAAAAATGTAATTGACCTTAACCCTGGGTGAAAGTATAAAAAATAAATATGCATATTTTCCTGAAATTAGCATTCGTTAACAATAGCTCGTCATTACTCTTCACACACAACACCCCTGACCACCAACAGTCCATCTGTGATGAAGTAATGGACCAAAAAGACTGTTGCATGTTTATATAACACTGTAAGTGTCGGGGATGCTGCAATATTTCTTTGTTGGACATTGTGTCGTGTGTGTGTGCGTGTGCGGAAGAGAAACAAAGACAGAACAAAACACATGTCTAAGAATAACACTGATTTTTTTTTTTCTTCTGCTTTTGTGTTTATTATGTCAGTGAGTCCATCACGTCACAGCCTGTCTGAGTGGAGGATGCAGAGCATAGCCCGAGACTCGGACGACAGCTCGGACGAGGAGTTCTTTGACGCTCACGGTAACGCCCCTTTTGGTTTTTTTAACTTAACGCTGGAAAGTTGCATCAAACCATTTGCTGTGCTTAGTTTTTCCAGAGACCTGCGTTTCCTCCTCAATCCCTTCAATCACCCTGCATGCATGTTTTTGACCACAGATCAGTTCTTAGGCTTCCCAGATACCCAGCATGCTTTGGGGCTGCAACTGAAATAAGTGGTTGTGGTGAAACCCTCCCTTGGCTGAGGACGCCGGCCACGTGTTTCGTCCTGACGTCAAGTTCAGAATCAGTCGTCATTTTCACCGAAACACTTCAGTTTGTGTTGCACTGGAATCCACTTATGAAATAAACAATCCCTCTACTACCTCTACAGTAGCTCAGTGAACCCTTACCTGGTTGGTCTGAATAATGAAGTAATAAAACTGAATGTTGTCATATGTCAGTCCACTCCTGATGATTTTACTGCACACATTGACCTCCTTCAAATGTTTAACCGTTGTGGTCTCGACTCTCTCGACGTAAGTAAGTGGAACAAAGTAATCTCAATGAATGCACATTGATACGTGGAAACTTTTCATATGTTATCCACCTCGTGTGTGTGTGTGTGGCTGTTTTTCACTGCATGTGTTTATTCAGAAGGGCTGGGCGATATGGACCAAACCTCATATCTCGATATTATTTCTAAAAAATGGCGATATACGATCTCAATATTTTGAAACACGATACAGGATGGTGGGAACATTTTACCTTTACATCTTAACCTCATTTTTTCCAAATTTAGAGCAATGTGGACCGAAACTCAGCTCTCAATGTTTTTGCTCAAAATTGCAATATATGATATAAATCTCGATTTATAAAGAAAAGTCTGACCAGAAAGACCATTCTGGGTGAAATTTGCTGATAGAAAATGCCACACAGGCACAATTAAAAACAAACATTTTTTCTCCTTTAAGGGACAGCACGTGTGAGTGAGATACGTGGTGTGGCTTGTTTAGGGGAAGGTCTGGGTTAGGTTGTACTCAGAAATACATCAAACTGTGCTTTTCATGCTTTTCTGAGAAGTAGAGAAAGAAACTACTCTTAAAACAAGTCAATACAAAATAAGCTATTACAAATATATATCGATATAGGCAATATTATAATTTTCTATATCCTCAAAATTAAAAAAAAAACTTGATATATATTGAATCTTGATATATTGCCCAGCCCTAGCAGTAAGAAATGAAAGAATTGATTAAAATAATTGCAGCATTCACATAAATGAGTTTACATGACATTCTGTCTCACTGACAGTCAAAATAGATTCATATTATTTTCAATTATTGCTTCACTTCACACACAACCGACTGAAATAAGCAATTATTAGGGGTGGGACCATACACGCATTTCACGATACAATACGAGAGAGAATATTGGGCTCCAGATAACGATACGAGATTTTTAAAAAAGCAACAGACAAAAAAATTGCAGTTAAAATTATACGATACATCTAATCTTGTGACATTTTAATATTGTGATATCTTGCTGCACGATAGATATCGTCCCACCTTTACCAATTATTTATTTCTGTTAAATTCAATTCAACTTTTTTTTATATAGCGCAAATTACAACAATAGTCATCTTAAAGTGCTATCAAAATATACATTTTTTTTTAGAAAAAAAACAACAAATTCCACATGAACATGCATCAGCTACAATGGGGAAAATAAATAATAATGAATTTGGATTCATTCTCACCCTGTATTTTGGCCACAATAAGACCAGATTGTCATGCATATAGGAAACAAAACCGTCCATTGATATCCATAGAGCTATTTCGAGACCCGCTTGTTCCTGTTTTTCATGGTCACAGGGGACTACCGGTGCCTGGATTAATATCTAACAATATTTAAAGAAACCGGTAATACAAATCAGAGTTAAAGTTGACCCTTAGCTGCTGGAATATGAGTGAACAGCCACATTTTAGAATTTTTTTTTAAAGATTGTTCATTTAACAGAGCAGTAAACACAGCATATAAACAGGTTAAAGAAATGTTATCATTACTCGTCATTTTACAAGTAGTCAAAAAAACATAAACAACACCATCCATCAGTGATAATAACAATAGCGGAATCAAGGATTTAAACATTGCTTATAACTACTGTATATGATGCCATATTTTGACATTGTGAAAGCAGATGTAGATCATTAAAACATTCATTTATCAGGCTCAATAAAACTACAGCATCCACGTTTAAACACAATTGTTCTCAATGCGGATTAAATTTAAGCCAGCGAATGATTAACGGTGAGGAAGATGTGATTGAGAGAGGTAAACAAGTTGGAATTAAATTTAAATTCTTCTTTTTTTTGTGTTGATTATCTAACCCAGGGGTCATTTGGCTCTTTGACTCTTTTTTACAACGGCTCCCTATAGCTCTAAATAAAATATGAAATAGAGTTGTAATTTTCTTACGAAGGCTATTAATGATTAATGACAACTCATATCATGATATAACAATTTGTTAATCTAAAAATAAATCATGTTGTGCAATGACTCAGCACCTTCCTACTTCACCTCCTGCAACATCTACAGACCATGAACTTTCCTGCACCTGTGGTTAACCTTAAGTTTTAAATCCCTGGTAAGATAATGAAACCAACAAAAACACTATTCTGGAAGAAAATAGAGATTTTAATTGTGTGGTGACAGATTCATTTAACCACCAATGTGCTGGTTAAATAGGCATGCTTTATGTGTGGCAAGAAATGAGCAATTAGCATGTGTTGATCACATGATCATGTGTTATCAAATACAAGTTACTTTTTGTTTCCCTTTAAATACATTAACTGAAAGAAAATCTTTATATAACATTGTGTTCATGTAAACTGAGATGTGTAAGAATTTGAAGATGCAAAATACTGTTTTGCTATTTCTTGATGTTAATTTATTTTATTTTATTTTAAACTGTTTTTAAGTTTCCATTTGCATGATCAATATAAATTAAATCAAATATTATTCTATATAATTTTAACTGTATAGAATTTAATACACTGTATTGTCTGAATTGAGAAGGTATTTTTTTGGCTCCAGAAGGACTTTAATCCAAGTGCGATGAGGTAAAATGGTTCCTTTGAGAGTAAAGGTTGCAGACCCCTGACATAACCAGATGAAAGCCTCATTAAGTCAGTTTGAATTAAACGAGATTTCCTGAATACATTCAACAATATTTGAATGTCGTGTGTGAGTCCAGCTTCTTATTGGTTTACAAGAATATCAATGAAGTTATTTGCATTAGTCTTGAAGAGTAACCCCTTTAACTGCTGAATTCCCTGGGAATTAAAACCAAAACATGTTTTTGGTATATGCCAACTATGCAGATTTCATTTATTCATTCATTTGGACAGCATACAAATACATGGAGTTATAGAAACTGAGATGTTTGTACCAGATACAGCTTATTTTCATCTGGAGTCCTTTGGGGGAATGTACAAGTTATGTACATTCTACCGGTTAAAAAGTTAAATAATCATAAATATCATTTTAACATTGCTAATAGATACAATAAAACTTCTAGTTGGAATTCAACTCAGTCATATAAGTCAATCATACAGCAAAATTAATGAATAATTCCCTTACAAGGAAGAAAATATTTCAAGAACCCCACTCAAAATACTCATGTTAATTAAACACCATTTGGTGCCATTTGTAGACCTAAATGCTATAGGAATTATCTATTCTTTGAACATTTCAACTTAAATATTATTATATAATAATACATTTAAGTATAAATTAATTTAAAGACCACCTTAACTAGTCTTATATACTGTATAACATAAAATGTGTTTATTGTAATGCCAATATAAACAAAATATGTGCACATGTATTTGAAAATGCACAATTGTATATCCATTGAGACAGCCATTGCACTTCAGTGGTCCAGCGGTGCATCATATCCACTATTCATAGACTGTACATGTAAAGTATGTTTTATTGGTGAATTGATCCCCATATGTAGGTAATATCTACTTGTGTAAGGATACGATATGGATAACGGGTTTTTTTTATTATTATTTCTCGGACCGCAGTTTGAGAATCACTGCTTTACAGTAACGCTTTTCTTCTTGGAAAGGCGATTTTGTATTTACAACCCTATGAAATGTCTCAGTTAGTTAGTAGTTATCTTATGCTGATGTTTTTCTTTCTTGTTGCTCTCACAGAGGATCTGTCAGATGGGGAGGAAGTTTTCCCAAAGGAGATCACCAAGTGGAACTCCAACGAACTCATGGATAAGATTGAAGCTGCTGACACAGAGGAGACCTCTGGTATGACGCAAACTCATGATTGTTTTCCATTCTTTTTTTCATGTGATACACCAGTGTTTCTCAAATGGGGGTACGTGATGACACTACTTGAGAGAGAAAGAAAAATTAATAAATGAAATATGAGGTTTTATAATGTTTTTGTTAAACATGATACTCGTAATTGAATATTACCAGCAACTCACAAAATGACCACAAAATAAGAGAAAAATATACTAAATAATAAAAACAAGCAAACAACAAAATGACACCAAATGAGGAAAAAAATACACAAGATCACTACACTGGGAAATAATTATTTAAATAACATCAACAACAATCAAAAGCGACAACAAAAACGTACAAAATAAGAGAAAAATATACTGAATAATAAAAAGAACAGAGAAACAACAACAAAATGACACCAAAAAACACAGAAAATGGCATAAAAACCATAAAATGATGTTATAAATGATCTTGATTAGAACATGAACTGAAAATACAAAGATCAGTCATGGTCCCACATCAGGAGGGAGATGAACGTAAATGATAAAATAGAAAAGAATGTTTTTATTGTCATCATATACAAGGTACAATGAAATCAAAAACTATAGAAATCTACTCAGGAGGCACTAAATACTCTTTCATTCCATTTCTTTACAAAACATGATCATTTAAAATGTGTTATCACTCATTTATTTCATCATTATGCTCTATAGTTGTTTTTTTTTTACAGAATTCTGAGCAAAATGTTGTAGTCGGACAAAAGGGGGTACTTAGATTCAAAAGTAAGAGAAAGGGGTACTTGGGTCAAAAAAGTTTGAGAACCACTGTGATACGTAATAAGAAGAGCGTTTGAGTAACTTGTTTGTTTTTTAAACCCAGGTGAGCTGTTAAAGGAGATGGCGGTGGACTACGAAAGAGCAACGAGTGAGGAAAGACTGGATGAGGTATGAGAGCAGACAATCTAAGCAAGTGTGAAACGGACTTTTTACACAAAGTTAGGTTTTTGGCATAATTTGTCCTCCTTAACTGAAATAAAGCAAAGTTTGAGGGCTTTAGAGCATTTTATTAAAGAAATGAAGCTTTTCTTTTTTCTTTTTGATGATGAAATCTTCAAAGGATCAAAGGAGGGTTGATTGTCCCTGAGCCTCTCTGTCCTCTTGTGTTCAGATGTGTGGCTCTCTTAGTGGCCAAGCAGATAGTTCTCCCATTCCCACCATCACAATAACAAGGCACCAGTCAGTAAGTAGACCTTTAAACCCCCCCACCCCCCTCCCCTAGACTTCTGCAGCTCCACAGAGACCTTACCGCTCCCGTCCTTTCCCTTGCATTTGCCCAAACCCCAATCCGTGTGTACAACAACAACCCTCCATGTTCAACTTCCCCCTAATCATAGCTGTTACTGTACATTACATGTACTTCCAAAGCTCTTGTGGAAATGTGTGGTTTTGAATCCATCATATATGAATCGTCCAAAACTACTCATTTTGAGTTGTCCTCAGGAAGCATGATGGTTGCTTGTTAGTTAAGCAGTTGTGCAGGTTGGTTCCCTTTATGGTCCCTACTAAGTTTTGACCAGATGAACAAGGTGGTGATCCATTTTCCAGTTGTGATTCCTTTGTTACCTGGTAAGCATGCTGCCTGTAGTCAGTTTGTAATAGGCTATATTAAAGCTGCTGGACACGATCATTATTTGTATCAAATGAAGACAAAGGCTGTGTTCGAAATTGCATATTAACGTACAATACGCTACACACTCAATGAGTAAATACTGTCAAGTTTTCCAAGATCCATCTCCAACCTAGAACGACAAAAATCACACTGAGGCTAAATATCTCCACCTTTGAAATTTCTGAAAACGTTTGAAGTGAAAAAGTGACCAAGTAGAATATCAACGTGTGCTCATTTGATCCATAAAACTTAGATTTCATGTTGACATTTCTGAGATGTTCAGAGACCCTCCATTGTGCTACAGACAAAACTTCATGTTAACCTCAAAACAAGAGCCCTATTTATTAGAGTTGAAGACAAGAAGAGATGCTTTTGTTTTGAGAAGGGGATGTTTGATTTTTAGCTTGAAGCCGGTCCCAGTTGAGTATGACTAGTGTGCCCACCGTGCATACTTGCATAAATGTCCCCATATAGTATACATCTGGGTATTTCTCACATACTCTATCTCTTCATACCATCTAATTGGAACGCACTACATTGATTTTGACGTCAGATGACTGAGTAGAACATTAGTATGATATTTACAACACAGACATAGTGTAGGGCTCAGAGATCATTTGCTCAATAAAAAATGTGAAAGGTTGAAATTGGTGCTCAAAATTTTGTTTTTATCTCCCCTGTAAACACTCAGTTTATTGAAATTGTCTGAAAACTTTTGTGCATTGCATTGTGGGATGTGGAGTCCTGTAGACGGATTCATAGAAGTGTTTTGATGGTGTCAAGAAAATCACTGGCCTTCTTGTCTGGCAAAGAAACAGAACGATTCACATTAACAATAAAGTAAAAACATTTTTATGTATCAGTCTACGGCAGTGGTTCTCAACCTTTTCAGCTCGCAACCCAATAACCAAAATAAAGGTCCCAGAGACCAAGGACCCCCACCTGAAGGTGGTTGAACACAATCATGAACATTGAAGAACAGTCATGTGGAGACAGGACCATGTATAAGGGGGAATAAAGGGGAGAGATTTTTGGGGTCCATCCATAAAGTCAGCAAAATGATGGTCCATTGTTCTATGAATCTGGGACAACCACATTTATTTATTCATCTGAATAATATCCACTGTTATCCAGGATTATTATTATTATTTGTGCCATAGCATATAGTCATCTTAAAGATGTAAATTCTTGTTTTAATCAGAAATAAAATGTGTAAAAATTGGTGGAAAAGGTGGTGAAATGGGATTTTAAAAACCACAGAAATTGCAAATTAGTGTTAAACAATTAGTTTAAACCGACAAATAATGGGCGTGACAAATCGTGAATATGAAATATTATGAAAGAGGTTGAAAGTGACAATAATGGGTCAACACATGCAACAATAGGTGGAAAAGTGGTGGAAAGGGTTTATAAGTGCTGAAAATGTCTTGAAAGTGGAAAAATGTGCACAACAAGTGGCAATATTGGCTTAAAAGTGAAGAAAATGTTTGGAGGGGGTAATGTAATTTAAAAGTAGTAACAGTTACTTTAAATAGGCAAATAATGGGCATGAAAAATTGTTAATGTGGAAAAGTGATAGAAAGGAATACTAAAAATGTCTTGAAAGTGAAAAACGTGCAGAAAAGCCATTTAAATTTGATGGAGAAGTGGCAAAAATGGGAGTAATGTAGCAAAAATGCATTAAAAGGAGCAAAAAGAGTTCTTTATTTTATCCATAGTTTATAGTCATCTTAAAGATATAAATTTGTGTTTTAATCAGAAAAAAATGGGTTAAAAGTGACCATAATAATGGTGGTGAAATGGGATTTTAAAAACCACAGAAATTGTTTAAAAGTCGCAAATTAGAGTGGCCAAAAATGGACAGAAAAAGTGGGGAAAAGGGTTCAAACTGTCAATATTGGAACAATTAGTGGGAACAATTACCGGTAGTTTAAACTGGCAAATAATGGGCATAACAACTGGTGAATGATGTTAAATTGACAAAAATAAACATGAAATATGGTAATAAGAGGTTAAAAGTGACATATGCGACAATAAGTAGGAAAGGTGGTGGAAAGCATTCAGTACTGAAAATGTATTGAAAGTGGGAAGAAATGCAAAAAAGGCATTGAAATTTGATGGAGAAGTGGCAAAAAGGAGAGTAATGAACAATAATGCATTGAAAGGTGCAAAAAGTGATGAAAACAGGTTAAAATATGGCAAGTTTGGTGTAGTTGTAGAAAAAGGGTAAAAATAAGCGAACCCTGGTCTACAGGACTCCACATCCCACAATGGAATGCAAAAAACCTTTCTGACAATGTCAATAAAAGAGTGTTTACAGTGGAGATCAAAACAAACTTTTGAGCAGCAATTTCAACCTTTTCCATCTTTGTTTTCAGAGCAAATTCTGAGTTATTTTTTTTAAGAAGATCGTCTCCAGCAGCTTAAAACTTTCTCAGAGTTCATCTGCATTGTTGTGTGATTGTATTTTCTGTATTTGTAGGAGAGTTCGTTGCAGCAGGGCTTACAGCCTTCAAAGATCCACGTTCTGCTCCTGGTGCTGCACGGAGGAAACATCCTGGATACGGGCGGTGGAGAGCAGAGCAGCAAACAGGCCGACGTCAACACCATTAATAATGTCTTTGACACAGTGATGCGTGTTCACTACCCCGCCGCTTTGGGACGCATCGCCATCCGACTCGTGCCCTGCCCCGCCATCTGTGCCGAGGCCTTTTCCCTAATGTCCAAGTAAGGAGAATCACGTGCAATGTGCTGAATGATAGATATACATACTGTACGTCATAGTAATGAACTGTAACAGCCAGGGTTGGGCTCAATTACATTTTCAATTATCCATGTTTAGTTACAACTCAACTACGAAGATCTGCATTTTTTCCAATTACAATTAAATTAAAATTATTTTTTATCCTCACAAAGTCAATAAAACTAGAATATTTACATTTCCTGCAGAATATGCAAGCTGGCCCGCGTCACACTTTATTAGCTTAGCATTAGTTAGCATTAGCCAGCATTAGTATTAACTAGCATTAGCATAAGTTAGCTAGTATTAGCATAGCATTAGAATTAGCATTTGCTACCATTAGGTAGCATTAGCATTAACCAACATTAGCATAGGTTAGCTAGTATTAGCATAGCATTAGAATTAGCATTTGCTACCATTAGCTAGTATTAGCATAGCATTAAAATTAGCAATAGATACCATTAGCATAGCATTTGACATTAACCTAGCTTTAACCTAACGTTAGCATTAATTTAATGTTAGCCTTAGTTTAGCATTAGCCTAGCAATAGCATTAACCTAGCATTAGCCTAACATTAGCACTAACCTAGCATTAGTCTAGCGTTAGCATTAACCTAGCAATAGCATTAGCCTAACATTAGCACTAACCTAGCATTAGTCTAGCGTTAGCATTAACCTAGCAATAGCATTAGCCTACCAATAGCACTCCTACATCCTCACTAATTCTTACAATTAATCACAATTACTGAGCCTGAAATACATAACCTAATAAAAGTTAACCTCCTTCTTGTGTTAGCTTTAGTTAGCATTAGTATCTCTCATGATAACGGGTGCTTAATCAGCTGTAAAATACAAAAAAAAAAAAATATTCCCCAGTTTTGCTTTAAATTATAATTGAAAATTAATTTTTATAGAATTTTCATGGCAATTACAATCACAAAGTCAATTATGTGAACTCAATTACAATTTAATTACGATAATGATAATGAAATATTTTTTTAATTACAATTATAATTATGCCATAATTGTTATTAATTACCCGATTATAATTATAATTGACCCAAACCCTGGTGACAGGCGTCTGCTTGTAATGGACGACATCCATGGACAGTTGTCCCTTTCTTCACACTAAGCCATGGTTAGTGTGAGACTGGGTTTTGTCCTCATAATGACATCCGTTCTGTTGTGGTTTGTTGGCTCAGCCTGAACCCCTACAGCTACGATGAGGGTTGCCTGTCCAGCAGCCAGGACCACATCCCACTGGCAGCGCTGCCTCTTCTGGCCACCTCAGCGCCACAGTATCAAGACGCTGTCGCCACGGTGATAGTCCGAGCCAATCAGGTGTACACTGACTTTATAAAGTCACTGGATGGAGCTACGTTCTCTGGCCAGGTCAGTGATGTGTGGAAACAAGTCGTGCTGGAAGCTGTTTATTTGTTTTTTGGGATTATTTATTTTCTTCAGTTTTGTAATGTTTATTCCTCTATAGCAGGGATGGTCAATTTTCATCAAAAATGTGATCTGGTTTTCTTGTTTTTTTGTGAGTTTTTGGTCATTTTGTCTTTTTAGAGACATTTCTTGTATTTTTCTGTCATTTCTTTAATTTTTGTTGACAATTTCAGTCATTATGTTTGTTTTTATTATTTTGTGTGTTCTTCTCTTTTCTTGTAATTTTTTGTGTATTTTTGGAATTTTCTTGTCAGCTTTTGTTCTTACTTTTTATATTCTTGGTGACAATATGTGCATTTCGCTTTTGTAGTTATTTGTGTATTTTTCAGCCATTTCTAAAAAAAAATGGCTGAAAATTGTCAACAAAAATTGTCATTTTTGTTGACAATTTCTGTTTTTTCAGTCATTATGTTTGTTTTGTATTATTTTGTGTATTTCTCTGTCATTTTGTGCAATTTAGTTGGCATTAGTATGTGTCTGTTGTTTTATGTGTGACTTTTTAAGTCATTTTCACTGTTCAAGTGATTGTTTTGTTACTGTTGTCATTTTGTCTATTTTTAGTCATTAGTCATTTGTGTGATTTTGGAATCTTCATGTCTGCTTTTGGTGTCACTTTTTGTATTCTGTTTGACATTATGTGCATTTTGCTTCTTCCAACTTCTTGAATTATAATTTTTAGGGACTGTAGCCCCCGGGCCGCCAGTTACCCATGTCTGCTCTATAGTTTTAAACATTTTCAGTTCTTTGATTCTAAAAAACAGAATTGAGCTCATAAAATTGATTTTTAAAGCTTGAAGCAATGTGTAAACCAAAGATAATAGAAAGACTTTTTAAAGAACTACTTGTTTCCGTTTATTGAAATGCCATTGCTGTTATTATTTCTGATGGGTCGTTTCCAGCTTCATTCATTCCCTTCATTTGCTGTAAAGTGTTGTAGGATATCAGAATGTGAGTTCTCAACACGATTTTCTGACCTCTGACCTTTGTAGGTGTGTCTTATTGGTGACTGTGTGGGAGGAATCCTGGGGTTTGATGCCCTTTGCAGCAGCAATCAGACGGTCAACGAAAGCCAGAACAGCAGCCGCAGAGGCAGCGTCATCAGTGTTCAGGTATAGGATGTCACATATATGGTGCTGGGAAACCAGTTTTGAACTCTTCATGAACTCTAATTCTCATGTTTCATACATTAAACGTTCCCATTAAAGGACAGTTTGGGTGTTTGTACAATTTTTCCTGTAGGACCAGGACCTCCTCTCTCCTGGCATCATCGTAAACTGTGGACACGGATCAGCATCTCCAACCTTGGAAGGAAGCCGCCACCTCAGTCGCAGCAATATCGACATTCCTCGATCTTCCAGCGACGACCCAAAGCGTCAGCTGATACGGAAGCGAAGCGACTCGTCCACGTACGAGCTGGACACCATCAAACAACACCAGGCTTTCCTCTCCAGGTGTGTGAGAACTTCTACCGCAGTGTTTGTCAAATGGGGGTACGCAATGGCACTACAGGGGGTACTTGAGAGAGAGAGAGAGAGAGAGAGAGGAAAATTAACAAATGAAAGAATTAAAAATATGGTGTTTTACAATGATTATTTTTATTTAAAAATGATAATCACTACAAAATACACAAAAGTAACAGAAACACACAAAATGACACCAAAAACACAAACACTGGGATAGAATCATTTAAATGATACCAACAACAGACAAAAACAACAGCAAAAACACATAAGATAAAAGAAAAATATACTGAGTAATAAAAAGAACAGACATCACAACAACAAAATACACAAAATTACACCAACAACACACAAAAAGACACACTAAATGAGAGTAAAATACACAAGATCTCTACAAAATACACAAAAATAACTGAGAAATATACAAAACGACATAAGAAACAACCAAACGACACCAAAAACACACACACTGAGAGAGAAAAATGTAAATAATACCAACAACACACAAAACATATACTGAATAATTTAAAAAAAAAGGCAAACATCAACAAAATACACATATTACACACAAAATGATGATGGAAATTATCTTGATTAGAACATGAACTGAAAATACTAGAGTCAGTGTTGGTTTCACCTCAGGAGGGAGATGACCGTAAATTATATAAACTATAGAACTAAATCTATTTAGGAGGCACTAAATACTTTCTTTCCACTTATTTACTAAATGAGATTCTTTAAAATGTTTTATCACTCATTCATTCCATTATTATGCTTTATAGTTGTTTTTTCACAGAATTCTGAGCAAAATGTAGTAGTCGGACATAAGAGGGTACTTGGATTCAAAAGTAAGAGAAAGGCAGACTTTAGAAACATTATTTAAAAAATAAATAAATATATATATATATATATATATATATATATATGAATAGAAACAAACTTTAAACTTAAGAGAACCACTAGAGCCTCTACCTGCACTCACTGCCTTTTAGCTTTACTGCCCAATTTATTATTTCCGTTCAACACTTGAATGTGACTTGATGTGTTTGTAGCTTACACTCCAGCGTGTTGAGGAGCGACGCCGTCTCACGCCGATCCAGCAGCAGCACGATGCTGGACGGAAGCTCTCTAGGGAAGTTTGACTTTGAAGTGACAGACTTTTTCCTCTTCGGCTCCCCCCTGGGTTTGGTCCTGGCTTTGAGGAAAACCGTGATCCCAATGCTCGATGGTAAGTCATGGTTAAATGTTTTATGAACACACAAATGGTTGATTCGCATTCAATCTGTATAGAGAGGGTTTTAGCTAACATTTCTCATTTGAATGATGATGTTATCCTCATAACTGCTAGAGGTATTCAACAACAAATAATAATAATTTAGAAAATATCTAAACAAAATTAGCTACACTTATAGAAACAAGCTAACAGAGGTTCATTTATTGATTATAGGGTTGCAAAGAGGTAGAAAACTTAAGGTAATTTTTCACTGGAACACAATATTTTGTAAATATTCCTAAGAAAAATATGAATTTGGAGCAGCTTTTAAATAAATGATGATGATGTTTTAGATGACACTAAAATATATTTTCCCCAACATCACTGCTAAAGCAGAACTAAGTAAACTTTTTCACCTTAGTAAATCCTTCTCATAGTCCCTGTGAGGGTAATACAAGTGTTTTTGGGGTGATTTGGGGATCTTTAACCCCCCCCCCACTTGCAACTTTCCTGCCTCCGACCCAGTGGCAAGACATACTGCTTTACGGCCGCCCAATACAAGCTAATGCTAGATTATGACCAGCCCAGTGGCTGCAAAAGGTTGTCTATGAATTCACTTTTCTCAAACTTATATCCTGGTGGAGCAGCAAAAAATGGCAGAGAAGACCTTTGTCTGAGGAACGGAGCAACTCCATGCAGTGACAGCTCAGCAGCAGCACGCAGCAATCACATACACTGTCGTCGCGGCAACAGGCACGCGCACACTCACAACCCAGCACTCCATTAGGCAGCACACACATAAATATCCATCCATCCATCCATTTTCAGAGGCGCTTTGTCAGCACACAAACAAACACATCACACACACTTCCACACTCCCTTCCGTATTACTCCCACATCATTCATTTATTTTACTTGTCTCTCTTCCTCAGACTGTTCACATGGTCACATGGGACTATATGTGTGAAAGCACCTTTAGTGTCACTGTTGTATTAGGATTTTTCAGTGATCGGTTGCTACTGTTTTGGGAGAGCAAAGGTGTGCTTGTAGCTGTGGGGTGGGGCAGGCAGCGGGGGGGGTGTGGAGTTTTTACGACAGTGACATAACCAAAAGAGATCTTTAGGGGGAGCGCTAAGCGCAAGTTACTTCGGTCTGCTTTAAGAGAAAATCTTCAATTTTAACAATTTTCTGTTAATACCTATGGAAAGATTCTGGTAATTTTGCAACCCTTGTTCAAATGTTATGTTCCCTAATTGTATTGTTTTTTTAATTGATGCTGGTATTTATGTTTGGATATGATACAGCTTTCTAAAATTGCTCCCAATTTCTTGTTAATTCCACGAAATATTTATCCATGAAAATTTATATTTTTTGAAAACTCCTGAGCTTCAGCTCTAGTTGAAATTTATCAGAAGTTTTCTGCCCACTTTGCAATCCTAATTGAGTGTAAAATATAATAGTTGAAATTTTAAAAGTGCTATAGGTATAATTCCCATGGAAAGATTCACGTTTGAAAATTTCAGGAAATTTTCTCTAATTGTATTTTTTGTAATTGATGCGAGCATTTATGTGTGGATATGATGCAGCTTTTTAAAATTACTCACAATTTCCGGCTAATTCTGATCAATAATTCCCAATGAAAAATTTATGGTTTTTGAAAATTCCCAGAATTCCTGAACTTCAGCTCAAGTGGAAACTTACCGGAAATATTTTGCCCACTTTGAAATCCCAATTGAGTGTAAAATATAATAGTTGAATTTAAAAAAATGTAGCTTGAAGTGTGAATCAGCATCATGATTAAATGTGTCAAATTCAACACCTTTTAAAAATAAAAAAAATAGAAAATCAATTCAAAATTATTAACAACCTAATTTTTTTAATTCTTAAACTCCAGAAAAAACTTAGAAATAAATAATAAAAGTTTATACATTTTTCATTATTCAACTTTATTTAAGATTGAGTGAAAATCTCAAAGACAGTAAAGGAAAAAGGAAAGAACATTTCTTAAATCACATTCCATTGCAGTCAGATTCTGCTTATTTGTTTAGAGTTTTTTAGATGTTGGTATTGAGTGTAATACACACTCTCTGTGCTGTCCTCTCTCCTCAGTGGCCCAGCTGAGGCCGGCCTGTCAGCAGGTCTATAACTTATTTCATCCAGCTGATCCTTCAGCTTCCCGTCTGGAGCCTCTGCTGGAGAGGAAGTTTCACCTGCTCCCTCCCTTCAACGTGCCCCGTTACCAACGCTTTCCCCTCGGAGACGGGAACTCTGCCCTTCTGGGTGAGTCTTTGGTACAATGATATGGAAAATCCATTTTATTACCAGTAATTAATCATGTATTCAATGTTCAAGTTGGCATTAAGCCCAGACTGAACCATTTATTCAGTGAAAACTTGAATTGAATGTTTTTCTTCTCACTCCTAAAATAAGAGCTCCCACATTAATAGAATAAACACCATTTCCAAGAAAGAAATGTAGCATTTTTATCATGTTTGTGCAGTAGTTTGTTTATTTATCCCAAGGTGATCACATTGGTTACTCTTCAACTCTTCATTATAATAAATTACATTAGAGAGCCTCAGCAAACCTTACGTATGACTTGGAATCTAATGGAAAATCACATTAATGTAAACATAATACATATTTAGACTTTATGGGAGAAAGAAAAATGTGGCCACAGGGGTTTCCAGTAACACCAGAGCTGATTAAAGAGATTTATGATGACCATTGTTAAGTTTGAGACTGCAAAAGTTTGTCTTAATTCTCCATGCTCAGGCAATGCTGCTTCCATTGGTCAACAAGGTACTATGTATTAAATACAGTTACACATTTTACACAAGTAAAGTAACTACTTTTATCACAAATGCTTTATTATTCTCCTCCCTACAGATCCTTAAACCACCCAAGAAAGCTTTATTCAGGTTGATAAAGGAAACACGCAAGTTCATTTGTATTTCTATATTAAAAGAATGATAAAAAAAAATTATCAATATCCAACTTTGAAACCAACAGCTCCTTGCAGAGTACATGCTGTGTATTTCATTGAAAGCTCTTACTGCAATGTTACAGAATTTCTCAATAAAATTCATTATTTACTCCTCTTTTTTTGTTTATGTAAAGCGATGCATGCAAGCTGCAACTTCTGACTTGTGATGCCTGGTAGGAAGGATGACATCATTTCTAGGAATAGTACTTAAGCATGATTTGTCTTTAAAATGTACCGCAAAATGCACAAAGTACACAAAACAATTCCCAAAAGACACAAAGTGACTCATTAAACATAAAGTGACAAAGACGGACACTAAAACCACTTAAACAAACAAAATGACTACAAAAACACACAAAAAACAAAACATTACAAAATAGCTTCAAAGACACACAAACTGTTAACAAAATTACACAAAATGACTTGAAAACAGGAAAAAAATACAGAGTGACCCCACAAATGCACAAATCGACAACAAAAATGCAGAAAATGACAGAAAAACACACTGAATTAAAACAAGAATACAAAAAAATAGCTAAAACACACAAAATGACTAAAAACAAAGAAAACATCAAAACCACAGACAAAGACCAAACCCTTTTCCCCCCTGTGTTAATGCTCAGATTGGTAATTATTCTAATTGCTGACGTGAATGTGGATCATGTGACCCTCCGATCAGATACACTCACTTATTGTTGCCCATCTCTGATGTAAGGTGTGTCACGGTTTTACCACATGTGGCCATTCTATGATAATTCCAGGTAAGAAGCGTCTGAATAAATACCAATACGCATAAGTCAGAAACCAGCAGTACGCCCCAAACCGTGGCCTCTCGTCCACGCAGGGTTTGACTTTATCCTGTGTCACATTCACATGTTCTCGTTTGTTTTTGTGTCCTCCTTGTCCTCCTTGTCTCCTTCTTTCCTTCCTTGGTTTTCTGTCCTTATCTCTGCACACCTGGCTCTCTTCTCTCTGAAACCACACCTCTACTTTCATCCCTCCCTCCCCCCACCCCTCCCTCCCCCCACCCGCCTCCCTCTGTAGTGGAGACAGTCCAGAGCAACGCTCAGCTGCTGCTTGACAGCGGGCCCCCCCTGTCCCTTCGCTGTCAGGAGACCATCAGTGAGACCTGCATTCCTGTGCCTGTGCTAAACTGGCAGGAGAATTCCCTAAAAGCCACACCTGCCACTATGGAGTGTGTGTAGCCTCTCCCATTCACACTGTCTGTGCTCACCCTTCACGTTCTGTTTCTCCATGTCTTTCATTCAGTCGTGTCTGAGGTCATCTGTTTATTTTCCTCCATCTACCACATGATCTGTCTGAGTATTCCCATTGCAGTTGTTTTAAAGGTTTATTTTAAAAGCAGAGCAGTTTTAAAACTTTCCATACACTCTTTGTAGGAGCTTTAAATGGATTTCCAAACTTAACTCCAGCCTTTCCGTTTTCCCCTGGAGTTTTTTTTTTTTAATAACACCTTACTTGAAGTTTTATACATAGCGGTAATGGCTGACATTATGCTGTCATTATTATGACGTGACACCTGTCATTAGTATGAATAAGGTGTCATGATGGCTGTCATTAGATGTCGTTCATTACCCTAACCCTACCCCTATTCCAAACTAAATGGCCCAGAACTGTTCAGGGGGTTTCATCTAGAGAAAATTACCAATGCACCCTAACTTTAACCCTACCTAACCCCACTAGATCCCTCCTCCTAACCCAAAAAATTCCAACATAGCTCCAAAGGTAATTCATATTTAGCAATTTAGCAAAAGGTGTCATAACTTAGCGAACAATACTTTTTGACACCTTATTAATGCTAATAATAATGACAGCGTAATGTCAGCCTTATGTATAAAACTTCAAATATTGTGTGACAATTTTTTTTCTATATAGGGTCATTCCATGTCATTTCACAAATGGCCCATGCACTTCGGTCTTAAAAGAATTTGACATTTTTAACAAATGTTTCGTGATTATTCAACAGGCACACTATAAATATTTAGTTTGATTGGATTGGATGCTTTTTAAGATATGGTCAATTTTAGTGAGGGGGGTTTGTGTGGATTTTTGCACGTCCTTATCTTTCTTCCATTTTCAGGTTCCAATATCTCAGGAACTACATCACATAGGAAACTGTAATTTGATATAGTAATATAGCTCAACCTACTTTCTCAGAATATACAAAATATCTGCTATACATCCTATCTGGTGGACATGCCAGCTCCTCAAAGTTGGAAAAAATTTGTTAACAAAAAAATTCTAAATGATTATAAGACACAGAGGCAAGCTACAATGGCCTCATGTAAAGGATTTTCAATATCCGCGAGTGCTGAAATAACCCAGAAGAAGAATTGTTTTACATCTGAAGAAAGAGTAACCTTTAGCCAATAAATTAAAGCAGATCACATTTGTTCCTACATTTCCACATGCAGTTATGAGCTAATGAAAATAGTAAAAAAAAAGTATTTTGTTGTATTTCAAGAGACGGTCACCCAATAACCAATGCATATATGTGACTAATCATTAGTGATGTGAACAGTCTATGTTCATAGCTCTAAGCTGATCAAATTACAGGGAGCTGAGGCATATGCTAAGTTGTTTACTGAAGTACCAAATATGTTCCAGACCCAAATTCCGACAAACCTTTTTTCAATTTTGAGGAGCTGGCATGTCCACCAGATAGGACATATAGCAGATATCTTATATATTCTGAGAGAGTAGGTGGAGCTGTATTACTATACCACATTTCAGTTTCCTATGTGGTGTAATTTTTGAGATATTGGAAGATGAAAATGGAAGAAAAATAAGGACGCACAAAAATCGACACATACCCACCTCACTAAATTGTCCATATCTCAAAAATGTACAGTATGCCAATTGAATAATCACAAAACAATTGGTTAGATAATCTGAATTTTTTGAGACCGAAGTGTGTGGGATGTCCTGAAAATTAGTTGAAATGACATGTACGCCCCAATTCCTAAACCCACCACAATGACGTTAGACAAGACAAGCAGAAATAAAAGATGGTTGGATGGATGGGTCACAAGCAGAGTATGGAAAATTATCTGTATATTTGGGTCTCTTGAAGTTGTCTTTAAAATTTTTGATTGACATTTGGTTTCAAATGTGCAAATAAAGGAAGAAAACAAATTTAATTCAGTGCCACAAAATTACTAAAACAGAAAAGTAGAGAGATGAATGAAGAATATCTTCCCTCTCATCCCAAATTAACCTACTATAGTGCTATTAACCAACAATATTAGTTACCGTACCACATGTGTAAAATGATGCAATGCAATGGAAATACTTCCATCATCCAATTATTTAGCATGACTGTAGAAGTGTTTTGGAGGATGGGTGTGTTGTCATTTTTGGTGTGTGTTTCTCTTGATTTTGTAATCTGAATTAAACTGAGTGGTTATTCATGTAAACATCATGCTATTTGTTAGCTCAGTGGATATGAAGCTATGTCCATGGACCTTGTAGTGTGAGGTTCTCCAACAGCATTTAAAGCTACTGGAGATGATCACTT
The DNA here is from genome assembly GCF_900634775.1 of Gouania willdenowi. NCBI lineage: Eukaryota > Metazoa > Chordata > Actinopteri > Blenniiformes > Gobiesocidae > Gouania > Gouania willdenowi. Next base: position 34,565,536 of record NC_041052.1, read on the forward strand.
TTTTTATAAATCCATAGTGTAAGCCTCATAGATCAATTAATCAAAGATTGTTTGCTCAGAAAAAAAAGCTGGATGCATAGAAGGGTTTTTACTTCATTTCTACTGTGATTTGTTGTGTTTGCACCAAAAACTCTGCCTAAGTGACTTCCCAACACATTTCTGGTGTTTTCATTGAAAGTTGTTACTGTACCTGAAGGTGGTAGAACACAGACATGAATATTGAAGAACAGTCATGTGGAGACAGGGCCATCAATGAGGTGGAATAAAGGGGAGAGATTTTTGGGGCCCATCCATAAAGTCAGCAAAATGATGGTCCATTGTTCTATGAATCTGTGATAACCACATTTATTTATTCATCTGAATAATATCCACTGTTATCCATGAAGTCTATGGTGAAAAGAGGTTAAAAGTGACAATAATTGGTCAACATATGTGACATTAGGTGGAAAAAATAGTGGGAAGGGTTTAAAAGTAACGTGAATGTATTGAAATTGAGCAAAAATTGCAGAAAAGTTGCAGGAAAAGGGTAAAAATGGGCTGAAATTGTTCAAAAAATATTCTTGGTTTTTTGAAAGCATCTGGCGAGACCCTCCCAGTGTCTCACGACCGACCCCAAGGTTGAGAACCACTGGTCTACGGGACTCCACATCCCACAATACAATGCGTGAAATTGTTTCAATTAAACCTTTTACATTTGTTCTTCGAGCAACTGATCTTTGATTTATTGATCTATGAGTCTCACACAATGGATTTATCTGATGGGAAAAAAATGATTATCTCCAGCAGCTTTAACTAACAAAGCAGTAAAAAAAGGAGTTCTATAACATATTAATACATGTTTGTCATTGCTCACTTTGTGTTTTATGTGCGTTTGTGCTAGCTGTGTTGGCAGGTCAAAGAAGTCAGTCATTGTCCTGCATGTGGCTGCCTTCTCTGAACCCATGCTGCCTGATGTCATTCTTCTCTTGTGCCCTCCCCCCTGTTGTTACCTGTGTCTCTGTTTAATCCGATCTCCTTGTTTGGGCTCTAATAGCGGATGTTGTTCAGTCTCATGGTGGTGTCTTCATGGACAGTTCGTACCCCTCCTCCCCTGTAACGGGCCCCCTCTGGCGGGGCCAGCGGAGGGCCAGTGAGGTCAGCATTGCCAGCCAGGTCTCAGGAATGGCAGACAGTTACACTGCCACCAACATAGCCAACAGTAAGTGTTCTCACTCCCGACCGCTTTTCTTTCTCACCAACACTTTATCAGATACTTCCCCAACGAAACGTTTCCTTCATTTATCTCTCCCTGACGTCACTCAAACACCCCCCTCACCCTAAAGCCCAACCCCAGCAGGCAGGTACACGTGAAACAAGCTCCACCCCCCCTCAGGGCAACACGTGGAAGGTGCTTCTTCTTTTTTTAAATTCATGTATAAATTCAACTGCAGATAAGATGGAAGATGTGAGGAATTATGAAGGTAGATATGTTGCAAAATGAGAGTGTTTGTAGAATGTGATGTGAGCTTGTGTATAAAGAAATGCACACATAAGTGAAATGAATTTCATAGGTAGACAAGAGATAATAAGGAAGGCTATAGCAGTAACTTAAAAAGGTAAGAAATGTTGAGGTTTCAAGTATATGCAACACTTTTTTTCTCCTAATTTGTGCAATTGTTTTTAATTTCCATTAAATTTTACAGAAAATGCACCTTGCATTTATATATCATATCATATATAACATACCACTGCAACATTTAAAAACATTTGTTTCAGTGAAAATAAACATTTAAAGATGGTTATTTAACAATAAAACTTTATCAGTAGTATTTAACTTTAACTTTAACTAACTACATCTCTCATATGTATTTATCTTTGTGAGTTTGAATCCTGGAAAGTAAATCAGATTTTAGTAGAATAGAGCTCCAGAGGGCCCTTCAAATGGTCCACGCGGGCTACCTGGTGCTCGCAGACACCGTGTTGGTGACCCCTTTTATAGACTGATATTTACACAAATAAAATAACAGCTGCAAACTTGTAATCCAGCATTTACTCACATGTTTTTTTATTATCCGTGCCTATTATCTGCCACTACAGAATCTGCGCTGCTTGAGTTTTGCAACACATTTTGCAGAGGTTGGGAATCAAAGTATTTAGTATTTAAGGCACCGACATTATCCAGGTAGTGTCTATATTTGTAATTAATAATTTGGAGAAATATTGTCAATCTTTTTCTACGAGCATGGGAAAAGTGCCAACCCCTGCAAATATTGTAGGGTTTCATTGAATTTGTCTATTTGCCATTTAGGTGAATAATTGTAAAATTCTACTTCCAAATAATTTTATTGAAGTGTATTATTTTGCATAGATTCCAATTTTATGTTTAGATTTAAAATGACTCCCAATTTATGCTTAATTTCCATAAATAATTCCCATAAAAAAATTCTATTTTTTGAATATTGCCAAAATTCCTGAGTTTAAGTTCTCGTGGAAATTTGCTAGATATTTTATGCCCCTTTGCAACCTTACTGAGATATTCACCACTAAATTATTTGGTCTTTTACACTGTTTTCTCAGCCATTTTTACTTTCCCGTGCAGGCCGATTTGGATGTTTCAAAGGGACGGATTTAGCCCCCGGGCCTTGAGTTTGACACGTGCTGTAGAGGTAGAGATTTTTAGAAAAGTAGTTTGTAATCAGATTGTAGAAGTTGTAACCGCTTGTTTTGGTTGTAAACGATAAGTTTTCAGCTGTCATTTTATTTGTGTAAATATCAGTCTACGCATTTGTGAATATTTTTTTCTGCAACTTCACTTTCAGGTCACGCGTGTGTGATTATTTTCTTTGGGTTTAAATTTGAACTCTACAGGTTCATCATTTGTGAGATGAAATGAATTTCACGTGTGTGGAAGTAAACATTTTTACATACAAGTTCACGTTTTTTTCCTTCAAGCTCTCCTATTATGCAACATATATACCTTTAGAAAGAATAGCCAGTTTAGCACCACTTTTCTCTGTGTGTCCCAGTGTGTAAATGTAAATGCAATGACATGGGCTGCATTTATCTGATACTGTACTGCATGACATGTGGACACCTGCCCTCCTCTGCCATGTGTGCATCGTCCACTCCCTACAACAGTGTTTACTGAGATAATCTCTGTTTCCTCTTCGTTTTGTCGTCTTTCAAAGTCGGTCCTCATCCTCACGCTGTCACTCAGGTTATCTGGACATTTATCTGTAAATCATATTCCTGTCTTGAAAGCTGTAGCTGCTCTTTTACAAACCCAAGAGGCCGTAAACTAATAAAAACTGTATTTCTACTCCTGCATCAGCAGATCAGCCAAACCAAACACAAAGCCTAACCCTGACTTTTGTTCCTGATTGTTATTGTGAGCATTTTTTAAAAATGGCCCACGCACTTTGGTCTAAAAAATTCAGAAACTTTTACCAATTGTTTCATGATTATTCAATAAACACACTGTATATTTTTAGTTTGATTGGATGAACACTTTTTGAGATATGGACAATTTAGTGAGGGGGGTATGTGTTGATTTTTGCTCATCCTTATTTTTGTTCCATTTTCAGCTTCCAGTATCTCAAGAACTCCATCACATAAGAAACTGAAATTTGGCATAGTAATACGGCTCCACCTACTCTCTCAGAATAGACAAAAACTGAATAAAGAACAAATGATTATAAAACACAGAGGCTAGCTACAATGTCCTCATGTAAAGGATTTTCAATATCGGCGAGTGGTGAAAAAGCCCCAAAGTTGGGGTCCGAAATAAAAATGGAAAATTTGCAAATAGAAAAATTGTTTTATATCCCAAGAAAGACTAATCTTTATACTTTTACTGTATCAGATGTTTTCTTACATTACCACATGCAGTTGTGAGCCAATGAAAATAGTAAGAAAAAAGAATTTTTTCGGATTTGAAGAGCGTGTCACCCAACAACCAATGTATGTATGTGACTAATCATTAGTGATGTGAACAGTCTATGTACATAGCTCTAAGCTGATCAAATTACAGGAAGCTGAGGCATATGCTAAGTTGTTTACTGAAGGCCCAAACATGTTCCAGACCCAAATACACAAACCTTTTTTTAATTTTGAGGAGCTGGCATGTCCACCAGATAGGAGGTATAGCAGATATTTTTGTGTTTTCTGAGAGAGTAGGTGGAGCTGTATTACTATACCACATTTCAGTTTCCTATGTGATGTAGTTCCTGAGATATTGGAAGCTGAAAATGGAAGAAAAATAAGGACGGACGACAATCGACATACTGTACCCCCCTCACTAAATTGGCCATTTCTCATAAAGTATTCATCCAATCAAAAACTAAAAAATTACAGAGTGCCCATTGAATAATCGCAAACAATTGGTCAAAATCTCTGAATTTTTTTAGACCAAAGTGTGTGGGATGTCCTGAAAATTAGTTGAAATTACATAAAATGACCTTTCTCTTACTTGTGTCCTGTGTATGTTGTATTGCTGGTTCTCAAACTGAGGTGATCATGAGGCAGGAAATGAGGTCCATAATAGGGAGAATATTACTAACATGAGAATGTTTTGTATCATGTTTGTATCTTGTTTCTCTTCATCTCGTCCTGTAGCCGACTCGTGCGACAATAACCAAACCAAAACATTAGGTCTTTTGTCCCAACTCGCCCTCTCGTCACAAAACAAATTCTTCCTGAAAAGTCCTCCCAAGTCTCGAAAAAAGCGAGGCGAAGTCGCCGAGGCAGCAGATGTTCCTGATGCAGAAGCGGTGATGGAGCTGAACAGTGACACAGATGTTAGTGACGGCCTGAGTCCCATAGAGAAGCACCAGAACTGCCTGTCAGCGGGGCTGGAGTGTGCTATAAGTGATCTGGTGTCTCTGGACTCCCAGGCTGAAGTGGACCAAGGTACTCATTTTAAACAGAAGATTTCTGAATTCAGCATCGGGTGGCAGGTCTTTTCTCTCTACTGAAACTCACGGGTGCTCTATGGAAAAGACTTTTTGCCTACTTTATGAATGTAGTCATTGGCAGGGATGAGGAATGTCACCAATCTTGATCTTGCGCTTTGTATTTCAATCTCTAACCTGCTCAATTTCTCATAAATAACTATCTTGTTTAATCATAGCTCCGTACTAACCCTCTCCTCCTTTTTTCTGCGATAATCCAGCCCTTGTTTTTTCAAAGCCTTCCTCTTCTTCTGTAGAGCTTCTAGGGTTCCTGGTGATTGTTCCATCTTTTTACAGATGGGTTGCACAAGGATGTGGCATTATACTCACCCTAATCTCACGCTCTCAGATTTATCTCATATCAAACCCACCTTCTTTATCCCACTTCATCAGTTGCAGCACGTTGGTGGGGAACAAAGCGGCTAGACTTTGCTCTTTACTGCCCCGACGCTCTCACCGCGTTCCCTACGGTTGCTCTGCCGCACCTTTTCCACGCGTCGTACTGGGAGTCCACGGACGTCGTGTCTTTTCTCCTGAGACAGGTGAGTTAGCTGCATCACACCTGGTCACTCAGGGCCTGGTAGAGCCCGAAATATAACAAGACCAGAATTGTTATTCAAAAAAATCTAGGAAAAACCAGAAATTATGTGACCAAAGTGCTGAGCCCAAAACATGAAAAAGTGACCAAAAACGTCAAGGTTCTATAAAAGTATAAAAGGCTTTATATATATATATATATATATATATATATATATATATCCTACACACACATATTTACGCATATGCATTTGCGTATGATACTACTCTCTACATTGAAGCAATAAGCCCTTTAATCCATAAATCATTGACTCACTCTATAATGCAATACAGTTATTATACTATTAGGGGAAAAATGTTTTGCCTGCCCCATAATGTGTAAAAACTTTTTGCCTTTTTTATATATATGTGTGTATATATATATATGAAGGTAAGAAAAAAAAGTTACCAAAAATGTCACATATACACAATCAATAAGCCCTTTAATCCATCAATTATTCACTCACTCTATGATGTAATATAATTATTATACTATTAGGCGAAAATAATTTGCCTGCCCCATAGTGTAATACCAAAAACTTTTTCATTACTTTTTGGATCTTATTACATTTATTTTTATAACAATTTCGTTCTTGTTACATTTCGGGTTGTTGTTTGGCTCTAATATGGCCTCTTCACGTATTACTGAAGATTAATCTGTGAAATATAACCATTTAGGTCATGAGGCACGATAACTCCAGTATTCTAGAGCTCGATGGGAAAGAAGTGTCTGAGTTCACTCCCTCAAAGCCACGAGAAAAGTGGCTACGCAAGAGGACGCATGTTAAGATCAGGGTGGGTGTTTTATTTATTTTTATTTTTATTTAAATGCCATTTGAGGTGCAAAGGTTTGTTTGAAATGCTGTACAAGTAAAGTTTGATTTGATTTAGCTGAATATAGAGGGTTTTCACGGCGCGTCATCAACCCGGAAGTCGCCATTTTGGAGATAAGCAGCAGGTTTACAAACAGCACACACAAACAAAAAAATCCTGAATTTTGAGAGGAAATGGTGAACTATTGCTGTGTTTTTGGCTGTATTAATCAGTCAGACCGTGAAAAACATGGAGTTTTATAGACTGCCAAAAGTTATAACAGATCAGGGAGTCTGTCTGTCTGCATTTTATAGTCAGTAGTTCTACATCAGGAGAGCAGTGACATGAGACTAGCTCATCGTTGTTGCACCAGTTGTTACTGATGTATATGCAAACACTGCCGCCCTCATCTCCCGTCTTACATTTAAATCCAGCTTCAGGTTCAGTTTGATCTCCGGGGAGCGGACATTAGAACGCAGGATGGAAGGAAGAAGCGTTCTCTGAGGATTAGCTTTTAGCTTGGTTGCTAGCCCCGCTCCTGCTTCAGATCACACCGCTTACGTCTCCTCCGCTGGCGGACACCGCTGGTACGAGGCTCCGCTGCTTCCTAGGCCGCTGGATGTAGTCGGCGTGGCAATCCGAGGATCGAGGTCCAGAGTAGTCACATCTAACGGACTATAACTGTTTGATTTCCCTAAATCTAAGATTGCCTGGTGGTCGTATACTATTTTAGAGTAACTACGCTGTAGGTTCACTGTGAAATTATTAGAACAGTCTGAGTTATCTGCTGATATATATTGATTGCTAACGCGAGCCTCTGCAGCCGCAGTCGACCTTCAAATTTCTACAACTTTTAAGGTCTTCCGCTGTGTATTGGCTTGGTGAAATCCAGGTAGTGGATGATATCAGGATACATAAAAGACGGAAGACTCTCCGGGTCGTCGGTGATCCAAAAAGAGGAAGCCGACTGTATGGATCTGCACCACTAATAAAAAAGTGTCTTTTCCAAATATCGTGCCAAATTCCTGCAGACCAAGTCCTTCCCTGCATGCCTTTGCATCTATAATGCTTTTTGAGGAGCTTTTCTGTAATTTATTCATCGCAGACTACACCCCCGTGAGCCTCCAACATGTAGTGTCATCATCCGCTTACCTCCAACATGGCCGCGCATCCGGGTTACTGCCCAGAAAGTGACATCAGTGAAAACCATCTATATGTCAGTCTTCTTAAAACTCGCCACTTGGGTTCCATTTAAAGCTGCTGGAGACAATAATTTTTTATCCGATAAAGACATACTGTAGGCCTCATGGATGAATTAATCAACGATCATTTGCTCAAAAAAAAAGACGCAAAAGGTTGAAATTGCTGCGTCAAAGTTTGTTTTGAGCTCCACTTTACATTTTTGGGAAATATATTGCATTGTGGGATGTGGAGCTCCATAGATGGATACAAAGAAGTGTTGTTACTTAATTCTTACTGTGGTTTCTTGTGTTTTTTCACCAAACAAGAAAGACATTTTTTGTTCTTGTCACTTTGGCAGAGTTTTTGGGGCAAACACAAGAAATCACATTAAGAATTAAATCAAAACATTTCCCTGTATTTGTCTACAGGACTCCACATCCCACAATGCAATGCACAAAAAATTTTCGACAATTTCATTAAATGTCAATCCTAACCATTCACATCTATTTTTGAGCAAATGATTTTCAATTTATTGATTTATGAGGCCTACACTATGGCTGTGTTCAAAAGAGCACAATGACAGACTACACTACAAACTCAATGAGTACATACTGTCCCACTGAAGTATACTTCCAACTTTCCCAAGATGCATTTGGAACCTACAACAACAAAACCTGAATCACGTAGAGGCTAAATATCTCTGTTGATTCTCCACCTTTGAAAGTTTATGAAAACATTTGAAGTGAGAAAGTGACCAAGTAGAATATCAACATGTGCTCATTTGATTAATAAAACTCACGTATACACATTTCATTCTGACATTTCAGAGATTTTCGGAGACCCACCATTGTGCTACTGACTAAACTTCCAGTTCACTTCAAAACAAGAGCCCTTTTTACAAAAGTGTTCAAAACCAGTTGAAGCCGGTCCCAGGACGATTTTACGTTCCGCTCGCAATGCATCATGAGGTGGTTGAGTATGACTAGTGTCCCCACCGTACATACTTCAAAAATGTCCCCATATAGTATACACATCCGGTAATTTCTCGCAAACTCGATCTTTTCATACTATCTATTGTGAACACACTACATACTCATTTTAACGTCATACTTAGTATGAGTAGTACGTTAGTGTGACATTTACATATTTACGGCATATGTTTTTATTTGATTAAAAAATTGACGTCTCCAGCAGCTTTAATATAACCTTTTATAAATTAACAGAAAACATCCCAAACTGCAATATGCCAAAACTTTTGTGTTCACGATGGATTTCAAAACAAACTTTTGAGCATCAATTTCAATCTTCCACCTCTTTTCATTCAACGTCTCTTGTGGCTTTAGGAAAAGATTATTTTCATAAGATGATAAAGAAGAAAGCGTTGCACACTGGACAGAATGTCACTCTTTTGCCAGTGAAAATTGGTGCTCAGAGCCAATAAAGAGTTTTCAACTTTCTTAAGAATGCCACATTTATTCCTTTTTTTCCTGTCCACCCTTTGATAGAACGTGACTGCAAACCACCGAGTGAACGATGCTGTGTTCACTGAAGACGGTCAGCAGGTGGTGACAGGTCGCTTTATGTACGGCCCTCTGGACATGGTGACACTCGCTGGAGAGAAGGTGAACAATCGTCTTCTCTTCCATACCAGACCCCAGTAGAGCCTGTTTGTGTGTGTGAGTGAGCTTGGTGAGAATCATGTATGTTTTAGGTGGACCTTCACATCATGACCCAGCCTCCATCTGGAGAATGGATCTACTTCAACACTGAAGTGACCAACAGCAGTGGTCGGGTCTCATTTCAAGTCCCAGAGGACAAACGCCTTGGCATTGGAGTTTACCCAGTTAAAATGGTCGTAAGGTGAGGTGAACTGGCTCCTGTGGTTTATTTCCTCTCTTTAGCCCTCATTTATCATCATAACAGGTGCAAATTTGAGTTCACATTTAGTTGTACGACGGGACCAACTTGTGAATTATGAAACATTTTTATCTGACCAATCTCAGCGTAGAAATGATTGGGTGTTGATAAATGCGGCAGCTGAATTTGATCGTCATTAACTTGTTACGTCCTCCTATTTTGGAGGCCCCGCCCACTGAGGTCAAACAAGAAAATACACTTTTTTTCCAGATGAAAATTGGCAACTTCACATCTGAGGTGGAGCAAAACAAAGATGTGCTTTTTGAACATGTGAAAACTGGAATTAAAGAAGCACATTTAAACGCTCTGTGGAAAAGGATCAGCTACTGTGCAGGTGACGTCTGCCCCCCTGTGTGCACAGAGAACAACTTCACAACAGAGATCCTGGAGACACACATGGATATGATATTTATATTGGCCTCAGTTGTTTGCGCGCTTTAGGCAATAAATAAAACATTAAAACAAATTAACAATACCCTTAAAAATGCCTTAAAGGGCCTATATCATGCTAAATCAACTTTTTGAGCTTTTAACCTTGTTACAATGTTGTTACCTTTGTTGTAACCTTGTTACAATTCCTTATCAAAAACACCCCTAAAGTGTTATTGGGCTTCTTTCCTGCATCTCTCAGAAATCCTCACTAATCCTGCCTCTAAGTTGCTGCTCTGCCCTCTTCTGAAAAACGAGCGGAAAAACTTTTTTGACTTCACTTAAGTCTGAACCGCCCCCTCCAGGAAGTGCCTGCTGCTGAGCCGTTCCATTTTTAGTATTGGTATTGCCATTGACTTGATCTGAAGTGTTTGTGACCTAATGCGACGCAGCGGTTGGACAAAACAAATGATTATCACCTTAAATTCATTATTCCTGTTGTTAATAGAGTTGAGGAGGGCAAGAAAGTGACTTAGCAGCTCCGGTTAGTGAAGCAACTGAATTACTCAACGCTGCTGCTGCTGTGATTAACACACAGCTTGAAGTGCTGAGATAATAGCCTTTAAATAGTCATGTGTTTTACTGTAATGTGCAGTTTTTGGCTGAAAACAATGACAAAAGTGTTTGGATAGCACAAAAAAAATCACTTTGGTGATCAATGATATGCCTGGCTGCAGCGAGGCATGAAGTCAGCGTCTTCAGACACGCCCACTCATGAATATGCATAAGTAGGCTCCAAACCAGCCCGTTTTTAGAACTGCTCAGAAAGTCACTTTTCAGAGGCTAAAACTCTGGAAAACAGGCAAGTTTGGGAAAATAAACCTCAAATACTGTTGTTGGGGTTTTTAGAACAAATGGAGATGGGTGAAAAATAGCATGATATAGGACCTTTAAAATGACTAAATGTTGTCCATTCCTTGTTAATTATTCCTTCAGCCGATTTTACCTATAATTCATCATATTACTGCATAAATACTGCAGCGTATTTGTAAAAGTTTGTATGGAGGACATACTGTATCTCCAACACAGAGCATAGCAGCGCGTTCCGTCCGTGTGTGTGTGTGTGTGTGTGTGTGTGTGTGTGTGTGTGTGTGTGTGTGTGTGTGTGTGTGTGTGTGTGTGTGTGTGTGTGTGTGTGTGTGTGTGTGTGTGTGTGTGTGTGTGTGTGTGTGTGTGGTGAACCTATGCTCTACTGCTTGGTAGCAAAGTGTATTAGCTGGGTTATACAGTGTTCCGTAAAAGAAAAACTAAAAAAGTGGTATCAGTGATAATGTAAACCTTTGTCTAATTTGTTTAAATAATTTGTTTTGATCTTGTGCTTAAAGACAGTTGAGGCTTGTTTAATATTTAATTTTCAGTCTCGGTCAGATTTTGCTGCTGTACCATAAATCCACTCAGATTATTGTACACGCCCTGATGTGAGATCTGATCGTAGCGTACGCTCACGTCACACCTGATAAATATCGAAGCTAGTGTGAATGTGGTCGAATGAACTGTTGATAAATGAGGGCCCTTGTGTATCCTACCTCACAGTTTTCTTTCGGGTCTGTTTTTGCATCTCTTTAGGGGTGACCACACATTTGCGGACAGCTACCTGACAGTCGTCCCTCGGGGCACAGAGTTTGTTGTTTTTAGCATCGATGGCTCGTTTGCTGCGAGTGTGTCCATCATGGGCAGTGATCCCAAAGTGCGGGCAGGGGCCGTGGACGTGGTCAGGTACCGCGCTCCCTTCCTTCACCAGGTTTCCATCCTGTGTTCTTAATGTCATCATTAAGTGTTGTGCTGTGTCTCCTCACTGCAGACACTGGCAGGATTTAGGTTATTTGATCATCTATGTGACCGGACGTCCAGACATGCAGAAGCAGCGCGTGGTCGCCTGGTTGTCTCAGCACAACTTTCCCCATGGTATCGTGTCGTTCTGTGACGGGCTGGTCCACGACCCGCTCAGACACAAGGCCAACTTCCTCAAGAGTCTCACAGAGGTCAGAATGGGCATCTGTGCACTTTTATATCTGCAGCAATGAGCATTTTTCACAACATTTCCGCAAAGTATCAAAACTGACGCAAGGGACCATTCTGACGCTAACTGGTGCAACACACACTTACAGTATAATGAAGTCAGATTTTAGGGAAATAAAAAGGTTTTGTTTTTCTAAACTATAAAGCAATTGAAGGCATCAAACAGGTATGAAAGAATAGAGTGTTTGCTTCTGTTGTGTTAAATAATATCTTGAGTTAGGAAAAGTTTAGAAAAGTCAAAATATTGCATAAGTTCAACACTGACTAAGGCTCTGTTGTAAATGTCAAACTAATGTACTATTCATACTAAGTCTGACGTCAAAATTAGTATGTAGTTTGTTTACATGAGATAGTATGGACAGATTTAGTACACAAGAAATACCCTTATGTATACTATATGTGGACATTTTCTCAGTATGCACGGTGGGCACACTAGTCATACTAGTCAAGCGGAATGTAAAACAGTCCTGGACCGGCTTCAAGCTAAAAATCAAACATTCCCTTTTCAAAATAAAAGCATCTCTTTTTGTTTTCCATTCATTTTTAACTATTTTGTAAATAGGGCTCTTGTTTTGAAGTCAACCGGAAGTTTAGTCAGTCGCACAATGGAGGGTCTCTGAAAATGAGTGAAATGTCGGAATGAAATGTGTTTACGTGAGTTTTATGGATGAAATGAGCACATGTTGATATTCTACTTAGTCACTTTCTCACTTAAAATGTTTTCAGAACTTTTAAAGGTGGAGAATCAACGGTGATATTTAGCCTCGGTGTGATTCAGGTTTTTATCGTTGTAGGTTCCAAATGAATCTTGGGAAACTTGGAAGTATACTTCAATGGGAACACTCATCACCCTAATCATACTAGTATATAGTAGACAGTATTTACTTATTGAGTGTGTAGTGTGTGTGTAGTATGTTAGTATGCAATTTCGAACACAGTCATAGTCTCCAGCTCCAGGAGAGTGGCACAAATAATGGCATCTTTTGATTAGGTAAAAAGGATCACCTGACTAAAATTTTTTTTATCACCATATGAATTTATTTACAACTATTGGACTAAATAAAGATAGCATGGGCATTTCAGGACCACTTTTACTTACTTTATTCCTTAGATGCAGTCGGTACATACAGGGTAGTGTTCTAGGGTTAATGAAGTTGAACAATAGTAGATCAGTGCTGGTATCTACTGGTTCTAACCCAACACTTCTCCTCATTTCAGGCTCACATGAAGATTTTTGCCGGCTACGGCTCAACCAAAGATATTTCCGTCTACACCTCCATTGGCCTCTCGCCCTCCCAAATATACATAGTAGGCAGACCGTCGAAGAAGATGCAGCACCAGTGCCAGGTATTGTTTAATCACTTCAAACATCTCCCGAGTCGTCACAGCAACAGTTCTGCATCACAGACGGAGGTGGTGGGGATTGATAATAATGTGACAAATCAATCAATAGTTCTTGTTGAGAAAGATTATTATTAATCTGGATACAGTGGAAACAGAAACTATAAAAAATAGTTATATTGTGAACCTGTTTATATTGTAGGGAACATATTATATACATAAATGTAATTGGAGTCTAAAGCCACAAAAAACACCACTTTAAAAAGAAAATAGACTAATATAAGACCTCTTTACCCTTATTTGAGTCATTCTGTCTTGTGCAACTTGTGGTGATGACGCACTGGTGACGACATAATACAAGATGGCGGCGGCCCGGACTACAGCCGATACTATGTAATAAAAGCCTTAAAAGACATGGATATAATGAAAAGAGTGGATGGACAGAGGCATAAACATGCAGACACACACAGACACACGGACTTACTAAACACACACGGACCTCGGTAAACAGAACAGGCTTCACCAGCCGGCTGGCACTAGGACCCAGAGGCGGAGTAAGTGCGTCCCTGTTGTTAGAGCTACTGTCTTTACCAGGGAGATAATATTTATTCATGGTGATTGTTTTCTGGAGTTTTAATGGGATTTTTACCGGTGATTAGTTCATATCTCCCTTGCGCTCCGCGTTCCAAACTGACACGTAGCCAGACACACACACACACACACACACACACACACGAGTGTGTCACACACGTCACTCAGTCACATTAAGGAAGGTTGTGGCCATTACACGGGGTGGATTAAAAAATGAATAAAGGATTGTTTTATCCCGTTCTTCTCCGTGTTATTATCACATTATAAAAAAAAGTTTAAAAATAGCAGGAATTAGTGCTGGTCTCGAACGGTCTTGAGAGAAATTCTCGAGTCCGAGACAAGACCGAGACCTTTAAAATTTGGTCTCGAGACCAAGACCGGTCTCGACTACCACAACACTAGTGTGTGTGCTTGCCTGTTGCCATGACGACAGTGTGCGTGATTGCTGTGTGTTGCTGCTGAGCTGTCACTGCATGGAGTTTGCTTTTTTTTTTTCTGGCTCTGCCATGATATGTTTTATATTGAGTTTGAGAAAAATGAATTAATAGACAACCGTGAGCAGCCACGGGGCTGGTCATAATATAGCATTAGTTTGTATTGGGCTGCCATAAAGCAGTACGTCTTGCCACCGGGTCGGAGGCAGGGAAAGTTGCAAGTGCGATTTTCTGTCCAGAGACAGCAGGGGGAGATGAAAGACCCCCCAATCACCCCATAACCACTTATATTGCCCTCACAGGGACTATGAGAAAGATTTATTAAGGTGAAAAAGTTCCTTAGATCTGTTTTAAAGCAATGTAGATTAATTAAAAATTACTTATTTAAACAACTAGTATTTATTCTGCTTAAAAAGTGTAACATTCCCCGTGTCTCCCTTTGTTCCTCCCACAGTTCATCACAGAGGGGTATGCGGCTCATTTGTCCCAGCTGGAGTACAACCAGCGGTCCCGACCCGCCAAGTCCAGCAGCGCTCGCATGGTCCTACGCAAGGGCAGCTTCGGCCTCGGGGCCAACAGCGACTTCCTGAGGAAGAGGAACCACCTGTTGCGCACCATCTCCTCTCAGCCGGCCCCCAGCTCCCCGACCGGCAGCGTGCACAACCGACCCGAGCGCACGCAGAGCCAGTCTGACAGCGAGCGGCTGGAGCGGGAACGGCTGGAGCGCAGCCACTCCCAGAGCCACACCCACAACCAGGGGGCCACGAGGAGCATGAGCATCACGGCCTCCTGCTGGGGCCGCACCAGCAGCACCAAGCTGGAACATGGAGTGTTCAGTCCCAAATGAGCTGAGAGGGACCACCAGGTGGACCAGGGAATATTGGACATGGTTGGGTGAAGAAAAACAGGGAAAATCAGACGCTAAAAACTACTCAACAAGCCTTTATAGAAGCTCTTTCACTAAAAACACTGAAAGAGATTCAGGGAGTCTTTCTACCGCTATGTACAGAACAGATGTTCCAGCTGCTGGAACCAGGTCCATGGACTGAGACTCTGCTGTGATGACTCATGGTTCGTGGTCAGTGAGCAGAACTGAAGGCCAACTGGACCTCCAGAACATTCCTGATCCATCTTTTAATGATAAACATTGTTTCTGTCACAATGATAAACTCCCAAAGACTCAGGACTTCCCACCGTTGATTGAAAGATTTTTACTCCAAACGATCCAGTTTGGTTCTTGTAGCGTAGCCTCAAGATGCAGACGATCTACCACTGAACGTGAGAAATGACCCTTTAACTGTATGTGGTGCCCAATGTAAAAACATGGTCACTGTTTCATAGACGATGTATGATGTATTTAACACATTTTTCTCACATTTAGCTCATTTTTTCTTTAATTTGAGACATAAATTCATGTATAACAGCACGTTCTATATCATTTTTTAAAATGTGTAAACATAAAAAATAAATATAAATATAAATGTTAAATATAAATGTAAATTTAAATGTAAATCTGAATGTTAAATCGGTGTTAAGCTAAATGTTAGAATAGAAATTGTACAAAGTGGGCTGGACATTTAACATTTACATTTAGAATTACCATTTACCATGGGACTTCGAATGTAAATGAGCGTTTAGCTAAATCCGGTGTATTTACAACTTTGGCTGTACATTAATACACACTGTCCCACTCAAATAAACAAATAAATAAAAATTCAACATTTTGATTTAGAATTGACATTTCGATTTACATTTAACATTTAGATTTAACATTCACATTTTGAATTAGCATTTATAATTAGCATTTAGATTCAACATTTAGATTTACATTTACATTTAGATTTAGATTCAACATTTAGATTCAACATTCACATTTTGAATCAACATTAACATTTACATTAACATTTACATTTAAAATTAACATTTACATTTAGATTTAACTTTAACATTTAGATTTACCATTTACATTTAAAATTTACATCTGTATTTAAATTTAACATTTAGATGTATTTTTCATGTGTCCACATTTGTAACAATGATATAGAACATGCTATTTTACATGAATTTCTGTCTCAAATGAAGGAAAAATGAGCTAAATGTTCTAAAAATGGCGGCTATGAAACATTGACCATGTTTTACATCGACTGTAACTGCAGCTGAAACTGCTTGGGTTTATTTCCTTGAAAGCATTTCTTCAAAGCGCTGCACTCTGTATAAAATAATCGGCTTCATATGGTAAAAAGCCCTTTGATGTACAGTTAATGTGCCAAAGCTAAAAGTAGACGAATGTGACGAGGGAATTATTTAGCTGTACAAAGAGGAGGAAACGGTTTGTAAATAGTTGTTCTATGGTCGGGGTGTGCGGTCCGCCGTCCACTGACTTCAAGTGTCTTCTTCACTGTTGGGGGTTAAAAACTCATTCGGGACATGGGGGTCGATGATAATTGTTATTTAAAGATTATAGATATTTTAAAACGTATTGATTTGGTGAACAGACGTGTTTTCAGTTTGTCTTTAGCTGGTTTGTAAACTCGTTTCACTCGAGCCAAAACTTGGAGATTTTGGCCTGACTTTGTTGCATTTTTATTTTCTTAGAAGTCACCAGAGTTTCCAACAGAATTAATATATTGTCTCATATATATATATATGTATATACATAGACACACACACACACACACATATAAATATATATATATATATAGTAAGTTTCTTCGTACCTATTTTGGTATTGGGTTTTCTCTCTACTGTGTAAATAAGGCGTTGAATGTGCTTCTAGAAACGTTCCTTAAGTCAGTGGTTCTCAACCTTAGGGTCAGGAAGAAACTAAAAATACATTTTTGAACAATTTGAGCCAATTTTTGCCGATTTTTATCCTTTTTTCTGCAACTTCACCAAACTTGCCATATTTTAACCTTTTTTCATCACTTTTTCTTGCCATTTTTTTGCTCCTTTTAATGCATTTTTGCTACATTACTCCCATTTTTGCCACTTCTCCATCAAATTTAAATGGCTTTTCTGCACGTTTTTCACTTTCAAGACATTTTTAGTATTCCTTTCTATCACTTTTCCACATTAACAATTTTTCATGCCCATTATTTGCCTATTTAAAGTAACTGTTACTACTTTTAAATGACATTACCCCCTCCAAACATTTTCTTCACTTTTAAGCCAATATTGCCACTTGTTGTGCACATTTTTCCACTTTCAAGACATTTTCAGCACTTATAAACCCTTTCCACCACTTTTCCACCTATTGTTGCATGTGTTGACCCATTATTGTCACTTTTAACTTCTTTCATCATATTTCATATTCACGATTTGTCATGCCCATTATTTGTCGGTTTAAACTGTTTAACACTAATTTGCAATTTCTGTGGTTTTTAAAATCCCATTTCACCACCTTTTCCACCAATTTTTACACATTTTATTTCTGATTAAAACAAGGATTTACATCTTTAAGATGACTATATGCTATGGCACAAATAATAACAATAATCCTGGATAACAGTGGATATTATTCAGATGAATAAATAAATGTGGTTGTCACAGATTCATAGAACAATGGACCATCATTTTGCTGACTTTATGGATGGACCCCAAAAATCTCTTCCCTTTATTCCCCCTAATTGGTGGTCCTGTCTCCACATGACTGTTCTTCAATGTTCATGTCTGTGTTCAACCACCTTCAGCTACAGTGGGGGTCCCCGCTTTCTGGAACCTTTATTTTGGAGGGTCGTGGTCGGAAAAGGTTGAGAACCATTGATTTATCTGTTCTGCCGCTCCTTTAGAGGCGGAGCCTGTGCACATCCTGTATGTATCATATTCTGCTCAGACTACAAACAAGAGCTGAGACTTACTTTCTGCTGTTTGCCATTTGTTTCTTAAGAAGGGTGAAACATTTCGTGACCTGTTCATTTGGATAATGTTTTTATTCGACTCTGAATAGGTTTGCACAAAGCTGACGACTATGGACCAACACGGACTCAGATGTAAAGGGGAAACGTGCAATATGAAGCCATTACCACCATTACCACCACCACCATCATCATCATTAGACGGGTCAGACTGTTGAGGACACGCTGACAATCAGACCAGCAGGACCAACCACACACCGGTGGGACTTTGCTGATGAAGGCCGTACAGACGCACACGTACACAGTCCAAACATGGTTTTGTTCTCACAATAAAAGTGCCATTGAGCCAATGACGGTGTGGAACGGCTCAACAGCTGTAGATGTTTGTTCTCATCATTGGATTCACTGAAGACTTCAAAACTTGTTACGTCATTTAAGACTGCCAACAATTTTAGTTTTTGCCTCAAAGTTACAATAAAAAATGAGTTTTTGACAGACGAGTGTTTAATGATGGTCACCTCTGATTAGGGCTGGACGATATGGAGCCGTTTTTTATCAAACGGCGATATTAATCTAACTCAATAAAGTCTCACCAGAAAGACAATTCTAGATTAAATTTGATGGTGAAAAATGCCACACAGACACATTTATTACCAAACAGCTGCACAATATGTGCAACTTTTGTCTTTTTCTCCTGTAAGGGACAGCACCTGTGAGTGAGTTCTGCAGTGTGGCTCGTTTAGATGAAGGTCTGGGTTAGGACCTTCATCTGGGTGCTGTTTTGAGAAGTGGTGAAAGGAGTGTTTTAATAAAAAATAAGCTATAAAATAAAAAATATATCAATATAGGTGATGATGTAATTTTCTATATCCTCAAAATAGAAAACTCGACATATTGAATCTTGATATATTGCCCAGGCCTACCTCTGATAAGATCATTGGGCTGTATATTGGAGCTAATTCTTCATAGGGGAGTCGTAATACAACTTTTTTTTACTTCAAACAGTAGAAAAAAACTCAAAATTATTACAAAATCCTTAAATTTTCCTCAATTTATGACATAACATTTCCCTTGATTAAATAAAAATTGATTCCAAAATCTAGGAAATTAAAGCGAAGCACCTGTTGAGACTGATATCTATCAAGGTTTTCTACATATTTTGTATTTTATGTTTACATAGAAGTGCAAACTATGGCACAATAATGTTGAAATTACTTATTTTTCCCACATAAAATCTGTGGCCCACTTTAGATCAAACTGCTCTGTATTTGGCTCCTGAACTAAAATAAGTTTGACGCCCCTGGTCTACAAAGAAGTGCTGGACCAAAGTCTGGAATGAACTGCTTGTATGATAATCCATAATTCAATACTTGGGGTTGTTTTTGCTGATATTGGACCAATATCACTATCGGATCAGGACTCCTTTAATTCTCCAATCCGCATTTTGTTGAAAGTTGCAATGAAAAATAAGCTGTTTTTAATATTTATGGGTAACGAAAGGATAAAGAACTCATCTGATCTAGTGAGAACCACGTGAAGTAACCTAAAGTCTCTTATTTTTTCATTACCGTAGAATATTTTTGCCACATACTGATATTGCAGCTTTGAGTATTGGCACGAAGCATACATACATTTATTATTTATTTGTAGTGTGTAATGTTAGAAAAGGCTTGATCAAGTGATATTACTCAGTAGGTGTGTGAAAAACTTACCCATTTATTATTTACCAATGGGTTTCATACATTTTTACTTTAAGTGTAAGAAGATTCTACAATTAAATAAATACATTTAAAAAATGTATTATAAAACTAAAAAAATAACCCCAATTAACAATCAAAAAAAATATTGTGAAAATCCAAGTCTGGTCCTTTAGAGCAGGGGTTCTCAACTGGTCTCACCCTGGGACCCACATTTTGCCATGGTTATTAAATCGTGACCCACTTTTTTTTTTTTTTCCTTTTTTTTTGTAATTCAACCAACCAAATTTTGTTTTTTTTTTTTTTTTTTTTTTAAATCAAAATTGTTAAAAACACACATATATAATCTTTTTAAAAACATGAATCTATAAATTTTCCAGTGCAACATGTCTGTCAAAACAAAAGTTTCTTTCAAAATAAAAGTTCAACATGGAGACTTGGGCTGGGCGATACAGATCTCTATATTTTTTCTCAAAATGGCGACATACGATATAAATCTTGATAATTCTAAATCAAATAAAGTCTGACCAGAAAGACAATTCTGGGTTTAATTTGCTACAGCAAAATGTCACACACACATTTATTAACAAACAGCTGAACTATTTGTGTCGCTTTTGTCTTTTTCTCCTCTAAGGGACAGCACGTGTGAGTGAGTTCTGTAGTGTGGCTTGTTTAGTGGAAGGTCTGGGTTAGGACGCACTCAGTAATCCATCTAACTATGTTTTTCATGTTCTGAAAAGTAATGAAAGCAGAGACTCCTAAAACGAGTATTTTGATACAAAATAAGCTATAAAAAATATACATATCAATATAGGCAATATTGTAATTTTTTATATCTCTAAAATAGAAAATATATCTTGAATATATCTCCCAGCCCTACGTGAGAGACATTAAGTATTTTTATTTTTTATTTTTGACCAGCTGTCCACAACCCACCCAGTACAGGTCCGCGACTCCCTTTTGGTTCCCGACCCACCAGTTGAGAATCGCTGCTTTAGAGCAGTGTTTCTCAAAACAATGCAGGAATTCATCGATTTCAGTGCAGCCATGAATAATAGTGGGGTCAAAACTGTCACAGAATCTATCTGCTGTTGGATGGCATGGACCCCATGTCAAAGAACACACCTCTATGATCGTTTCGCAGTGAACATCCTCAACACTAAGTATGACCTTTCAAGTGGGTGGGGCTTGAGACATGTTGAATAAAATTCAAAGATTCTGTCATAGATCAAAGGTTCGTTGCTGTGGTAAAAACATCAATATTAATGCGCAGGTTAAAATCCCCTAGAATTAAAACATTTTCCAGTCTTATGATATGTGATAAAAAGTCAGTAAAATCAGATGAAAATGGACCAGGGGGCGATACATTAAAACACAATAAAACGAATTTGCAGAACCGAATTGCATCATGTGCGACTCAAAAGTGCTAAAGTCCTCTGTGCTCATCACTCTGCACGTGAACGCATCACTGTATACAGTGGCCACCGCCACGGCGAAAGGGGCGGGGCACAATGCGTTCAGATGAATTAATTCTCAATCCTTTTTTGCCACGTGTCGACAAGGAAAAGGTTTTTCTTCATTTAACGAAAATGCCTTATTTGCAATGGAGCGCGCGTTTAATAATCCAAAGCGGCTGGGCGAAGGAGAAGCAGGCGTCACATCTAGAGTGCTCTGTGATTGGCCGCAGGTATCTCGTGCGGTCACGTGACGTCCAGCTGTAGCGACTGCTCAGAACGTCGCTCTGCCGAAGTAAACAGAGAAGCAGCGTCGGGGGACCACCTCCAACTCGGAACCGGAATGGACTGTAGGCCAGGAGTCGCACCAGCAACCGGTAATCCTGAGAATTGAGGGCGGAAAAATGTTCCTGTAGCTGTTCCAGTCATTGAAGCGGTGTTCCCTGACTGCGTCATACATCCGTACAACGACAGCACAATCGCTGACCATCAGAAAATAGTGTTTTTATGGCGCGATCAACCCGGAAGTCGCCATTTTGGAGATAAAGTACGCAGACAAGAAAATCCCGAATTTCGAGACAAAACGGTGAACAATTGCCGTGTTTTTAGCTGTACAAGTCGGTCAAACAATGAGACACATTTAGAATTTTATAGAATGCCAAGAATCATCACAAATCAGGGAGAACAATCTCACAAGTTATCAGAGGAAAAGAGGCGTTTGTGGCTAGCAAAGCTAAACCAGGATATACGAGGCAAAAATCTGGACTATTATGTATCCTGATATCATCCACTACCTGGATTTCACCAAGCCCATGCTCAGCAGAAGACCATAAATCTTATAGAAGTTTGGAGGTCGGCTGCAGAGGCTCACGTTAGCAATCAATATATATCAGCAGATAACTCAGACTGTTCTAATAATTTCACAGTGAACCTACAGCGTAGTTACTCTAAAATAGTATACGACCACCAGGCAATCTTAGATTTAGGGAAATCAAACAGTTATAGTCCGTTAGATGTGACTACTCTGGACCTCGATCCTCGGATTGCCACGCCGACTACATCCAGCGGCCTAGGAAGCAGCGGAGCCTCGTACCAGCGGAGGAGACGTAAGCGGTGTGATCTGAAGCAGGAGCGGGGCTAGCAACCAAGCTAAAAGCTAATCCTCAGAGAACGCCGCTTCCTTCCATCCTGCGTTCTAATGTCCGCTCCCCGGAGATCAAACTGAACCTGAAGCTGGATTTAAATGTAAGACGGGAGATGAGGGCGGCAGTGTTTTCATATACATCAGTAACAACTAGTGCAACAATGGTGAGCTAGTCTCATGTCACTGCTCTCCTGATGTAGAACTACTGACTATAAAATGCAGACATTGTTCTTCCCTGATCTGTTATACCTTTTGACAGTCTATAAACTCCATATTTTTCACGTTCTGATCGATTAGTACAGCCAAAAACACGGAAATAGTTCACCATTTCCTCTCAAAATTTGGGATTTGCTCGTTTGTGTGCTGTTTGTAAACCGGCTGCTTATCTCCAAAATGGCGACTTCAGGATTGATGACGCGCCGTGAAAACCCTCTATTAGAAATGATGCAGGAAACAGACATTGTAGCAGAGAGGCAGTGGCACAGCCAAACATAGGCGCCATCTATAATAATGCCTTAATTCTGTAAAGCGCTGTGAGTGTCTATGATAAAGCGCGATATAAAAACCAATGCATTATTATTAATATTTGACTCAACCCATCCAAATACAAAAAAAATCTATTAAAATTCACAATATTTGCACAGCTCAGTTTTACAGTTCTTATATCAAATGACGGCAGTTATTTTTAATCTGAAATTGTTGAAAAAAAACTCTAAATTGTATCCATAATATGACAAGTTTTCCTCAATATCGTCCACAAAATTCCTCCAAAATCAGGTAAATATAAGTGAAGATCCTGCAGAGGCTGATATATTATTCATATACTTTATCATTTATCTATCATTTATACGCAGAAGTACAAACCAGGACACATTCATGTTGAATCTGGTCTATTTCCCTGAGTTCCATACCCCTGAATTAGTTTTAAAAGGTTTCTGACAAATAGACAAAAGGTTTAGATTTTTTGTTTCTTTATATCAGGTTAAAAAAAGGACAATACAAAATGAAAATCTGCACAGTGTGTAGCCTGTACATATGATATTACATTTAAGGACAAGCTCACTCATTGTGATGATATCAAACCAGGTGAAATTTGCTTTCAGTCAACAAAATAAAAGAATAAAAGTCCCGTATCATTTACAGATGTTTGTTCTCTTCCATCCCTTTGTATTTTCTCTGAGAATCATCAGGTTAAAACTTTATCTGTTGCCTCCAACTTTTCTCTGGAAAGCGTTCCCGTCTCCTTTCGTTGCTTGCTGCAGATCAAGAGGAAACACTGTTGTTGTTAAAAACCATCACAGAAATCTCCACTTCCTCTCCGTCTCTCTCACCTTGTTGATCTCTTTGTGTTTTTCCCGGCTGACGATCTCCTCTATGATCTCGCCCTCTCCTCTCACCAGTCTGACACAAACCACAGCATTAATAACCTCAGTGGATGATGTTTTTAACTGTAAATATCTCTGCCGTACCTGGTTCGACCCGTTTCAGGATCCACCACCCTACGGATCACGCTCTGCCGGGCCTCGTACTCCTCCTTAGTGAGGGGACGTTTGGTGGAGAGACGGGCCTTCTGCTCGTCTGTCATCACTATAGAAACAACATTTCAACCAAATAAACATGAAAATAAACAATCTGATCACATTTATATTTTTGCATCATATGAACACTATTTTGTCCTGAGAGCAACATTTTAACTTCAATTCTACCAAAAGAAGAAGAAAAAACACATATTGTGTCAAAATAAAATAGCTTCTTATTTCTAGAAAAAAGACAAAAGTTAGTTAACAAGTTAGCACTGCTGTTTTTATCAAAGTTAACACTTTGTTTTCTCATTTTTTTTTCAAAGGAGTGAAGTAACAAATAATATCCTTACACTCTATTAGGGCTGTACAGTAGTTTACTGTAAGACAATTTGGTAAATGAATGAATAGTGTAAGAACAATAGGCAGGAGATATGACGTCACATTTATGTCAAAAGTAAAGTGCACCGTTTTACACGCTCAAATTTAAAGTACTCGTGTTCACAACAGTGTTTCACACGTGCACAAATAATTGGCACGTGCGTGCTGACGCTACTCTGTGCACTCTTTCTGCTCATTCGGAGTGAAAATTTATGTGCGGACGGAAAACTGACTTTTAACATTTAGGGGCGGGGCCACTGCAGACGTAGACGGCCCCTCAGAACCTCTGGTTGTGGTGCTGCATGTATTGAAGGAAGGCATAGGTGACCAATCAGAAAGGAGGAGTGTTCCAGGGGCGTCTACAGCCCGTAAATGTCAAGTCCTTTTTTCGTCAGTGTGTGAATTTTCACTCAGCAGCTTCAGCACACGTGTGCCAGTTATTTGTGTGGGTGTGAAACACTGTTGTGAACGCCAGTAGTTTTAATTTTCACATGTAAAACGGCACGCTTGACTTTTGACATCACAAAGAGATTTGACTTTCTTTTCAAAGTAGAATCAAATAAAACTTGAACTTGATGTTGCCATAAGTTTCCATGGTTACAGGCTTTTTTTTAAATTCAGCTTTGTGTTTCCTGAGCAAACATAGACTGAAAGAACATTTGGAAAGAACACATGTATGATATTGGTTTGATCATTTTCAATGAAAAATATTAGTTTATATTGACAAAAATAAAAATATTTTTTTTTTCTTGTAACAAAGCATAGCCTACCACATACTGTACATACAACTCTGTATTTATAAATACTACTCGATTACTACTTTTTCTTTTCTCATAAAGTTTCTCTCTTATCAGGAATCTTAAAGGGGACATATCATGGTTTTAAATCCTTCCTTTTTACATATAAATCATACAGTTGTGGTCTATATAAAGCGAAACTGCAATGCTTGGGTCTGAATTCCTCATTATTATAGCTCCACCCCTTTTCTACCCCTTTTCTGATGTGCTTCTAAGAGCAACTCGTTTTGGTGCGGTCTCTTTAAATGCAAATGAGACACTTCATACCCCGCCCCCTCTCCAGGTTCAACTCCACCCTGCTCGGCCATTTTTGTAGTTTGATAGAAGAGATACGGTTATGTAGCGGCGCAGAAAAAGTTTATTCAGACGTTATTTACAAAATGTCAACAACAGAAGACTTGTCCATCCAGCCTTACATGTTTGAGCCAGAGTCGGACCCAGCGGAGCGAGATGAAAATGAAGATGATGAACCTGCAGAACCCTAACAAGTGAGCTAACACAAGCACCGAGCTAACGCTAGCGCCAAGCTAACGTCACGAAATGCATTTTAATACAGTCTTTTTGGAGACAAAAATGGCACAATGAAATGACTAATGAAAACTTTAGACTTAAATTAAACCACGTAGGCAATATCATCAAGGATCTAAAACGAGCACACAGCGCTAACATATGAAGACAGTGCAACTGCTAATGCTAACAAAACAATGACAGGGACGTCTTATCATCACACTTTTTAGCGTTATTTACAGCTTACCAAAGTGCTCTGTTCATCGTCTCCAACAATAGAAGGAATTGAACCCTCAATCAGACAAAGTCTTTTGGCAAATCCTTCTTTATACTGGCGGAGGTTGTTGAAGCAGTCATCCTTGAAGTGCTGCGCGCACACAAAAATGACCTTACCCACAGATGTGGGTACATTTCCGTGAAAAATAAAACTCAACCAGGCACTTTGAAAAGGTTCTGATGCTGGGAGACGGTGTAATGAAGCGTGTGGGTTACTACATCCAACAACCGAACATTTTGATTTCTCCTCTCGTAACTTCTGCATCCTGGAGCTTGGACTACAAAATAAAAGCGAGAAATAAAAATGGCGGATTGCTCGAAGTGTTGGACCTGGAGTCGATGTCCTAATTTGGCAGTTCCGCTGACGTAATTGTTCAAAAAAACGTAATAGAGAATCGAAAAATCGAAACAAATTGAAAAATATGACCAAAACAGAATATAAAGATATCAACGGAGCACCTGAAGAGATTAATTTGAACTTTTCTCTGCTTCTAAACAATCTAAATATACATCAAAATGCATTTAAGGGCTAAAAAAGTGGATTTAGCATGATATGTCCCCTTTAAGCTACCTTTTGATCCTTTTGTTGTCTTCTACATTTAACAGAATTTACACCGATTTGTTTGGTGTCATTTATTTACATTTAATTTGTTTCTATTCTCTGCAGTAATATTGGGGCTCTATAATATCTATAATATAGATTTGAATGTACTGGCTCTCACCTGGTCCCAGCTCCACTGCCCCCTCCTCAGCCTGCCACACCTCCAGGAAGGCTGCAGGTTTCTCTACTGGACTTGTGCTGGGTGGAGGTTCCTCCTTCATCATCTTCTTCTCCTCTTTCTTCAACAACTTCTTCTCTTTCTTCTTCTTCTTCTTCCTCCTCCTCTTCTTCTTCTTCTCCTTTTTCTTCTGCCTCTTCAGCTTTGCTTGGCTTTTTTTCTGCTTCTTGTTTTTGCTTTTCTTTTTCCTGTTCTCATCACTGGATGAGGATGATGAAGAAGAAGAGGAGGAAGGTGATGATGAAGAGGAAGATGAGGATGAGTCTCTCCTGCGTTTCCTGCCGTGTCTTTTGTCACCTGAGGAAACAAACACAATTATAGGAAACGTCTCAATTTGATCTCAAGTGAGGCCAGACCAGTAAATTAGCAAAAATACCAATATATGTAAATAAATAGGTCATAGCTGTGACTTATGAGTGAACGTACATAATGTGATTTCTGTGATTTTTTTTCTCTTCATCTTAATTAATCACAGGCTGCATTTTAGCCCATTGGTTCTCAACCTTTATTATTAGGCCGTGACTATTGATTCAGAAACGTATGAATAGAGTCAGTCTATTCATGTAGTCACGTGATAGGTGCACTTAAAGTTCCGTCAGTTTTATTTTAGCTCATATTTATTTTTAGCTAGCCCGCTAATCCTTTTATTTGAACCCTATACCAGGAAATACCCTAAAATGTAGATTTTTTTTGTAGATGCATTTTTAAAGGTGGAATTTGCCATGTTAAATATGTTAAAATGAAAAAAATATATATATGACAAAAGTGGGATTCAAACCCATGTTAGCGGAAGGAAGGATCCTTGAGACACTTCATTACTATTATTTGGGCCATAGTATATAGTCATCTTAAAGATGTAAATCCGTGTTTTGATCGGAAATAAAGTGGGTTAAAAGTGACCATAAAAGGGTGGAAAAGGTGGTGAAATGTGATTTTAAAAAGCAGAGAAATTGGTTAAAATGTGCAAATTAAAGTGGACAAAAACAGACAGAAAAAGTGGTATAAAGGGTTCAACTTTAAAGTGCAAATATTGGAACAAATAGTTTAAACTGGCAAATACTGAATGTTGTTAAATTGGCAAAAAAAAAAAGTATGGAATATGGTAAAGTGACAATAATAGGTCAACATATGTGACATGTGGTGGAAAAGTGGTGGAAAGGTTTTATAAGTGCTGAAAATGTCTTGAAAGTGGGAAACAGTGGCAGAAATTAAAAAAATGAAACATACATGAAATACATGATACATGAAAATTAGCAAAAAAACATGGCAAGAAAAAGTGATGAAAATAAAAGGGTCAAAATTAGAAAAAAAAAAAATCGGTAGAAATTCTAAATATATTCTTAGTTAATTGAAGGCATCTGACGACCCCCTCCCAGTGTCTCCCGACCCCAAATGGGGTCCTGACTCCAAGGTTGAGAACCCCTGCTTTAGTCGACCCGGATCTTCTGTTACAACAAACAAAGTGACTCAGCATTCATACTCACTTAAGCCACTCTTAAGGGAAATCTTCTTCTTCTTTGACGACCTGCTGCGACTTCTGCTGCTGCTAGATGAGGAAGACGATGACGAAGAGGAGGAAGATGAAGAAGAAGAACGTGTCCGTTTCTTCTTCTTCTCTGGTTTCCTCTGCCTGTCGGTTGACCTGCTGCGGTCCATCTCATTAACCAACTCAAGTTTTAAAGGCCTTAATGTAGAAATAGCATGCTTTATGCTAATCACACTGTTCCTGCAACTGCTCCCATCCCGGTCCGTCTCTTTATTTACGTCCGTCAGTGCGATTTTTTAGTTCCTATTTCCGTGGAGTATTGTTCCCCATAGACATATGTTTATGATGTTCCCTGTGAATAATTTGACAAATGACTGCGGTTGAATTTCACAAACTAGAAAAAAGGCAATTAAAAATATATACAAAAATATTGTGACTATTTTGTCTGCACTAGTACTGCAAAATAAGCAAAAATCTATGGAAGTAGATTTGTGTCATTATAAAATCACTTTAAACAAAAATACATATTTTACATCAAAGGAAAAAAAGTGTTCAAATGCAAAACAACATTTGAGACCCAAATAACTGGATTTGAACACTATTTCTTTGATTGAAAATGCTTTTTTTTTTGGATTGAAAAGTAATTATTTTTTTGACTGAATTTTTTATTTTTTGATTGAAGGGATTTATTTTCTCTTTAAACCACATTTTAACTAGATTTATATTCGAGAAAGTGAAAGTATATAATATAGTTTGAGATTGTGTGTTGTGTTTTAACTTGAAACGGAATAATTAAGAAAATTAAAACACATTTTTAATCAACTACTAGATATTTCAGGAGAACCCATTTCAATTTCAGGCAACCAAGGTTGAAAAACACTGCGTTACCTTCTTATTAGGTCTGATTTTCTGTCAATTATCCAGGTTTAAATGAAATGTCTGTGAAATGTATTTTCCTGGGAACTTTAATGATCACTGATGTAATGGCTCTTAGCCCTAAAAATATTTTTACTCATTGTAAGATTAATTATATGCCTTTTACTGGCATTTGTTAAAATTAAGCCACTCAATGTTTGGGAACCTATGAGTTGGTAAATTACTATCATACAATTACCTTTTATTTAAAACAGTCTGTGTGGGAACCATTTGGTAAATGTGCACTGATTGCAACTCAAAAACCACATTACATCTTAAGGGTGTATTTCACCGCACGATTTATCTTATCGATCCAAAAAATATGTCCAAATGGATTTTTTTTTAAATCATGGTTTTTGAAAGAAAAACACATTTATGCCCTTGTTAAACCATAGAACTCCTCAATGCATTTTAGATTGGAAGTTAATTGCACCTTATTTTCATAAAACATATTTGGCCCTTTTATAGATGTATGTGGTTACTTGCATAAAGAACTTAACAGAATCTGTTGTTGGAGGAAAAGTTTAACTTTTTTCAAAAAATGTACAGTAATTTGACAGTTCAATAAACATACCACTTGTTTTTGATATTGGTACTTGAATTATAGTTATTTACCATTTACTTGTTCTCAGAAGTAAAGAAAAAAAAATTGACAAATTGTATTTGATACCTTTATGTACTTCTAAAGGTGAAATTTGTTATTGATATCGCTATTCATATTACATTGTTTAGTATCGGAATATATCTTATCGTGACATGTATCGTATGGCAATGCACACCCCTAAATCTCACTACTAACTAATTTCACTCTGATGCTTTCTGTGCACACACTATGAGATGAAATGTAAAAATGTCAGGGTATATTTAATATTTATTTCAAAATTTACAAAGGCATTTGTGAATACTTAAAGCTTCTACATGTACAAACATTTATTCCTGATGATGTTAGCCCTTTAGCGTTCTTAAGGCTAATCAAACTAAAACAAAGACCCACGTACAGGCTTCAGTCACATTAACTGCTCCTCAGCGTTCAGTAAAAAAAAACAAACAGCCTCCTGTTGTCATTCCTGTTTAAATATTCTGTCAGTTTTTGTAATAAATAAAAACAATCTTTAAAATCCTCAAAATGTCACTCAAGTATGTTGGCAACGATAAATACTGAAACTTCTGGGACATCAGATGTTGAGATGCATGTAACAGCCTGAACGTGACTGGGTTTGAAGTGAGGAAAAGTAAAAAAATGGAGTTTTCGTCTTTTCAGTCCGTGTGCAGGCAAAGCTCTCCGAGGAGCTCTTGTGCGCTTCTGTTTGGGTGGAATGTGCATCGTGATCCACTCTGGGGACATTAGGACCCAGCAGCCATCTGAATCTGCTCTGGATCCATTAGGACACAGCAGCCATCCGGATCCGCTCCGGGGGAAATCTCAGGACGTTCTTGGCCGCTTTGACCGTGTTTTTCATGAGCATGGCTACAGTCATTGGTCCAACGCCACCAGGCACCGGAGTGATGAACCCCGCCTTCTGTCTCACACCTGCAAGGTCAGCACAAACATCACCATGACAACAGGTCCAAGTCAGCTGAGACCAGGGTTGGGATCAATTACAATTACTTTGGACAGTCCCCTCCTCACTGTTAGGGACTGTCCCACATTTCCTATATTTAAAACCAAACTCAAAGTGTGGCTTAAAGCAAACCAGTCTCGTGAGCATTAAGTGACTCTTCTTTTACTTTTCTTCTACTTATTCATTTCTGTTACATTGTTTGTAGTATTTTCTGTATTTCTGTCATCTGCCTAAGGACTACGGATGTAAATTAGCCCTGTGGCTATAATCCGGCATGTTTTGTTGTTTCAATGCAGATGTTTATTAATGTGCATTGTCCCTATCAAATAAATAAAACTGACAAGCATTTTTCCCCAATTACAATTAAAATGATCAATTTCCTCCTAAAAGTCATTACAATTATTCTCAATAACTAAAGTCCAAATACAATTAATTACAACTACTAAGCCTTTAATAAATAAGCCCATAAAACATAACATTCCTCTTATGTTAGCATCCATTAAGACATGGGTCAAAACTGACCTGTTGTCATAAATCAGCTGTAAAATACACTAAAATATATTATCTATCATTAGATTTATTTTTTATCTCTTGGTTATCTTCATAGGCTTCCTAATCAATGAAAATATAGGTAATAATATTTCTGGCGTGAGAGTCTGAGCCTTTTTTCTGTCAGTATACCCCTAGATTTATATTTTGGTAACATTTTACTTGAAGTTTTATACATAAGGGTGACATTACGCTGTCATCAGCATAAATAAAGTGTCATGAAAGCCGTCATTAAGTATTGTTCGGTAAATTATGACAACTTTGGAGTTATGAAGGCATTAGTGGAGTTATCTGGAGGGATCTAGTGGGGTTAAGGTTAGGGTGATGAAGGGTTAGTTTAATGAACAACACTTAATGACAGCCTTCATGACACCATATTCATGCTAATGACAGGTGTCATGTCATAATAAACGCATAATAAAACGTAAAATGATCCTCAAGAGAACTGACAGTTAATAAAATGTGTTTCATATCAAGTTTACCTGTTAACTGTTTTTCCAATTACGTCATAATTGTAATTAATTACCAGTCACATGATTACAATTATAATTGACCCCAACCCTGGCTGAGACACTACAGCATTCAGCTCTGCTGTCTTACCTTCAAAGTCCACGTCTCCCACCAGTCGACTCTTCCCAGTGATGGGGTCCTGGATTCTGTTAATACCCACGTCAATCACAGCTGCACCTTCTTTGATCATGTCTGCAGTGATGAGGTTTGGGATTCCTAAGGAGAGCAACACACAGAAGAAGAAAAAAAACAGAGGCTTAAGTGACATTAAAGGGAAGAACGTGTGCAAAATTTCTATTGGTTAAAGAGCCATGGCTGCTATTCAGCAACTTTCTCCTGATTGGTTGAACAGCTGTGACGTCTAGGGTCTCCGATTTTCGGTGAGTGCAGAAAAACCAGAAATTTGTGACGATAAAACGGAAACAAAAAAGTGGAAATTGATGTGGAAATGAGAAACAAATTTGGGAAATTTGGTCCTAGATGATGGACTGAATGAGAGATTAACGACCAGTAGCACCAGATACGTAGAAGGTCTGCGTATCTGTTGCAGAGGACTTCGGCATGACGGAGTCGTTATCCAGCAGTGACTGATTAGCCAGGGCTAATGCCCGGTCCCATAGTGTTTGATATCACCAATTTCTACAAGATATGAGCTTTACGACACTGTTAAGCATTCTGATTGGTCAAAGCATTGCTGAATAACACCCATGCGTAACAGCATCAAAGAGTGGAGGGAAAAACAACATTACGCATGGCACAGCACACACTTGGGGGAAAATGGATATATGTTTATTTCAAGCCAAAATGCACCATCGATTGGTCAAACATAAGACTAAAACTGATTGGACTCATTTGATTGACATATTAAAGTTACACACTTGTGGAAAAATTTGGCACAGTTGTGGCAAAGTGGGCTTCCGCCTGAACTTTCTTTTGTATATCCTCGGCCTATTTATTATTATCACCAAACGAGCTGTAGTTGATGTCCATAATTCAATCATTTCTGCCTTTGTAGCCGTCCCTATTGAGAATGGATTTCATATTTGATGAAAACCTGTTTTGTTTTTTTAGGCGGACTACAGATTTCTGTGTTTAAAACATAATTTATTGTCACTCAGTGTCATATTTCTAAATTTTCACATTATCTGTAACCACTCAGGGTACTACTTCAATCTGAAAAAAAGCCATGTAAAAGCTTTGAAAAACATTATTTGTTATGGGTATCTGATTTTCCGGAGAACAGCGGCTGGTTGTTAACAGATTAATAAAGACGTATCAGCTTCGTTATGCAGCAGCCATGTGAGCTTTTCTTTCTCTCAAACATACAGCTTTTACATCCCCACTCATTGATGACGTTACAGACCTTAGAGGGAAAACTAAAATAAAGCAGAAAGACAAAAATCATACAAACAGTGACACCGACCTGCAGCTGCCACGATGATATCTGCAATTTGAGTGTGTTGGCGAAGTTGATTCTTTGGAGTGTAACGGTGAGAAATGGTGACTGTGGCGTCGCCTGTAAACACAACAACAAAAGAGTGAATATGACATCCTTCTCTTCAAATTAGCTCACATCACCACTCGCTCGTGTGTTTCCCACCTCCTGGCCTCTCATGACGGCCGTCTGTGTGCAATAACATGGCGATGGGCATGCCTACGTTTTTAGAACGTCCTGCCACCACAACGTTCTTCCCAATTGTTGGAATTCCTGCAGGACAAGCAGAACATTTAGGTTAAAGATGCTTTTTGTTTATGAGCACTACAGTTGCGGCCAATTACATTTTTAAATTATGATTAAATCTTCAAATATTTACGTTCAATTACGATTACGTTGACCAGCATTTTTTCCAATTACAATTATTATTTTCCCCCTGAAATCAATTAACCTTAACGTAACCTTCCTCTTGTGTTAGCATTTCTTATGATAACACGTCAGTTTTGACCATGTCTTAAATCAACTGTAAAATACACTAAAAAAAATATTATCTATCTAATTTGGTTTTCATCTCTTGGTTACCTCGTTAGGCTTCCTAATCAATGAAAATATAGGTTTTAATATTTTTATGTGTGGGCATCTGAGAGTCTTTTTTCTGTCAGTATACCCCTAGATTTCAACTTTTTTATTCTTTTTTTCTTTTAATTAAATGGTACAATGATCCTCAAGAGAATTAATGGGTAAACTTGATATGAAACACATTTTAATAATTATTTAATACATAGGCCAATGTGTAAACCATAGAATTATAACACGGTTCCCTAGTTTTGCATTTAATTACATTGTAATTGGCAGTTTTTATAAAACGATCATGCCAATTACCATTACAAAGTCAATTATCTGAACTCAATTTCAATTCAATTACAATTACAACAGCAACATATTTTTTCCCCATTATGATTTCAATTATAATTAAGTCATAATTGTAATTAATTACCAATTACACAGTTACAATTATAATTGACCCCAACCATGACAATGTTACCTGTGCGCTTGATGATTTCCCACACGCCCCAGGGCGTGGCTGGGAGCATGGTGGACTGATCCAGGCACATGCGGCCCACGTTCACAACATGGAAACCATCCACGTCCTTAGTGGGCGAGACGGCGTTACAGATGGCACGCTCATCAATGTGTTCTGTTGGATAGATGACAACAGTCAGGGGAATTAGTCACATTGGGCTCCTTTAATGTTGGAGTATATTTATTATCACACATGATCTTATTTAGATTTGTAGACACCAAAGGAACTAGGGGTGTGTATTGTCATGAATCTCACGACACACGATTAGCATGTCACGATACAATATATCCAGATACTATACAATATGATATATAGCGATATCAATGATTATGAATTTCACCTTTACAAGTACAAAATGGTATGAAATGCTATTTATTTTAGGCTTTTAAAACTTGTGAGAACAAGTGAATGTAACTAACTGTAATCCTGATAAGTTCTTAAAGTGCCCAGTACGTTTTATTAAAATACACTAACATGAATGATGGAGGAGTGAGGTAGTTTAACAAGGTCTGATCATGGTTCACTGACACCTAATGACCGAGAGTTTACATGCTATACATGTTAGCGCAATTAAATTATTTTTTCGTTATCTATTGTGAAAAAAAAATAGATTTGGACATTTATGTGATTTTCTGTATTTTTTTCATTTTGTGTGTTTGTGTAGCCATCTTGTCTTTAAATTGTTGTTTTGTGTGTTTTAGTGTATGTTTGAAATCTTTTTGTTAGCTTCTGTTGTTCCCTTTTTGCTGTCATTTTGTGTATTTTGCGTATCATGTTGGGATTCATATTCCTACCAACTTCTTGAAATACAATTTGTCTGATTTGGGGTATTTGAAAGTTGACATTCTGATTATGATGGTAAAAATACACATTTATTGCATTTGAGAGGATGAACTCACATTAATGTGATTTATTTATATTACATTAGTGGTTAATTTGGTCTCAAAAAATTTTGATAATACAGTTCATCGGCAATCATTTGTGGGACAATAAATTGTCAATGTCACAGTTCTACTGACAGTTGGTGTTGTCTGTACCTGGCAGAGGCAGTTGAACCAGCAGACCGTCCACGTGATGGTCTGCATTCAGTTTGTAGATCAAGTCCAGAAGCTCCTCCTCGCTGATATCTGAGGGCTTAAGAATCGTCTCACTGGAGATACCTGGGACACAAGTGAGAAGATGGTGGATACACCCCCAAAAAACATATATATATATCTATATAAATAAAGGGATCCTTCACTGTTTTTACAAATGTGGCCTTTTAAAATGTCATTATTAAAAGATCTATGCCTATAAAAACACATTATTTTGCACCATATTCATTTTATCAACTTTTAAAAATGGGACTACTTTACAGTTTTAGAGCCTGTGTTCCACCATCTTGAAATCACATGATTGATGATGTCACACGGCCCCACTGCCTGTAAATATCCCATTGTTTTCTATTGAAGTGACTCATTCAGATTGCTTTTTAGATCATTCCTCAGTGCTTGTGTGTCTTTAACAGTCAGTGATTTACTCGCTAACCTCAGCCACCAGAGCATCAGCTGCGCACCGTTTAAGGAAGAGTAAAGGCTCCTTAGGAGAGCTCTTCCTCTCTGCTTCATTGTCTACTACCAAACCACAGATTTTGAAATGTCGTTCCCTGCGGTCACAGAATATTTTTATAACTGTTTTTATCCTCTTTCAGTAAACAAAAGCAGTTTACTTCGGCATCTTTAACTTCAACACTCCAATAGAAAACAATGGGATGTCTACCAGCAGTGGGGCCTTGTGACATCATCAATCATGTGATTTCAAAATGGTGGAACACATGCTCTAAAACTGAAAAGTAGTCCCATTTTTAAAAGTTAATAAATGCGGTGAATATATGGTGAAAAATAATTAGTTTTGTTTGACATAAGACATGTTTCAAAGGTTTCAGGCCACATTTGTACAAACAGTGGAGGATCCACTTAAGTCACCACAGAAGTAATGTATAGTTCCCCCTGAGGGTTAAGTAAAGCCTGAGTTAAAGACAGTAAATGAACAAAAATAAACAAACCTTCCTTGTGTTTTAGTCACTAAAGTATTTCCACTTACCAACATCGGACGCTGCTCGTGTCTTGTTGAGGACGTAGGAGTGGCTGGCTGGGTCGTCTCCAACCAGAATTACACTCAAACGGGGTCTCCTGTTACCGGCTAAGACCCACTTCTCCACATCAACCCGGCTCTCCTCTCGAATCTGCCGAGCCAGTTTCCTCCCTGAGATAACCACCGCCTCCTGTCTGAGAGATAAGAAATGATCAGCATTACACAGCTGACACGCTGCAGATCAGCTGAAAACACAATTTTTTAAGACGTCACAATACATTAAAAAAAAATTTTAAAAAAGTGTTCAACATTAAAACATTGTTACAATATTTAAGTACAATGAAGCTGAAGTTAAGGTTTCATTTATTCAGGCAACTTTTCTTTAGGAAATTTACTTAACTACCAGACTTCTTCAGAGGTGTCAGCAAGTTCATTTTGTCTCATTAGGACAAACTTCAAGAGATTAGTTTCTGCTGAACTTCTTTTATTTCACTTCCTTCATTACTTTTCTGAAATGAATTTGCAATGCTACAGTAACAGTATTACATTTGTTTCTACTTCACTCAGTTATTGTCTTGTCATTCTGTGATAATTTTTTTGTGCTCCATCAGGTGTGTCAAACTAATTTTAGTTCAAGGGATAAATACGGAAAGTTTGCTCTCAAGAGGGACACAGACTTTATGCAGAAAACGAGTAATTTCTACATTATTGTTTCCTAGTTTGCACTTTTACATATACATAAAATACTAAATACATAGGAAACCAACCATATCCAAGCAATAAGTGACAGATATCAGCCCCAACAGGATCTTCACTTTAAATTTCTTAGATTTTGTGACCAATTTCTATTAAATTAAGAGAAATATGTCATAATTTGAGGAAAATTTAAGGATTTTGTAGCTGTTTAACATTGCAATCATGTGATAGATAAGCACTGTGAGCCCCTGCAAATATTGTTGTGTTTCATTTACACAATAATTCTTGTTTTCTCTGTATTTTTTTTTCTTCTTTCCTGCGGGCTGAATTGCATGCTCCACAGGGCCAGATTTAGCCCCCGGGCCTTGAGTTTGACACATGTGCTACATAAATAAAACTTCCCACTTTTCCACTGCACGTGTTCATGTTCGCTTCTGACACCAGACCCGTGTGCGGCGTAACCATGTGTTGGTCCTTACTTCTAATTTTAGACGCTGCACGTCTCCATCTGACTGATCCATATGCTACAGGACGTACAGCACAGTGAGAGCATCTCAAATATCTGTCTGCTAATGATAGAGTACATTTACAGAACACCAAGACAGCAGTTCATAACCTGTACGTGTATGCATGCAGGGGTGTACAGGTCATCTGGCCCCAGTCGGTCATCAACCTAAAGTGGGCAGGTCCCGTCCGGTGTGTTTTTTTTTTACGTAAGTAAAGTGACAAAAATGAACAACAAATATATAAATAATCCAAAAGTGGCAAAAATGTGGCACGAAAAGACTAAAAAGTAAGGCTGCAATGATTAGTCGACATAATCGATGACGTCGACTACAAAAATTTGTCGACGCAGATTTTATAGCATTGACACGTTGTTTTATCTTGTAAACCAGTGACGTGCAGTCAGGGTAGGCAGTGCCTAGCGTTTTTATGTGTTTGCGCATGTGAAGTCAGTTCCCCAAGAAATCCATTTACGTAGAGTTGAGATCATAAGTAACATTGATATCTACAGAATCTTTCATTTTATTCACATTTAGATTTCTTCATTAGCCAACAAACTATGATTGAAATAGTTACTACGTTTGTTCAGTGCTCATCTGTCAGAAAACTATGGAAGAAGCTAGCAAACGCTAGTTCAGTTTTGTTTATGCATAACTTACTTCACTAAACCTGCTTTGAATTAAAATACCTTGATTTCTGCATATACTAGCATTAATTATGAATAACTAAATGCTTTCTTCTACTATCAATTGTGTAATTTCATATAATATTGATAAATGGGGATGTATTCTACAATTGAATAAACATAATATACTGTATATTGGAGATTTTAGATGCAGTCCGATAAAATCCGATATTCGTTTTTCAGGCTGATATCGTACAGATATCCATATCGGATCAGGACATCCCTATTGATAAATGATTAGATTTTTCCAACTTGTAGGTAATCTAATAATTTGTAATAGGTATTCTATTGTGATAAACATATATAATGTTTAAATTGTGAACTATTATACATATTTTTATTAGAGCCACATGTTGAGCATTACTGACTTAATAATGGCTTCTATGTGGAGTCTGCCAGGGCTGAATTTGTGTCCCAGTCCACCGATGGGTGTATGTACTGTACACTGTTTATGAACCCCAACCCAACCCACCCAAGTGACCCATCCAACCGGTTTCCCCATTTTGAAAGTGCAAGCACGTTGGTTACATAACAACACAGTGCATTAGCCAAACACTGCAGTGTAACGAACCATTGACAGTGATGTAACAATGATTATTTCAGCCAAAACTAATTAAACTTTACAGAGGAGTACGGGGGTAGTAAGTGTTCAGAATGAGACCAGGGGGCCAGTGTGGTGGGACAAATGTGTCGACATCCCAGGGCTCACACAACATCTCAGACTTTAAAACCTTTAATGTGTGCAGGCACGTAAAATAATTCCAATCACTCGTCGTCTTCCTCACATGACTTGCTTGTTTCATCTTTTTAACGTCTACAAATCTAATCTAATAGCACAGTTGTGGCGTACAGTCACAGGGTTTCTATCTATCTAGCGTGAGGAGGGTCACGAGGTTTGTTTCTTCCCCTCAGGTATGTGAGAAGCATAATTATATTTGTCTGGAGGGTCACACTCTTAGTCGCACGTTTTCAATAAATACCTGAAGGGGATTAAACGCAGAGTGATTCATCTGCAGCCTTTGACGAGAAGATGTTTTACTTTTAAACTAAATTTTATTTTTCCCCCAGAAAAGTGTAGGATTATATCAGTGGTTCCAAACCTTTTTCTTGTTGTGACCCCATTTATACAATCACAATTTTTTTTTCTCTAAAATTAATTTGTAATAATGTGTTATAAATACAGAGTACTAGTATTAGTGCACAAAGTGACAATACGCACGACTCAGATATTTTAATACTGCGTTTTGTTTTAACTAGATTTATGTTTGAGAAAGTATAGAAATAAAATTGTTTGAGATTGCGTTTGGTGTTTAAATTTGAAAAAGAATAACTGTACATCTTTTTCTGTATTATTTTTTTAACTGTGCAAAAATAGATAAATACCTTATATACACATATATATACACATTATTTAAAAATATTATTTTAATGAGAATTTATTTTTTTATTTTATCAGAATCA
The DNA here is from genome assembly GCF_900634775.1 of Gouania willdenowi. Lineage (NCBI taxonomy): Eukaryota > Metazoa > Chordata > Actinopteri > Blenniiformes > Gobiesocidae > Gouania > Gouania willdenowi. The sequence continues at coordinate 34,605,135 of NC_041052.1, forward strand.
GAAATACTTTATTCATCCCAGGGAGAAATTGCTTAATTACAGAGGCTTGAGAAATATTTTAAATAAAGAGAAGAAACACTAAACAAAAAAAGAAAGAAATTAAAAATAAAACGTACAATTACTTTAATGTATAATTAAGCAAAAGTCTGTGAATTAAATAATGATTGCATACAAATGGACGAATTACAGTAGAATAATATAATAATAAACAAATATGTATACAAGAAGCTGGTAGCTGTAATCATTAGACAATTCAGGTAACCCTATTTTATTACCAGGCGACCCCACATGGGCTCACGCCTGCAAAGTTGAAAACCCTTGGAATAATACATGCGACACCTCCAGATTTAAAAATAAGTCATGCGCAGTTACTATAAATACTGTAATGCTGAATGTGGCAAATATTTCCTTCTATCCTTCATCAAACTTTGTGCAAAATAAAAATATTTATATATATATATTGCAGTAACAAACGTACACCTGTAATCTAAACTCAGATATTTTAAGGCAAATATATAAAGTGCAGTGGAAAATATTTGTGTCCACAGACCTACAACAGTCACATTGCAGCTTTTCATATCAGTGTGAATTTTAGGAATGTTGTGCACACACAGCACTTGAGTATTTCCGTCCATATTTCAACAGCTTTACTGTAATGTATAGGGCTGTGTAATGCACACACCATGGCCTCCAGCTGACCTGGGGCTCCTTCAAACCACACACAGTGTAAGCGTCCTCACTGATTTCATCATCCACTGTCTGCTGTAATACTACCGGCTCACCGCTAGGGGCGCTCTGATGCTTTATCTATAGCACGATTCATTCATTGAAAATAAAACCACCAGCTTTCCCTTTATTATAGTACTTATTTAACCTGTTTCACAGCGCGTTGGTGAAGAAATGGCTGTTTCATGAACATATATGGCTATGGTGTGTTAGACTAAAGCACATATTATATTAGATAGAGATCACGGACTCACCTCGGGACAGACGTGTGAAGCGCGCAGACCTGCTGCTGGACGCCTTGGCTCAGTTTCCTCAGAGTCCTGACCGCTGCCATGTCGGAGGTCGGAAGTCGGAGCTGCTGCTGGAAAAGAAAAGAAAAGAAAAGAAAAAGAGCGAGAGGCTTTTTCTGGACCACAAGCCTCAGCACCGTCCGTCCGGCCGGGATGACGCCGAGAGAGGCCGGGCTTTATAGGACTTCCTTCAGCCCCTCCTCCTGCTCTTCCTCTCTGACGTCACAGTTATATCTGCTGATGCCAGTGCTGACACACCTCCACCCTGTAGCGGTACGTGTAATCAGGGTTGGGGTCAAATATAATTGTAATCGCGTAATTGATAATTAATTACAATTATGGTGTAATTGTAATTTTAAAAATCTGTTGCTGTGTCGTAATTGTAATGAAATTGTAATTGAGTTTAAAATAATTACAATAAAATAAAAATATAATTTAAATCAGTAATTTATTTTATTATTACTGGTCATTTCAAGCTACCTCATTTCATTTCCAGGCGACCCCACATAGGGTCACGACCCCAAGGATGAAAAACCATGGTCTAGCACAGGGGTCTGCAACCTTTACTCTCAAAGGAGCCATTTTGCCTCATCTCGCCTATTATAAATATTAAGCCGGCATGTTGGCAATTAAATAAATCTTTCCCCACACAAATAAAGTGTCTATTTTCATCCAGAATAGTCTTTTTTCTTAGTTTAGTTATCTTACCAGGGATTTAAAACTTAAATCTGATATCCGGAGTTTATGAGAAATCTATGTTTATGTATGATTCTTTTGAATTACGAAAAAATACCTAACTAGCCTTTTACTATGGTTTACTGCCGATGGTCATTCATATACATTAATGTATATAAGTCCCTCCTTCATCCTATAGACCCCTATACAAATGGAAACGTGCGCCCAGCCAATAGGCTTCGACTTCCTGTTTTAGAGTCTGTCAATCAAAGTAAATGTAGAACTGTGAGTGGAAACAAGGCTGCGTGTCACATCAGCAAACAGGTAAATATGATTTTGGCTCTTACCTGATCAATAGACCTATATCAATGTGACCTGATCAACCTTGTTATGTTATGCGATGCGTGTGCAGAAACGTAGAGGTGTGGCTTCTGGTGGATTGGGAGAGGCAGTGGGAGGAAGTGAGGCTGTTTAAGGCGGGACATAAATACATTTCTCAGAAACTCCAGATAGCAACTTTAAGGTAGCCACAGGTGTAAGGAGAATTGAAAATCTGTAGAGGTTGCAGGAGTTGAAGTAAGAAATAGTTATTGCACAATGTGATTTATTTTTAGGTTAAGCAATTGTTTTTATCAGGATTTTATTTGAAGTTAATGTCATTGATCTGTAAGAAATAACAATTTATTATTTTAATATTTTTTCTAAAGCTACAGGGAGCCATTGCCATAGAGTCAAAGAGTCACATGAGGCTCCAGAGCCGCAGGTTGAAGACTCCTGGCTCTAGTGTATCGTAGAATCCCACCCTAGTATTCATATTTGTGTGTTTAGTAGCTTTCTACGGCCTGTGGGGGGCGCTATTGTGTGTGTGGGTTGTAATGAGTGGTGGACAGAGGAAGAGCAGCTGTGGGTGCAGCTTTATGTTAGCCTGAGAGTCGTTGTTAGCTCACCCAGTTCTGCTCGTCTCTGTGCTGGTTAAAACCGTTTGTGACTGGGTCTGGACCACCGACCAACTGACCGTCTGTCCACCATGAGCTTCCTGTTGTAAGTACAGTCTCAGTGTACCGAGTTAAAGCGTGTCCGTGTTAGCTGCTCCGCTACAAGAGTTTATCAAAGGTAGTAAAAGTGAGACGAAGTCAGCCTTCAACTACTGGACACCAGATAAACTAATGACAATTAACTATACAACACCACCACTTTAAACTAGTGCAAAGTTCAACTTTGTACTCTCACTCTTGTACTCTATTTGCGTAGGGAGTAAAACACTATTTGACGACATTATGTAGGACATTAATGATTTTACTGAACACATTTATACTTGTGTTATATTGGACTCGTTGGCTGTCTGGAGCTTGTTTAGTTTCTCGTGTCGCTTATTTCTCAGACTTCCGGTCCTGCACTGTCACACTTCCTGTCTGTGGTGAAGTGCCAGCACTTGATCATGAGCTGCAGTGAGAAGCTTGAAACCAAGTTGCTGTTTTTTTTTTTTTTCTTCCACTGCATTAAAAAACGGCTGCTTAAGGATCATATCTAAAGACTGTAAAGACAATATTTGCATTGGGACTTTACAATAGATCTGTGGTTCCCAAACTTTTCACAGTCCCGTAAACCTTCATGAAGCCATGTACCCCCTACTCCTGCACACTTAAAAACATAATACTGTAATTTGTAATGTCATATACAACGTAGCCCATCAGCACAAATCTGTTTTTTTAGACCATCAAATTTGGCCTGCACGAGAAAGTTAAAAAGACTGAAAAAAACACAAATTATTGTCCAGATTACAATATAATTCAGATATTTAAATATAGAAATTCAATGTATATTCCACAATATTTGGAGAATCGCAGGTTTCCCATGCTTTTTACCCATGACTGCAGACATTTTAAAAGTAAAATTGTTCAAAAAAAGTCAATTTTCCTGCAATTATTTAACATAATTTCCACAAATTAAATAAAAATTGGACTAAAAATTAATGACATTTGAAAGAGAAAATTCTGCAGCGACTGATATGTCACGTATTGCTTGGTTAATGTTGGTGCTTTACATTGTTTTTGTATGAGTTATACTTCGTGTAAAGTACAAACTTGGGTACATTAATCAATGTTTTTTAATTTCTATTCATGTACCCCTATGACAATTTGCGTACCCCACTTTTGGAAGCTGGGCAATAGATACTACCCCCTCTTTCAGATAGTATTGTAATCTAGAACACATTATCCAAGACCGAGACTAGAATGCACCGAAAGACAAGACCATAAAAATCTATTTTAAATTCCATGACAAGGCTGAACAGTTAAAGAACATTCTCTCTTTAAATTTAGTGTTATTTTCAATATAATTGACAGACAAAAACACTGTCTGGGTTTTCACCAGGAATTTTTTACAGTGAAAAATGAAATGTATAACTCTCTGATGGCCAATTTTTTTTGTTATTGCCTTACTTTAAAACCATAAGTTATTTGGTGAAAGGTCATGATAAATGGAGTTAGATTAATTACTCACCTTGGTATAGGTCCTCTACTAATAAATACTCACAGACAATGTATAGACAAGAAATAACTATAATGGCTTTGATTTATATTGCGCTTTTTTCAAGGAGACTCAAAGCACACCCAGAAACCATTATTCATTCACACTAGACACCCACATCAGTTTACCAGTGGCGATAAGCTACAATGTAGCCACAGCTGCAAAAAAATGTTTTTAAATGAATGTTTTTTTTTCTCAAATCCTGCCCTATGCTCATTCAATTTTTCTTCCAGTGGCAGTCGCTCGTCTAAGACCTTCAGACCGAAGAAGAACATCCCAGAGGGATCGCACCAGTATGAACTGCTGAAACACGCTGAGGCCACTCTGGGCAGTGGAAACCTGAGACAAGCCGTCATGCTGCCTGAGGGCGAAGATCTCAATGAATGGATCGCTGTCAACAGTGAGTAAATGTGCACAAACATCTGACTCTTAAAACTGTCTACCTGTGACAAATGTTGAGATTAAACATGGATTATCACATATTAATTTACAACTTTTAAGATGAGAAATATGTAGGGGCTGAAGTAATGGGCGATCATATCTGTAAAGTGAAACAATACAAAAAAAAGATTTACATGTAAATATTTTTTTTTACATTTACTTGGAGTTCTGTGTAATAAACTAAGAAAGGCCTTTTGTGTATTAACCCTTTGTTGAACTTAAGGCTGGCCGATATGGAGGAAAATTTCAATATTTTTTCTCAAAATGGCGATATACGATATGAATCTCAATCATTTAAGAAAAACTTGTGCGTATATTGCAAATATGGGCAACTAGTGACCCCAAAAGTAAATGAAAAAAATAAACAAAATTGCTCCAAAAACACAAAATAACTACACAAATACTTAATAGGACAAAAAAATACACAAAAGTTGAAAAAAAATACACAAAAAAAACCGCACAAATCAATGGAGAAATACGCAAAAGATCAACAAAAATTCACAAAGAGAAAATAATGCACGATGGAACAGAAATACATAGAAGAACTAAAAATACACAATGGGACAAAAGAAATCAAAGAACAACATACATACCTAAAAATACACAAAACTACTCAGAAAGAAGTCCAAAATGACCAAAACACACACAAAAGAACAAAAACAATACACACAAGGATGAAAAAATACACAGTGGGACTGGGACATTAGTTAACAAACAGCTGCACAATATGCTCGACTTTTAGCTTTTTCTACTATAAGGGACAGCACGTGTGAGTGAGTTCTGTAGTGTGGCTTGTTTAGGGGAAGGTCTGGGTTAGGGTGCACTCATTAATTCATCTAACTGTGATTTTCATACTGTTCTGAGACGTAGTGAAAGCAGCGACTCCTAAAACAGTATTTTAATACAAAATTAGCTATAGAATAAAAATGCATCGATATAGGCCATATTGTAATTTTCTGTATTGCCAAAATAGAAGACTCGATATCCTGATAGATTGCCCAGCCCTAGTTGAACTTTACGTGAATTCAATACGAATAGATTGGGTTTTCTGGGTTTGACTGGTTTGACGGGAACCAACACGAGGTTCTCCCTATGACAGAAAAACACATTTAAGTGTATTTTAGGAAGACCTGCTGTAGCAAATCTTTATTTTTAGTGCCTGTCACCCACAGCTAACAGTTGAACACTTCTCCTTTTTCTTTTAGCCGTGGACTTTTTTAATCAAATCAACATGCTGTATGGCACCATCACTGAGTTCTGCACTGAGACCAGCTGCTCCGTCATGTCTGCAGGCCCCAGGTGATCATCCAATCAGTTCAGCGGTTTTTTTTTTTTTTTTTTTTTTTTTTTTTTTTTTTTATATTGCTCTCTGTACTTTATGGTTCACACATGGTCATATTTGGGCTTAGCTTATTTTAAAAAAATACAGTTTGACCTCTTCAGGCTTCAAAACAATCTTTATATTTAACACAGATGACAATGGTTTACACAGAAGTCCAACAGCACATCTGTTATAATGTGGGTTGATCAATGTCACTCAGGGTTGGGGTCAAATACATTTGTCAGTTACAATTACATTTTCAATTATCCATGTTCAATTACAATTTCATTACGGTCACAGTTACCAGCACTTTTTTTTCAATTTCAATTAAATTACAATAATCTCAGAAAGTCAGTTACAATTAAGTTCTCAATTACTGAAGTTCAATTACAAATACTCAATTACTGAGCTTGAACTAAATAACCTAATAAAAGTTAACCTTCCTCTTGTGTTAGCTTTCTGTTAGCATCTCTTTTGATAACGGGTCCTAAATCAGCTGTAAAATACACTAAAAACAAATATCTATCTTGTAATTTCTTTCCTATCTATTGATTACCTTGTTAGAGTTACTAGTCAATGAAAATATAGGTTTTAATATTTTTTTAAATAATAAAATGTGGGAAAGCTTGATATGAAACATACGTTAATAATTGGTAACTACATATGTGTAGAACTGTACATAGAACTTTAACATGGTTCCACAGTTTAGCGTTAAATTATAATTGACAATTTTTATTGAATTTTCATGGAAATATAATTACAAAGTTAATTATCTGAACTGAATTACAACTTCATGACAGCAACAGATTTTTAAAATGACAGTTATAGTTATGTCATAATTGTGCGATTACATTTATAATTGACCCCAACCCTAATATCACTCTCTAATATGATGATGACAATTATTTTATTATATTATATTCCAATCTCGGGGTCACTTTACACTTTTCCGTTTTGTTTTGTCACGTTGTCTTTCCTTATTTAGATTACTGTAGTGGTTATTAAGCTTCTCAAAATTATACCAAACATGCGAGATAGGGTTAATAGAGTCAACTACTGTTAATACATCTATATTTTAAATGCTTCAGATGATTTGCAAAGATGGTTTGGGTTAGATTACGTCACGAGAGTACAACATTATTTGTGAAACCTTTAATTACCACCAACCGGTGAATGACTATATGACAATACGAAATACATTGCAATATCAATAATTACAAAGACGAGTACAAAATGTTGACATACACTTTATTTCATTTTTTTTTTTTTCAATTGCGAGAACAATTAAATGGTGACCAACTGTAATTGAAGTACAAATATCAAAAACAAGTGTTTACTTCATCAAACTGTCAAATTACATTTTCCAAAAAAGTTTAACTTTTGCTTCTACAACAGATTCTGATTCTGTTTTTTTTGGTTTTTTTTTTAAAGTAACCATATGCATCTATAAAAGTGCCCAGTATGTTTTATTAACGTAAGCTAAAATGCATTGAGGAGTGAGGTAGTTTAACAAGGTCTGATGTGGTTCACTGACACCTAGTGACCGGGCATTTACGTGCTATGCATATGTTAGTGACATTAAATGGTGTTTTTTTTTCTTTATAAAAAAAACATAATGTAAAAAATTGATTTTGACTTTCTTTGGATCGATACGATAATTGCTCTTTAAAATATTGCGATATATTGTCAAAACGATTTTTTCTAACACCCTTATTAAAAACACACTTCAGATGAGGCTCTGCATTTATTTTCAATCACAAGATAACATGATCACTAGTCGAACCGTAACACGTAGGGAGAGATTTTTGGTTAAAAAAAAATAGCGTGCAAATGCACTTTTAGATCGAGATTTTGATTTAGGTTTTTTTTTTTTAAAAAAGGGTCTGGTGGCTTTTTCTGTTCAAGAACGTGAATTCTGTAAATCGGAGGCCCTACCTTGCAAACAAGTTAGCATGTACCACGATCCAGAGAATTCAGTCCATGGCGCCCGCGTGGGACATACGGAGTAATGGGGCCCATTCATATATTGGTATGTGTTAATGATTCGGTCCCACCAACTGTCGTAATATTTGACTCCGCGGCTCGTGGCGGCGCTGCGCAGCCTTGGGCGGGGCGGGGCTGGTGGCCTTGGGCCCGCTGTTGTTCGGGGTGTGCTGGCGTCGGGGGGGTGTCTCGTGCCGGTGCGTGGGTCGTCGGGGATTGCCTCCGTGGGGGGGGGGGGGCTCTATTGGCGCCGTTGGCGTGGGGGGGCGGTTCCGGGCTGGGGGTGCTTCGGTACTCTGGCTTGCCGGTCCGTGGCTGGCGGGATGGCCCTGCTTGGCGGTGGATGGCGTCCTCTCTCGTCGGGGGGGCCGGGGCCGCCTCCCGGTGGAGAGTGTTGTATCGTGGCGCCGGGTGGGCCTGTGCTGGCCCTGGTGCGGGCATGGGCCTCCCCCCTGCTCGGCCGCTCCCCTTGGTGGCGGGGTGGCGTTGCTCCGGGCCGGCGGGCGGCGGGGGTCGCCCCCTGGGGCGCCGGGGGATGTTGTTGGTGCCTGGCTGTGCCCGGGGGTGGGGGGTGTCGCCGTGCTCCGCGGGGCCGGCGCGGTCTGGGGGGGTGCCGTGGGGGGGGGTCTCCGGCTGTGCTGTTCCGGGGCCCGCAGTGCCACTTGCCCGTCTGCACCATCTACCCTCTCGCGTGGCCCGCCACGCGGACGGGCCCGGCTCACACTGGACAGGCCTCCTACATGTTCACTTCACCCCACTCCCAGCTGGTCTGGCTCACTCAGAAAATGCACCACACACCAATACCCAACCCTTGGGGGGCTGGATGGTGGGGCTGGGGGTGGAGGAGGCCGCCACCTGTGTTACTATGTAGTGGCATGGGGGCGGCCCTCCCACCTCTAGTTGCCCTACTAATCCCTCCAATTTTAATCGCATCTCAACATGTCACCCCCCGGAGGGTGTATCATCATTTACACCCTCCGGCCTATTACACCACATACACATAAATCCACAGAGGCTGGAGGGGGAGCACCGCTCCCCTCCATCCCCCTTCTTTTAATTACACCCCATACATCCACCAAACACACACATTCACACAGGGGATCGGGAAGTGCCTCTCCATTGGGGAATGGAGAGGCACCATAACAGGGTGGTGGGTTGGCACACATATTTGGGCCTCTCCGGTGGGGGCCTGGCCCCTCTGTTGGTGGCTGGGCCACTGCATAGAGTAAAAGCACATCAAGATGGTGCGGTCGGGCGTGGCGGTGGGTCTCGGGGGGGCTTTGCCGGGGTCTCTCCTTGCGGGGTCTTTCCGGGCTGTGTCGGCCGGGTGGGGCGCGGGGGTGCCTCTCCCCCTTGGGTGTGGCTTGGTGCTTGCTTTGTCTCCTGGTGGCCTTGGGGGCGGGCCCCGCGGTGTGCGGGCCCGGGGCGGCCTGCCTCGCCGGTTTGGGGGGTGGGTGTGCTGGGGGGGTGCTGGTGTCCTCACCGGGGTTGGGGCAGGGTTGTTTGGCGCCTCGGGATGATGCTGTTTACTGGGGGGGCGGCGTTAGCTGTTCCGATGGTTGAGGTTGCTTTCGGCCGCCTGGTGGGATAACATGATCACTAGTCGAACCGTAACACGTAGGGAGAGATTTTTGGTTAAAAAAAAATAGCGTGCAAATGCACTTTTAGATCGAGATTTTGATTTAGGTTTTTTTTTTTTAAAAAAGGGTCTGGTGGCTTTTTCTGTTCAAGAACGTGAATTCTGTAAATCGGAGGCCCTACCTTGCAAACAAGTTAGCATGTACCACGATCCAGAGAATTCAGTCCATGGCGCCCGCGTGGGACATACGGAGTAATGGGGCCCATTCATATATTGGTATGTGTTAATGATTCGGTCCCACCAACTGTCGTAATATTTGACTCCGCGGCTCGTGGCGGCGCTGCGCAGCCTTGGGCGGGGCGGGGCTGGTGGCCTTGGGCCCGCTGTTGTTCGGGGTGTGCTGGCGTCGGGGGGGTGTCTCGTGCCGGTGCGTGGGTCGTCGGGGATTGCCTCCGTGGGGGGGGGGGGGGCCCTATTGGCGCCGTTGGCGGGGGGGGGCGGTTCCGGGCGGGGGGTGCTTCGGTACTCTGGCTTGCCGGTCCGTGGCTGGCGGGATGGCCCTGCTTGGCGGTGGATGGCGTCCTCTCTCGTCGGGGGGGCCGGGGCCGCCTCCCGGTGGAGAGTGTTGTATCGTGGCGCCGGGTGGGCCTGTGCTGGCCCTGGTGCGGGCATGGGCCTCCCCCCTGCTCGGCCGCTCCCCTTGGTGGCGGGGGTGGCGTTGCTCCGGGCCGGCGGGCGGGGGGGGTCGCCCCCGGGGGGGCCGGGGGATGTTGTGGGTGCCTGGCTGTGCCCGGGGGTGGGGGGTGTCGCCGTGCTCCGCGGGGCCGGCGCGGTCTGGGGGGGTGCCGTGGGGGGGGGTCTCCGGCTGTGCTGTTCCGGGGCCCGCAGTGCCACTTGCCCGTCTGCACCATCTACCCTCTCGCGTGGCCCGCCACGCGGACGGGCCCGGCTCACACTGGACAGGCCTCCTACATGTTCACTTCACCCCACTCCCAGCTGGTCTGGCTCACTCAGAAAATGCACCACACACCAATACCCAACCCTTGGGGGGCTGGATGGTGGGGCTGGGGGTGGAGGAGGCCGCCACCTGTGTTACTATGTAGTGGCATGGGGGCGGCCCTCCCACCTCTAGTTGCCCTACTAATCCCTCCAATTTTAATCGCATCTCAACATGTCACCCCCCGGAGGGTGTATCATCATTTACACCCTCCGGCCTATTACACCACATACACATAAATCCACAGAGGCTGGAGGGGGAGCACCGCTCCCCTCCATCCCCCTTCTTTTAATTACACCCCATACATCCACCAAACACACACATTCACACAGGGGATCGGGAAGTGCCTCTCCATTGGGGAATGGAGAGGCACCATAACAGGGTGGTGGGTTGGCACACATATTTGGGCCTCTCCGGTGGGGGCCTGGCCCCTCTGTTGGTGGCTGGGCCACTGCATAGAGTAAAAGCACATCAAGATGGTGCGGTCGGGCGTGGCGGTGGGTCTCGGGGGGGCTTTGCCGGGGTCTCTCCTTGCGGGGTCTTTCCGGGCTGTGTCGGCCGGGTGGGGCGCGGGGGTGCCTCTCCCCCTTGGGTGTGGCTTGGTGCTTGCTTTGTCTCCTGGTGGCCTTGGGGGCGGGCCCCGCGGTGTGCGGGCCCGGGGCGGCCTGCCTCGCCGGTTTGGGGGGTGGGTGTGCTGGGGGGGTGCTGGTGTCCTCACCGGGGTTGGGGCAGGGTTGTTTGGCGCCTCGGGATGATGCTGTTTACTGGGGGGGCGGCGTTAGCTGTTCCGATGGTTGAGGTTGCTTTCGGCCGCCTGGTGGGTATGTCCTGCCATCTGCGGACTGGTGGGTGGGTCCGGGGCATCTTTGGCTGGGGGCTGCTGTCCCGCGCTGGATGTGTGCCGTTGGGGTGCCTCCGTCCCCGCGGTGGGGGTCGCCGGTTGCTCGCGGGCCGGCGGGGGGCGCTGCCCTGTGACTTGCGCTGTCCGGGGGGCGGCGGGCCCTGGGCTGCTGGCCTTGTGCCGTCTGGGGCTGTGCGGTCCTGCTGGGCTGTGGCCGGGACCTGGGCTGGGGTGGGGGGCGCGTCCCGGGGGGCTTGGCCCGGGGGCTTGCCCTTGGGGGGTCCTGGTCCCTGGGGGTGCTTCTGGGGCCCGGGGTGCTTGGCCGGCTGGCCGGGCCGGTCCTGGCGGGGGTCTTCTGGGGCGGGTGGCGCGTGCCGCGCCCTTGCATACCTTCTGGTGCGGCCCCTGTTTGGGCAGTCCCCCGTGAGGCAGAGTGTCGGGGTTAAATTAGGGGGCCACATCCCGGCGGGGCGGTCTGGCTTGGCCTCTGGAGGGGGCCCTGGCTTTAAAGAACTGAAGCTCGTGGCGCGGGCGGCATCGGCATCTGGGGCGCCCGGGGGGCTAGGTTGGGGTGCCTCGGGACCGGCGGGGGGACTCCCAGCGGCCCCCTGGTGCCTTATGCGGCTTGGGGTGTGGTCGTTCGCCCTGGGCGGGCTGCTCCTGGTGCTGCATCCATTCCGGGTCCTCCTGGCCTGGGGTCGGGTCCTTGCTGGCTCTGGGCTCACCGGCGGGGGCCCGCCGGCTGCCCGTTCGGCGTGGCTCTGGTCGTCTGCTGGGCGTGGGCTTTGGCTCCTCCGCTGGGGTCTCGGGCGGGGGGCTCTCTGGGCCCTCCCCTCGGGGGGCTGGGCGCGGGGGTGTGGGTGGTGGTGGGGGGGTGGGGGGCTGGGGGGCCTGGGGGTTGGGGGTTGGAGTCGGTGGCGTGGTGCGCTGGGTCCTTGGCTCCTTGGGGGCTTTTCGGGTGTGTATGGGGGGGGCAATGGCAGCCTCTCGGCTTGGGACCTTGGGGGCGTTCGGGGGGCTGCTTGGCCGTGGGGTGGTCGCCGGGGGCCCCTAGATCTCTCGCTCTTTCTGCTGGCCCGACTGCTTCTTCGGGCCCGGGGACGGCTTATGGGTTTTGCAGTAGCGGCTCTTGGAATCACATTTGTCATGGACGCACTGGCCTCGGGCTGTGGGATAACACTCATACTGGGCTCAACCATAGACACGTTGTTCCCAAATACCTGTTTTATGTAACTTCCACTCACTTCCTCCTCTGCTCACAGCCACCATCATTATTCCTAAGCCGCACACTGGTCACCAGACTGGCTTGATAACACAACAATAAGCACAATATACACAACCACAATTTCACATCACATCACTTGAAACTTATTGATTATTCCCCACCCATTCGTTTTCCTATCTTGTATCCCTCCTCCCTGTTAACTCCCCCCCCCCACCCCCCTCACCCTGGTGTAACACTGCCCTCTCTCTTTTACATCCTCCCTTTAATAAAGTATTTACCCTTCCCTAGGGAGGGCTGGTGATGGTCACAATTATGCAATGAAATAAATTCATTTATTTAATTGCAATAATAAAATATGCATTGCTGTTAAAAGATTGCACTTCTTGTAGTGTTAACCTTCAACAGCATGTGCAAACAAGGTGAAAAAAAAAAAAAAAAAAAAAAAAAAAAAAGTAATATTTGACTCCCAAATAAATAAGAAATCAACTTTTGTTTTTTTCCCCCCTGGGCCCCAAATCGAAAATCGAGATCCGAGCGTCGATGTGTACACATCCATAGATTATACCTACCAAATTTCAGCCCGATCCGTTCACCAATAACAGAGGAGTTGGGATTTTAACTAGTGTACACAACAAGAACAACAACAACAAAGTGAGTGGCGTTTTGAGTCTGGTAGCGCAGCCTAAAAACATGGTTAAAGTCATGGGTTTTTAAGTTGACTCAACCTTCAGCGAATGGATGCAGATCACAGTCGTTTGGCTGTAATTAGGTTTCCTGCTGGAAAACGCATGAAGTTTACCTGCTCTGTGTTTCTTCCTGGTTCCTCGTCACATTGTTTTTGCGTTGCTCAATAGAGCAGGACGATCAGGAAATTTTGGCACATGACAAATTATCTTTGTCATCACGACCGTGGTGTTGGAAATAGATACAGTAGTAGCTCTAAACTTGTTAAAATGTGTCTGCTCAACTGTCAGTGTTTTTTTTTAACATCTAAATTAAAATGAACAATCATTGTTTGCTGTATTATCGTCCCACCTTACTCATCACAGTTCAGGGACTATTTCTACACAAACGTCTGTTTGTCAATATGTCATTTTCTACCACACACTCATGATGACTCAGCTGTAAGTTTCCAAGTAAGTCCTTCATTCTTCTCACACTTACATAATTTGTGTCTGGGTGGTTCACAGATGTGTTGGACTGGTTTGTTGCCAAAGAAACCTAATAATTATTTTCAGTGTAAAAAAACTGAGTGAACCTGAGCAGATGATTTATTTACTCCACATTAATGTGACGTAGATAAACTGAATAATATACAAACTCCAAACACAAAACAACTGTAAAAGGCTGCACTAACACCAGTATGTTGCAGACAAACTGATTCCTGCAGACGTTGTTGTGTTTATGTGTGTGGACTCATTGAAGTGAACAGTAATGATGTAAAAAAATGCCCTTTCACTGAATCCTTGTCATGTAGTAGAATTAAAAAACGGAATTCAAACATTGCTTGTGTTCCTCCCTAAGAGAGGCTCTTCATTTAGCGCTTCCTCTTTTGTCGCTCTTTCTTCAAGACAGGCTGCAATCAGGAGGAAGAGACGGGGGCTCACTTCCTGTTGACGTAACCACCATCAAAACTACGTCTCCAGTTCTTCTGTTAGCTTATCTCACTTCCTAGTGTTGCTTTTGTCTGCTCAGAAAACCAAATTTGAGTGACTACAGGCCATGGTTACATGGTTTTTTAATTCAGAATTCATTATTCAGAAGAACGTTATGTGTTCACGTCTATCGAGAAAAACACACACAACAAACCTTTTCTTTTCAGCTACAACTTAGAAGACCACATAATAATTTCATTTTCATTTTGATTGTAGTTTTAAAGCAGCAGCCTGACAATAACACACTGTTTCACTTTGGTCAGCTGAGCAGGAGGAGGAGATAGAATAACGGAGAACTATACAGGATTTTGAGTGGAAGGAGAACTTAGTGAAGCTCCGCGCCCTGGTGCAAGGCTTCATGTTTGCTGATGTCCGTGTGTGTTGATGCTTCTGTCTATCCACTCTTTTCATTATATTCATATCTTCTAAGGCTCTTATTAAATTAATAGTCTTGGTTCGAGTCCAACACTTGCTTTTTGGCTGCCATGTTGAATCGTCACCGGCGCGTCATCGTAACAGGACAAGCATGCACAGAACGACCGGTGTCATGGTCTGAGTTTACCTCCGTACTGAGATTCTCTTACAATCACAGCATGTGACTGCTACGTACCCAGCACGGGTACATGTGTATCTGTACTGATAAAAAAAAATAAAAATGCTTAAAACATCACATCAGTCGGCTATTGATAAAAAAATCGACCAATGATTAAAAAAAAATGATTATCATGATCAGATTTATATGAATACAACAGCTTATTATTGTACAGTTACATTAGATGAACTGTTATTTATTGCAATGTATATTATAATCATATTTTTTTGGAAAATAAATGACCTTTCACCATGAAGAAGATTAACCTCTATCTTTTCTTTGTGGCGGTGGAACCTCTCCTTTTTATTGAGCAGTTGTACATTTTTCCCCAAGAAAAGGAGCCATTCAGCACTCGTCAAGTAACATTAGCTTTGAAATTGAATTTTTAATCTCAGCACGGCGGAAGTAGCAAAGCTCACAGCGGAACTAGCAAAAACTCATTTTCCGGTAGTGCGCATGCTCATAATCAATCTCAGTATGAGGTAAACTCAAACCGTGACACCAGAAGTTAATTAAAAGTGGAACAAAACATATACAAGATTGAGGAATTATTCCATTTGGAAAAATCAGAATAAACCAGCCACTTAATTCAGATTCAAGTTTAATTTGGAATGGTCATTTTCATTCTGAATTAGGTGTTTACAAGGTCATTTTAAATCTTTTTCAAAAAGTATTTAAATTTTTCTTCTGAATTCAAGCTCTTGCATGTCAACGTAGCCTGTGTTGTACAAGGCTGTGTTGTGTTCAGGACCACATTATCCGAGACCAAGACTTTCCTGAGACCAAGACAAGACTAAGACTTTTGGGAGTCGAGACTGAGTCAAGACCAAGACCATAAAATCAGTCTAAAAAACCATGAAAAGGTTCAACAGTTAAAGAATATTCTCTGTTAGTTTTAGTTTTGGTAACACTTTAATTGAAGTTTTGTACATAAAGGCTGACATTATTATGACATGACACCTGTCATTAGCATGAATAAGGTGTTATGAAGGCTGTCATTAAGGTTACCCTAACCCTTTGTTACCCTAACTCCACTAGATCCCTCCACCTAACCCAAAAAATGCCAACATAGCTCCAAAGGTGTCATAATTTAGCGAACAACACTTAATGACAGCCTTAATGACACCTTATTCATGGTAATGAGATAAAATGACAGCGTAATCTCAGCCTTGTGTATAAAACTTCAAGTAAAGTGTTTCCTTTGTTTCTTTAAAATACATTTGACAGATAAAAAAAAAGGGTACCACATGAATCGAAGATATTTATTGTTTTACTAAGTTTTTCTCCTCATTATCATGTTAGTAAAGTTGAAGAATATCAGAAATCAGTGCTGGTCTTGACAAAAAAGTCTAGAGTTTGGGCACTCCGAGACCGAGTAAAGATGCTTTCAACTCCGAGACAAGACCAAGAGAAAATCTAGTCTGGCGTAGGGGTGGGTACCTCACGATACGATACACGATACAAAGCTCACGATAACAATTATCTCACGATACTGCGATTATCGTTATATATTGGTCAGAAATCAATCTACGATAATCTGACATAACAAGAAAATTTTTTTATTTTATATCTCTGAAAGACAATACATTGAAAAAGTGTCCTGTGAACAGTGACACTATTTTAGTGCAACATTTCTGTAAATAAGTGTCAACACACCAATGTAAACAAAAAAGTATCTCCAATAGTGCTTTCTGTAAACAAAAAGGGGTCTTTCTTACCAGTGACATCATTATAGTGCAATATTCCAGTAAACAATATATTTGTTTATTCAACAAACAGTGACAACATTTCTGTGAAGACCTACCTGCACATGTTGGTGAAAAAGCAGAAAAGGTTTAAAAATAGCTAAAAAAAATTTGCGGAAGCATATCGATAATCGATCGTGTGAAGAAAAAAACGTGATTTATTAGGGATGTAACGATTCACTCAACTCCCGATACGAATCGATTCACGATACTGGGTTCACGATACGATTTTCTCACGATTTATTTTACAAAATGGGAATGTGGACAAATGACTGAAAAATATTCCTTTATTTTTTTGGGGAAAATACTATACTATTTTCCTTTTATTTTTCATTGTCAAAAGAATCCCTTGATAAACTATTCTAAATGATGCAATTTAACTAAATAAATAAATAAAGGAATAATACAAATGAAGAAGCCTATTAATTTAAATTCTGGTTCTATAATAAACAATTCAAAACTGCGTAATAGTTCTTTTTAAAAGTGCAACTGAAAATGTATTTTGTGCATTAACAATTGGACTTTAAGAAAAAAAAAAACAGTCATTTTACTGTATTTACGTCAGATATTTGTTTAGACCAGCAGAGGGCGCTGGTAACCCAGTGGTCGGTTGGCATGCAGTTATTCCACCAGTGAAGAAGAGAAGCTATGCTAGCAGACAGAGCTAATAGAAAAACCTGACTTTTACAGATATTCACGTAATATTACAGATATTCTTTCGGTGCTAAAGGAGTAAAGAATCATTTATGAGCATGGTTAACAGTAAATGGCGGCCAGAAAGAAAGTAGTAGCAGATTCCGCCCGTCACGTCCGCTTCTGGAAGGATTAATATATAGCTCTGCTGGTTAAAAAAAGTACTGCGATTCAATTTTCAGAGCATCGATGTGAACCGTGGTACCTATGAATCGATTTTTAACTGCCTTACGATTAATCGTTACATCTCTATGATTTATCGTCACACTCCTAGTCTGGAGTACACCAACATTATTGTACAAAGGCCTGTATTCAAGTGATTCCATTGATTTGCATATTATAAATGTTGTCTTCTTTCTGCAGATATGAGTACCACTGGGCTGATGGCACCAACATCAAAAAGCCCATTAAATGCTCCGCACCCAAGTACATCGACTACCTGATGACGTGGGTGCAGGATCAGCTGGATGATGAGACGCTGTTTCCTTCAAAGATCGGTGAGTGGAAGTGAAAACCGGCTAACATTCTGAGTTCAAAGCTGTGCTAACACGAGCAGTAAGTAATTCGCGTACTTCCCTGTGAGTCAAAACTTTTTTTTCCTCTGTCTTGGTTAATTACTATTTAAAATGTCATGTCTGTCCCCAGCGTGTTTTGACCAGACAAACCTGTGTCGTGTTTGGCTGTAAACCTAAACATAGCAACAAGGAAACCAAAGGCAACAGTCAGTAATTTACTGTCCAAGTCAGTCACATGACTTTAAGTCAGACTGAAGCGTGACTCGCCTGCAAAGAAGCCAACAAAGGACAAAAAGCTCCCCAAACACAACCCTCCTCACTGCTGGGTTTTACATGTTTACTTACCACAGCTGTTGTGGTTTGAGTTTTCCTTCACTTTGAACTTCTCAAACGGCAGCGTGGGAAAGTCCAGGACTTCTGCTTATTTATCTATGAGTGAAAGTAATAAAACTGAAATGTATCTCTTTGTGTTCCCAATGATACATTTACAGTGCGGTGCTGATCAACACTGATTTCCTCCATTTCATTTATTCACTTGGTAAATTGAGGCTTTTGTGGTTTGGGATATATTTCTTGCTCTTAAAACTGCTATCAGATAAAACTGTTTCATGAGAGAGTGTCTACGGCACAGATGGACCACTTTATTCACAGCTTTCTCTCTGGACACCAGGGCTATAAATAGTATTTTATTATGAAATTTAATTGATTTGTTTTTTTTTCAAGCAGAAACAAGAAAAGAAAAGGAACAAAATAACTCTGTGTACAAGGAAACTCCAACAGAGAAAAGCAATCAGATGTTCAAACTAATATTAATTCATATTTAATAATATATTATTAAAACTATTAAAATTTTGTGTGTGTGTGTGTGCGTGCGTGTGTGTGTGCGCGCGCGCGCGCGTGCGTGTGTGATGATTTGCAAAGATGGTTTGGGTTAGATTACGTCACGAGAGTCCAACATTATTTGTGAAACCTTTAATTACCACCAACCGGTGAATGACTCCCACAATACGAAATACATTGCAATATCACGTGTGCGTGGACCTTTCTTGATTCATATATTTGTATTTATCTGCTTTTTTCTTTCTGGCATTTTTCTCAACTGACTGATAAACTACTGCCATCAATTAATTAATATTATTTCTTCTTCTCCCACCCTCATCCAGTTATTTTCTTCTCTCTCTCTCTCTCTCTCTCTCTCTCTCTCTCTCTCTCTCTCTCTCTCTCTCTCTCTCTCTCTCTCTCTCTCTCTCTCTCTCTCTCTCTCTCTCTCTCACACACACACACTTTATTATTGTAAAGCGAAGGATTTTTAGATATTTGTAAATGTCGTTTCGGGTGTGTTGTTGTGGACTTACACTGTTGTCTTTGTCATTATCTTGTACGTCTGTTGCAAAGTAAAACAAAAAAACTTTATTCACAGCAGGGGCCACAGAAATGTAGAAATGTGATTATCTGACTGAGGGCCACAACATTATCAGCATTTAGAATAATGACCAATCTGATTACCGTACGTGTTTTTTTGTTTTATTTTTTATTTTTATTTTTGTATATTTCTCATTTGTGTATGTTGTCTTGTTTTTAATCGTTCTGTGTATTTTTTGGCCATTTTGTGGAATTTATTTACGTTTTGTGTATTTAACTTCTTATTCTGTGTATTTTTGTTTTTGTACATTTTTCTGTTATTTTTGTTTTTGTACATTTTTCTGTTATTTTTGTTTTTGTACATTTTTCTGTGTATTTTTGTTTTTGTACATTTTTCTGTTATTTTTGTAGTCATCTTAGTGCTCATTGCATGAAAACTTTGGGTGTAACTCTGAGTGCACATTGTGTCGTACGACAGGACCAACGTGTGATTTATGACACTTTCGTATATGACCAATCAGAGCTTACCAATGATCTGGTGTTCATAAATGCGATGGGTGAATTTAATCGTCATTAACATGTTACGCCCCAAATATTCCTGGTTTGGAGGCCCCGCCCACTGAGATCAAACAAACATTGGCAAGGGAAAAAACTTTTCCGAGATGAAAATCGTCATCCTCACAGCTGAGGTGAAGATAAACAAAGATGTGCTTTTCGGTGGTGTAAAAATTGGAATTTAAGGATCTCATTCGAACTGACTCAGGCCGAGGTTTGAAGTAAATTCTCAATATCTAATTTAACCAATGCCTACATTTTACTCACCCACAGCATAAAAGTGTAAATCCCTGCTATTTGATCAACACAATTCTTTACGTTTTGGTCTAGAATAAGTAAACGAGTCAGGCTGGCGAGTGCGAGTCTGTGTATGTTTTCACTGTATTAATTTATATTTTATTGTTTAATTTATTTATTTATTTTTTTCAGTGTAAGATGACCTTGAGAGGTTTTGAAAGGCACCTGAGAAATAAAATGTAGTATTATTATTACTACATGTTTCAACTGTCAACTTTGAGGCGTCTGCTGATCGCTTTGATGTGTCCACATCAAAGCGATCAGCAAACACCTCTGAAAACAAAACAAGTTGTCTGAATAAGTTAATACCTTAACTTAATAAAAGGACTTCCTGGTAAAATAAACATCAAATATTGTCATCTTTCGTCCCACAGGTGTTCCCTTCCCCAAAAATTTCATGTCCGTGGCCAAAACCATCCTGAAGCGGCTTTTCAGGGTTTACGCCCACATCTACCATCAACATTTCGACTCCGTCATGCAGCTGCAGGAGGAGGCTCACCTCAACACGTCCTTCAAGCACTTCATTTTCTTTGTGCAGGTCAGACTTTTACAATGCAGTGTGAACACAGTCACGTCTGTTTGTCTGAAAGGACTGTTTTAATGTAAGATTTAAAGTGTTAAAGTTATTTGTTTTTTTATTTTGTCTTGTAGGAGTTCAGCCTCATCGACAGACGAGAGCTCTCCCCGCTGCAGGACTTGATCGAGAAACTGGGGTCCAAGGACAGATAGACATTTCAGCACATTTCCCCCACTTTCTTTTTCCTCTTTTTCTTTTTCTCCTTAGATCCTCTTCGCTACCTTTTCTACCTCTTTCTCCTTTAGTCTCGCCTTTTAAAAATCTGTGCCTTCACATTTCCTCAATTTTGTACTCTACCTTTTCCTTTTTCTCTTGGACACTGCCTCGAGCCTTTTTATATATATATATATATATATTTTAGTCCCTATAGATCATCTGAAATAGTGCAAGTGGGGCAAGTATTTTTCCACAGATCTACTGAATTTTGTAATGGACCAAGCACACCTGAAAGTGAAAGTCAAAACAGCTTTTTACATTTTTGTATTAGAAGCTGGTGCACTGCGCTTTTTCTAAATCACTTTGTATTGACTTTAGGTAGATTTTTTAAACAGTGACTGACCAAATATCACAAACATTTTTCATGTCTTTCATTTGTGCATGGCAGTGTTAATTCAGACAGCAAATGTTGATTAAATTTTAGTCAAAGTCTTTTGACTAAAATGCAACTTAGCGGTAATTTTAGTCAAAATATAGTAATTAGTACTATTTAAGTTATGTATTTTAGTTTTAGTTGACTAAAGGACATTAAGATTTTAGTCGACTATTAGTGCATTAATTCCAATTTCATTTATTCAGACAACTTTTTTTCAGGAAATTTACTTTTGATCTCCTGACATGTTTCGACTGCCAACTGTCAGTCTTCCTCAGAGGTGTTTACTAATTGCTTTGATGTATTTCAAGTCTGCAATATCAGACAGCTGCAGAAAAGAAAATTACATCATGGATATGGACAACGCAAAAGTAATTGGGACAGAAGGAAACAAACCCAAACTTGTGGCGATACATCAAATCAATTAGTAGATGCCTTTGAGGTAGACTGACAGTTGGCAGTCCAAACATGTCAGGAGATAAAAGTAAATTTCCTGATAAAATTTGTCTGAACAAATGAAACCTGAACATATTAGTCCATGCATTGTTTTTAAATATTCAGTTACCATTGATCAACCCGACATGAGATGGTGTTAATGTTTGTAAATACACAAAGATAGATTTGATGTGGAAGACCACATTGGACGTCTTACGACCAGCTACTGTAGCTTCCTGTTGGATCACTTACCGGCTTGTCCTGCTTTCCACGCAACAAAACTAGTTTTGATTGGATACCTTCCAAAAAGAACGATTTCGTGGATTTTGTACCATGTGAACATCATAGTTTCATTTTTATTAGTTTATGAAAGTATCAATATATTTTTATTTAGTTTTCATTCACATGTATTTTAAAAAAAAACTAGTCACAGTCTTATGGAAGCCCATTCCCGCCAGTCAGAAAAACCAAAAAAAAAAAAAAAAAAAAATGCATCTCGCCTGTAATAAAAACCTAAGAAAAGCAAAATAATAATAATAAAAACAGATCAAGTCATAATTACTATCTCATAATTATGAGATACTAGCTTATAATTACATCAATTAAAGCACTGAGTATCTATAAAAGGCGCTATGTAAAATCCAATGTATTATTATCTCATAATACAAGATACTAAGTCATAATTGAGATACTATCTTATAATGCGAGATACTAAGTCATAATTATGAGATAGTATCTTATAATTACATCGATGTAAAGCAATTTGGGTATTTATGAAAATGCTATGTCAAATCCAATGTATTATTATAATATAATATACTAAGTCATAATTATGAGATACTATCTCATAATTATGACTTTTTTTTTTTTTTTAACTTTTCCCAGTTTTTTGTGTTTTTACTGGCGGAAATATGCTTCCATACAGTCTAGTTATTGTCACACATAAAAATGTTGTTTTATATTGATGTCTTACGTACACATCGATTGATCCTATTTGACATGACTACATGTGAGTTAGAGCTTTTTGGGGTTTCACAAAAAATACGCCTCTAAATGCAAAATTTTGTGCCTTTTTGACAGATTTTCTAAACAAAATAAGGATTTCACTTGAAGATAAAACACCACTGTCTTCCTTCCCATTTACCGAGCTAATCCTTGCCATTCAATTATGTTCTAGCTTTTTAAAGTAAGACTTTTCTCTTTTGCTGTCACTTCCTCTTATTTGTGAAACTCATTTCTGGTATTTTTTTTAGTTTTCTTCTCAATCATTTCCCCTAGACTAAAAATTCATTTTTTTTTTTTTTTTGTTTTTTTTTTTTTTTTTTTAATCAACGCCTGTACATCTGGGATGTATTATGTTCTGATGCTTAATTAAGTTTGTTCATACCCATTCTTATTCAGGTTTCAACAGCAGGGCTGTGTGTGAACTGCCATCTTTTTTTAAAAAATTGATGTAGAACATGGTCAAGATGAATGTTGCAACCGAAAAGTGATTAAAAACTTTTTTTAATGCTGGACCTACTCTGTATCGGACAATCGTGTAGTTAGTTATAGTTAAATGTGTAACCAGAATGTATCTTAAATTAGTTGAAGAGATTAGCACCATGATAGAAAATCTACTTTCATTTCAGTTTTAAGCAATCTAAATGTCAATTTGCAAAGAAAATGAACAATACTTTTTTCTAAAATGCATAGCTTTTCAACTCATATTAAAAACAAAAACTTTTCTATTCATATGCACAATGCAAAACTCAATTTTCTTTGACTCTGTGGGCTTTAAAGAATGATCATTTTTATGTAGAAAAGCTGTCCGATCATTGGTGAAGACGGGTCTCGTTTGGAGCTCGTCAAAGGGATGTATGAACCACGTCCGTAAAATTTCTGTAAATAAGATCAGTGTTTATCTAAACCAGGTGTGTCAAACTCATTTACGGTCAGGGGCCAAATACAAAGTAGTTTTAATCTCAAGTGGACCATAGACCATCTTAAGTTTGCACTTCCATGTATAACTGATATATGCAATATATAAGGCACCTACAATATCCATTCAATAAATGACATGTCATGTCCTGATCTGCAAATATTTTTGTGTTTCATTGAACATTTTTAATTCAAAGGGACTGACAAATGTATCAATATATGAATTGTTTGGTCATTTACACAATAATTCATGTTTGTAATTTTATTTTTTACCTTTTGCTTTCGGGCCAATTAGGAGACTCTAAAGGGCTGGATTTGGCCCCCGGGCCTTGTGTTTGACACGTGATCTAAACGAAGCTGTGCCTTACAGTGATAGAAATGTCAGATGTGACAGTATTGAAACATTAATTCAATAAACACTGAAAGGACAACTGTTGTTTTTGTGTATGTTTGGCAATTACATGGACCATACATGGACCAATGCTTTTCTATGTCTACTCTATGAATCCAATGCTTAACATACTTTGACACATTCATATATTCCAGGACACACTGATGGCATCAGTGATTTTATAATCACACAGTCAAGATGTGCTTTAGGTGCAAATTACAAAAGAGCTGATGATGAAGATGTGCTCTGTTCTTTTAACCAATCAGACCAGATTGTTAATGTTAATCTTTTAATTTCTACATCAGATGCTTGTGACCTGCCTAATCTATCTATAAAGCAAGGAATGTCTCTGTCTGTCTGTGTGTGTGTGTGTGTGTTCCTCAAATATCTCTGTGCATCAGGCTCAGACTCACCTGAGACTTTCAACATGGCTGCTGCTTCGTTCAAGGGTGTGCAACATCGGATTTGTTTGGACTGCAATGATACTGTTAATTATTTCATAAAACTGTCTTAAATGCAGCTTTGGGGAACAGCTCAATGTTGACAGGTAGTCATGGTAACTCAGGATAAGTTGAAATCTGCGTAGAATCTACAGGAGTGACTGCACAAAGGGCTTTTTAAAAAACGACTGAAGTGGGTTTAATATCCTTAAAAATAAAAAAAATAAAAAAACCCAGTAAATGTTGACCAGCAGGTGTCCTCAGTGAGCAATGTTTGTAACTAAGGTCAGTAACAATAATTTGTGTGTGGGAGAGATTCAGACTTTAATTTGCATTAGGAATTGAGTGTTTACAAGGCCAGATTAAAGAGGATTAAACTTTTATTCTGAATAAAAGAGGAATTAAAGCTCCCACGTAAACCATCCATGAACAAGCTACTTAACCTAGCCTATTTTTCTATAGCAATAGAACTGCATTAGTAACCTTAATTCAAGATTTATTACAAAATCAAATCAGTTTCACTATTACTGAAGCGTAATGCATTCACTTGAAAAACAAAAATCTACTGTATTTTTTCTGAACATTTACATTTTTTTTTGTGTTTTTCAGAGTAATATTTTCTGTTTTTCGTGCTATTTTTTTCCACTGCACACCGGGCGGATCCAGTATTTTCAGCAGTCTCCTGATTGTATCTTGATTGACCACATAGCCAGCCTGAATGCACTTCAAATGCATCATTTTATATCCATGGAACATGCCATATCGCTGAAAAACATAGCATGGAAAAAAAAATAAAAAATAGCAAACTGAAACAAATTTGCACGAAAAACTGACATTTTTTTGTCAGAAAAACTGAAAAAAATAGGCCGAAAACGAACCAAAAAAATAAATAATTCATAATTGTTTTTTTTCTTATGTTTATTTTTTTTCTTTTTTCTGGTGAATGCAGTACGCTTCTGTACACTATCATTCAGTCTGTGTACAAAACAGCAGAGAGAATGGGATATCCTGAGTCACAGTTCAGGGACTGTATTAAACTCAGAGAAGGTAATGGAAAAGTAAGAAGTCAGGTCAAGCTGCGTTGCCAGGTTGGGTGAGATCCCCGACCAATAAGTAAGGTTTGACATTAATTTGCAAACTAATAATGCAGGTGAACTAAACTGGGGCTAGTTTAGGACTTTTATCATGTGAGCAAAAACACTAGTATATTAGTGAAACAGATTTAGTTGCAGTACAAAGATGTATGTTATAGGGTTGAATAAATTAAATGAAAAAGACACTACAGTGAGTACCACAAATATTGATCCGAGGGTCACATTATAGTAACATTCACGTCGGTATTTAGAACAATGACTAATCGGAGCGTTATTACAGGAAAGAACAAAGGGTTCTGTGTGTGCTTTCCCAATTTGTGTTTTTGGAGTCCTTTAATGATATTACTCAAAATAATTTTTGTCCATATATATATATATATATATATATGGACAGAAAGAGATCCAAAAAATGCACAAAATGAATTAAAAACTTTTAGAAAATGTATAGAACCACAAAAAAAAAAAAAAAAAAACAGGAATAAAGAAAAAAGAATAATAAATTGTATTGTTAATGCGGGAATTTTACCACTGTATCTGGCAACACTGTTGTCAAGCTAGTTACTAATCGCTGTGGTGTTAGCCGTCCTCCTCCGTGAGTTTGTAGGGTAACAAACACTAACAGGTTAACAGCGGCTTCATAGTTTGGCTTTCCTTTTCTGTGGTTCGAGTCCCTAAAAGCCGCCGTAGCAGCGGACCGAGTGGCTCGGGTCGGCACTCCGTGAAAAGTCGGCTACGTCGCTACGTGGTGCTGCTGTTGCTACGTCTGTGGATGCTAGGCTAGGCTACGTTCTTGCCAGTGCTACAAAATGGTCGTAGACTGAGCTGGACCGGGACGGACACTCACGGTGAGTTTAATGGACATAACCGTCTGTATGTGTACTAGCAGCTAGCTTTAAGGCTCAGTCTGCTCCGGTTCTGGTCTGTGCTGTCTGTTAACTGGACGTTCAAAGGGCTGCTGTGTCCGTGCGACAGACTGAGGCTCATGATTCCTAAGATATGCAAATAGAGTTTGAAAGCATTGTGACAGTTTCACTAACATGCATCTACCAGGACAGACGAGTTGTCAAACTTGGTCAGGTATTTATTTAATGTTAAGTGGGCCAGACCAGTAAAAAAAAAAAAAGCCAATACAAAAAAACCCCCATCATTTTAATAACACATACACTAGTGCTGGGTAGTGCTGTGCGATATGGAGAACATTTTATATCACGATATAGTTCGATTTATATCCGGATATCGATATATAACCCGATAGAGTATTTCTTCCTTAAAATTAGATGAAATGATTGAAAAATTGCTATTCATTGTGTATATATATATATATATATATATATAGTTGGTGCTTTTACTTTAAGAATCTTCTCAATGAAGAAATATTTGTGACGTTTTCTCACATGTACTGTTGTCACATGTCTCATGTGTTCTGATTTGTACATTTGTATTGGTAGAGTTTTGAGATATTCTCGTATTCCGTACCTGAGATTGCACACATAGACATGGTCAGAGGTTTTGCTTTGGTGAATCAATCAATCAATTTATTAAAGATGAACAGAACTGAATCAACAACAATATCAAGTCAATAGGAGAGCAGGCACTCATCTAAAACACAGCTGTGGGCGACGTCAGGGTCTTCTCACTCCCTGTGCCCCGAATGTAGTTTTCTCAACATTTTTCTTCTATGTAGTTTTCTAGTGTTTATCTTCCCATGGCTGGGACATGTGACTTCTTTTGTTATGACACGTAATACATTTGTGATTGTCAGGGTTAAACATGAGCTCATCAAAGATAAAGACATGCATGCAGGAAGAAATGTACAAGTTTACGTATATCTAACAGTATTATTTTCATTAGAAGATGGTTTACATTTAGAAATCAAACCATCAGTTATTTAAATTTGCATTTACTGTTGATTTAAAGCAATACAAATTATCTACAAAATTATGGTTGATTTATTATTCATCATTTAGGGGTCTATTGTGTCTGCTTTATTTGATTTATTAATTTGCTTTAACTGTTTTTTTTGTTAATCTTACTGTCTGGTGATCATACAGGTGCATTTTTTAAAAAAAATTAGAATATCATGAAAATGATCAATATTTTTTGTCACTCATTTCAGAAAGTCAAACCCATATATGATATAGGCTCATGACACAGAGTGAAATATTTCAAGCCTTTATTTCTTGAAATTTTGATGATTATGGCTTACAGATAATGAGAACCCAAAATTTGGTGTCTCGGAAAAGTAGAATATTAAATAAGATCAATAAAAAGAATGATATTTTAAAGGAAAATGTAAGGCTTCTGAAAAGTATGTTCATTTCTATGCACATGGTTGTGCCTCCTTTTGCATGAATAACTGCATCGATGTGGCGTGGGGGTGATCAACCTGTGGTACTGCTCAGACGTAATGGAAGCCCAGGTTGCTTTGATAGGAGCCTTTAGGTCATCTACATTGTTGAGTCTGGTGTCTCTCACCTTCCTCTTCACAATACCCCATAGATTATCTATGGGGGTCAGGCCAGTTTGTTGGCCAATCAAGCACAGTAACACCATGGTCAGTGAAGCAGCTTTTGGTACCTTTGGCAGTGTGGGCAGGTGCCAAGTCCTGCTGGAAAATGACATCAGCATCCCCATAAAGCTTGTCAGCAGCAGGAAGCTTGAAGTGCTCTATAATGTCCTGGTAGATGCTGCATTGACTGTGGACTTCAATAAAACACTGTGGACCGACTCCAGCAGATGACATGGCAGCCCAAATCATCACAGACTGCGGAAACTTCACACTGGACTTTAAGCAACGTAGATTCTGAGCCTCGACTCTTGCTCTAGACTCTGGGACTTTGATTTCCTAATATTACGCAAAATTTATTTTCAGAATCCACGTTGCTTGAAGTCCAGTGTAGGTACCAAAAGCTGGTTCACTGACCATGGTGTTACTGTGCTTGATTGGCCAGAAAACTGGCCAATCAAGTTGTCAAGACAGTGCTACAGAGAGAACTTTTACCTGCTACTATCACCTCCTCGCTGATTCTCCTCCACGCCAAATCCTTCCTAGTCTAGTCCTGGTTATAAAGGCCGTGTCATACAGCTCCAGGTGGTCACACACAGCTTCTACTCCATGGTTGAATGGGTGAACAGACTGGTGTCTGTGTTAATGTCACGTCATCGTCACCAAAGACTCTGATTGCGTTCAGCATCAATGTCTGATCACTAGCAGTGTGACTCTGAAGTTCTGTATGTTTGAAAACAGGTTTATGTTTTAAAATCTACAAAGGTTTGAACTTTGAGATTGTTTAAACATGAGAGAAATATTAATTCCTGTCTGAGAAAAGTGTATAAAGTGTGTGGTGAGGGGTTTTACAGTCTTAAAACATGTTTAATAATAGTAAAAAATAAAGCTGACTACTTCGTGGATTTTGCCTATTGTGGGTTATTTTTAGAACGTAACCCCTGCGATAAACTAGGGACTACTGTATTTTAAAAAAGGTCATACGTTCGTGCGTTATGTATGTAGATATTTACATGGGAGTGGAAAAAGTGGTTTCAATAACAACTGTCTACTACTATTTTTGGGTGTTCTTTTAAAATTCTTCATGTTTGTGTATTTGTGTTGGCACAGAGGTTTTTAGTATTGATGCGGTGTTATACATATAAACCATTATATTCATGAAGAGGGTTTTTTTTTTTTTGCCTTTTTATGGCGTTTAAAATTCCAAATGAAAATAAAATAATTCATCTGATTAACCAATGTTTTCTCTCTATTTTAGGTGAAGTCATGGCAGATGAAAACACACATTTTTGTGGTAATTGGTAAGGACTCAAGTTATATACTTGTGCATGTGTAAAGAAATTTTACTGCCAGTGAGTGCAAAGTTCTCTAAGGAAATGTACATTTTTTTGCATTTCTTACTAGCAAACACGAAATTCCAGAGGCCAACTTCACCACCCATGAGATTCACTGTCGCAGAAACATCGCTTTGTGCGATGTTTGCCAGGAGCCGGTGCCTCGGTCAGACTTGCAGGAGCACAAGCAGCAGGAACACGCTCAGGTAACGACAGACTCTGCAACACATGGATGACCAGAACAAACAGAAACATGACGGTTATACCTCACACTGTGATCTCTTTAGTAAACTGAGTTATCTTCTCCAGAGGAATCTTCTCTGCTCCAACATCATTATTACATGAGTACCAAACAAAGATGAGACGCTAACATTAGCTTGCTGAGCTGCTCCGTCTTTGCTAACAGTGATCGGCCTGTGTGAGCTAACGTCCAGCTACTGTTTAATGAGGCTCTGCTTCAACGATGTTGAATTATTGCTGAAAGTTTTGTGTTGTGCAGTTTGCATTAAACTTCGAAAGCTTCAAATGCGCTCGAACATTGCTCAGTTATTGTTGCTTTATATTTATCACACTTAGATTTATATGAAAACACATGTTGCCGTTACATTATTGGGCATAAAAGCATTTTTGCTTCTGCCTGTTTCAGTCTTGTTATATATTTTTAAATTGTGATTTGTGTTTGAATATTTTTTTGTTAGACTGAAATAAACTGAAACTGAACTAGTTTTTTGGCAGTCTACTAGAATGCTGTTTACACGCCAGCATCCTTAACTCACGCTATATTATGGTTTGACATGTATGGACAGCCGGTTATGAAACGATTCAACACTACACTAAACTGATATGGTAAGGTTTTATTTATTCAGACAGCTGTTCTTCAAGAAATCCACTTTGATCTCCTAATACTTCGTCTGACAACTGCCAGTCTTCGTCAGCGGTGTCTGCTGATCGATTTGATGTTTCCTTTGAAGTTTCACTTTGAAGTTTGTTTGACTTCCGTGTAATAATTCCAGCAAGATTCTTTTTGTCTTCTTTTTGAATCGTATGTTAAGGTTTCACTGAATTAAACCAGAATTACTATACTAAACTTATGATAACTGATTTTATTTTTTATTTCATTGATTTATTTCGAACTAGGCAATAAAACAAGCATGAAAAGTTTGTACAAAAAAAATAAATACATTCTGTGCAAATCAAGTCAGTATCAGGCTCATGAAACAAGATGCAAAAATAAAACATAAATGCCCAAAAGGGAGAGTGGGATGAAGTAAAACTTGTTTGAACCAGTGAGCGTGCAGTGTAGCTATTCCCACTCAATGTTCTTGAAGCCAAAATACGGCGCTTGGGGTGCTTCCATCTTGCAAATTTGACGTCATTTGGAGCCAGAGTCTACGCAGTAGGGTCTGGCGGGAGGAGCCCTGGTAGCATGCCCCGCCCATTTAGCATACTGCCCAATCATTATGATGTCAAATCCGGTTTTTCAACCTCAAATAACTTATTTAAAACAAACTTCACAGAAAAAATAGCACTTGGAAACAATGTAGGGTGATGATAACTAATGATCACAGCAGATTTTAGGTTTGAAAAAAAAATTATGTGACGAGTATTTTAACTTTACAGTTTGACCAACATCCCATCTGTTAACATTGAGGTGGTGGAGTTTATGACCTATACTGCAGCCAGTCAGCAGGGGGAGCTCTAAAAAAAGCTTCACTTCCCTTTGAGCGTGTCATCCATTCTTTTTACAATCTATGGTTTGAACCCACCCCAGTGTCAAGAAAAGACAGCTGCTTCCTTGTTTTTCTTGAAGTAATCCTCTAACTGCTTTAAAATATTGTTCTTTTAGATAACATGCAAATGTGGTTTGAAGATTGAGAAGAATTATATTGATGAACACCAGGTAAGAGTGTTTGGTTTCCCTCCTGATAAATGTTTTTCTTTGTCTGCACTGACTTGGTTAAAAGTGTGTTTTTGCTGATCCTGTCGTGCAGAGGTCTGCGTGCTCTCAGAGGCTGGTCCCGTGTCAGTACTGTGAGCTGGAGCTTGTTTTCAGTCAGTCCAAAGATCACGAGGATTACTGCGGCACGCGCACTGAGCTCTGTCCGCACTGCAAGTGCAATGTGATGCTGAGAGAGCAAGCTGTGCACCCAGCCCTGTGTGGAAGTCTCACTCCTCCCCAGGAGAGGAACAACAGCAGGATGAGCCACAGTCCAGTGGAGCAACAAACTCCAGATGCGTGGTTCGAGGCCCACTCCATTCGAAACCTGCTCGGAGCCCAAGAAAGAGGCCCCAAGAATAACAACGTCAGCTCAGCAGCTGAGCGCTCCTTCTCCAGGCTGTTTGATCCCAGACTTTATAACACCTCAGGAGTCCCTGAAGCGTCAGGTGATCATAACACTTTAATCATTCTGAGTGGATAATCAATGCTCCTGTGTATAAAAGCAACATCATAAATTTAATTTCTCAACTCATTTCTGATAGGAGGCATTTTGGGAAGAGGTTTTAAATGAAGCAGACTATAGGGAGAGATTTGTGTCAAAAATATTCACAAATATTTCCACAATTTTCACGTATATTTTTAGATTTTCACGTGTTTTTTAGATCCATAAACACATCCACAATTCATGTTTTATAATTGGGGGGATGTATTTATCATATGCAGATCTTTAATTGTGCTTGTGAAGTGCGTTTGTGGATCGGCCGACGTGTGAATTTATTTTTGAGACAAATGCACCGCAGCTTTGCTCAGATTCTCTCATACAAAGGTCCCGATCCACATGTGTGGAAATCACCTTCCCTCTACTAGGGGGCAGTATTGAAGTCTCTGCTGAAGGTTAATTCAATTTTACCGAGAGTCGGATACCTGATGGTAAAGTTGGAAAGATATTCACAGATTTAGACTTCCAGCATCAATAACTATGCAGCCTTCACTTATCTCCTGTTGATCATACACACTTGGTTTGACAAAAAATATATTTTTTTTTAGTCATGTGGAAGTAGTTAAAACAGGTAAGTGCAGTGTTCTTTCTCAAACTAAGAATGTAGAAAAGCTCAAAGAACCCTAAAGGATGCTATGAAAAACTTTACTTCTCATCTTGTTTATGTTGTAGCAAAAATAATGTCCATAATACTAAAGACAAATAGTTTTTTTTAAAAGGTCAAACAGTGTTTTCATCAACACTCATGCTTCACGTCTCTTCTGCTTCTCAGTGCCAGAGCAAAGCGACTTCCTGCAAAGCAGCAGCGCGTGGCCCCCCAGTAACGAGGACTCTTCCGGCCTGGATTACATGCTGGCGCTTAGTCTGCAGGGTGACGGAGAATCGATGGGCGGGGCTTTAGACGGCAACATGTGGAGTGACATTTGGGACCACAAGTTCGGGAAGTCCAGCTCTACTTTTACTCTTCCCAATAACAACCACCCAAACTTCTCTGTTGGGACCAGCACCAGTGCAGCCCAGGACGTTGATCAGACAGGTACGCACTACATTCTGTCGCTTTTAGGGATGGATGGATGGATGGGTACCGATTTCTGTACTTTTGAAAATGACATTATTGCTCATATATATATATATATATATAGCCTATTTTGTATTTAAATACTAGTTTTAGGAGTCGCTGATTTTGTTTCTTCTCAGAACAGCATGAAAATCACAGTTTAATGGTTGCCGAGTGCGTCCTAACTCAGGCCTTTCTCTAAACAAGCCACACTACAGAACTCACTCACACGTGCTGTCCCTCAGAGGAGACAAACTGCCAAAAGTGGCACATATTGTGCATCTTGTTGTTATTAAATGTGCTTCTGTAGCATTTAGCTTCAGTACATTTAACCCAGAATTTTTTTTCTGGTCTCATTTTATTTTAATGCAAAATTAGACATTTCTATCCTGTATCACCATTTTGATAAAAAAAAATATTAAGATCGACCACCTGCTCGACCACCTGCTGAACCCCCACTTCACTCAGAAACATGACAGGTGTAAATGTAAATAGCTGCTGTACCGACAATAAGAGAGTTGGAGAACAAGCTGCTAAGGGCTTCAGAGTAGAGCGCAAATATTTTTCCCGGTTCTGTGGCGCTCACACACGTACACACTCCTGTGTCCAACAACCCGCTGAAACATACTTTCTCTTGAAACATGGACATTTCTGTCTAAGGGAGCGCCTCACTCTACTCTTTAAGCTGATTCTCCCTTCACATCGTGGCTGCACGGGCAGGATAAACAAAACTGGCTTCTCCCACACACAGTTCTTGGGATAAACAGGGTTAGAACCAACTAGCCTCTGGCACTAGCAATAGCACCGAACAAAACGCTGTTCTTTTGGGTGATATAAATAAGTTCTTTATGTATGGAACTTCAACTAAAGTTACTAAACAAAAGGCTGACATTACGCTGTCATTATTATGACATGACACCTGTCATTAGCATGAAAAAGGTCATGAAGGCTGTCATTAAGTGTCGTTAGTTAACCCAACCCCTAATCCTTCGTTACTTTAACCTGAACCCTAACCCTACCTAACCCCACTAGATCCCTCCACCTAACCCAAAAAATGCCAACATAGCTCCAAAGGTGTCATAATTTAGTGAACAACACTTAATGACAGCCTTCATAACACCTTATTCATGCTAATGACAGCGTAATGCCCGCCTTATGTATGAAACTTCAAGTAAAGTGTTACCATAAGTTAATTTTTTCCGTAGGTTTTCATGATGAAGAAATTTGTGAAACAGATGTTAGTTTGATATATTTGTTAAAGTTTTTTATTATTATTATTAATATGAGAAATGAATATGGTAAATTGGTACATTTGGAGATTTTATTATTTACCATTTATAACCACACAAAAGTACTGGTACCGTTGATTACTGATACAGATTCACAGGTACTGAGTATCGGTTCAAATGTGAAAGGTTCCCATCCCTAGCCACATTGCTCATTTGCGTTTGTCTTCACAGATACCATGTTGCCTTGTGAGTTTTGTGAGGAGCTGTTTCCAGAGGAGGATCTCATTTTGCACCAGGTTGGAGCTGGAATTGAATCGTTTTTTAATACTTTAAAATGTGACCAATATCTCAATGACATAGTTGTGGCTTTCTCAGACAGGCTGCAGTCCAGCCTCTGCGTTTGCATCGTTCAGCAAACAGCCCTCGCCCCCTCCTCCTTCTCGAGTCGACAGAACGTGCAAAAACGCATCAGGCCGCATGCAAAACTTCTCCGACACACTCGCTTCCAACATCCCCACCTTCCCCCGCTCAGTGTCCCCGGCCTCCTACAGTCCCCCAGCCAGTCCTCTAGAGGGCGACGTGGTCATTCCATGTGAATTCTGTGGCATTGCACTTGAAGAGGCAGTGGTCTTTCATCATCAGGTATGGCATTGGTCACAATCAAGTGTTCTGGATAATTGTTTTTTTGTCTGATTTTTGATCAAACGTTGCTTTTGTGTAGGACAAATGTGACATGAGGCCCCAGACTGCTCGTCCTCTGAATAATGTTATAAAAGCGTCGATCAAAAAACCACAGAGCGCCGTGCAAGAGACTGAAGGTCGGATTTCTCCAGAATTTCAGAGGCACAAAAAGCACCAAGGTAAAGTATACCTGCTGTTTGTGACGCTTAACATCATGTCAAAGGGAATCTGGAGTGGAATAGATCTGAAATCCAAGTGGTTTAGTTGTGAACACGTTTCTGTGTCCCAGAGAGACTATGTTTGTATAAAAGCTATAGGCCAGATTTCAAACAAAGAGTGTTGTAGGGGCCTGGTAAATTTTGAAATTTCTAACTTTCTGGAAGTAAAATTTTGGGAAGTAAAGCAAAAGTTTTTTTGTTTGGTTTTTTTTTGTTGAATTAGTGAAGGGTCTTAATGAATGTAGTTGGTTACTCATGCTTGGTATAGGTCCTCTACTAATAAATACTCAGACACTGTAGAGACAACAGATAACATTTTTTAAAAATACTGATTCAAAGATGCACTTTTCAAATTTAAATGAGGTTATATTGGGGCTGTTATGGATTACCCCCCACCCGACTCATTAATTTTATATTTTCCTATTGTTTTATTTAGTTGATGGTTTTTGTTTAGATTTTGAAGCGCACTGTTACAAAGCGGAAGATGCACAAAGGCAACATCAAGGGCAGCTAAGAAGCTGCAGGAGTAGAGATCACTGATATATCGGGTCAATATATGGGCTTTTTTCAATATCGGCCATCGGCCAAAAAAAAAATAAAATATATATATATATTTTTTACCATCACCAGCCCTCCCTAAGGAAGGGTAAGAAACACTTTATTAAAGGGAGGATGTAAAAAGAGAGGGTATTGTAACACCTAATTGAGGGGGAAGGGAACAGGGAGGAGAGACTCAAGGTAGGAAATGGAAAGGGTGGTGAAGAGTTGATTATTTTAAAGTTAGAGTGAGATGTAATGTTGTAGTTGTGCATATGGTGACAAGTGTGAAGCTTAGGTATAATGGTGGTGGCTGTGAGGAGAGGAGAGTGTGGTAATACTCAAAACAGGTATTTAGTTTAAAGCGAATACTTGCACATTGTATATTGTTGTCATGTTTTACTGCTACTTACCCGTCCAGTACTTTTTGTTTTACTTGGTTGTGTACGGGTATATTTAAAGTTCAATAAATGTTGAGTTCTATTGGTGTATTTAATTTAATTTCTAATATATACATTTATATCATATGAGTGTTTCAATTGTCCTTCATATTCAATGTGCTTGAAAAAAAGCATATCATCCTCAAATATTGACTTCGAAAATGGGCTTTAGATATCAGCCATCGGCTGAATTATTATTATTATTTTAATCGATATCGGCCTTTGAAAATTCCATATCAGTCAACCTCTATGCAGGAGTCCTCGGGGTCCTCTGGTGAAGAGGGGAGCATCCGAGAAAATTGCCTGTATTAAATAGACCATCTGTGTCCAACTCATGGCCCGGGGGCCAAATCCAGCCCTTTGGAGCATCAAATTTGGTCCGCAGGAGAAAGTAAAAAGGACAGAGAAAACATGAGTCACTGTGTAAATGAAACTCAACAATAATTGCAGTGGCTCACAGTTTTCCCAGTGCGTATATGACATGGTTACAGCCATTATTAATGTTAAACAGTTGAAAAAAACTCAAAGATCAAATTATGACATATTTTACTTAATTAAATAGAAACTGGTCACAAAATCTAGTTTGTTTTTTTTTTTGCTGTCAAAGGTCAACACAACATGTAGTGCAATCTTTTCACGACAACAATGCATGTTTTGTTATTCAATTAAATAAATGAATTTATTTTATTGTATTATTGTTTGTAAAATCTAGGAAATTTAAAGTGAAGATCCTGTTGGGACTGATATCTATCCCTAATTGCTTGGATCTGGTCGGTTTCTTACTTATTTTGTAATTTATTTATATGCAGAAATGCAAAGTAGGGAACATAAATGTTGAAATTACTTGTTTTTCCTCATATAATCTGTGGCCCACTTGAGATCAAACTGCTCCGTATTTGGACCCTGAACTAAAAGGAGTTTGACACCCCTGAAATAGACGGTGCAGCTGTTTTATGTGTTTCTCGGTTATGCAGATTAAAAAAAAAAATTAAACAACCCAATCCTGCCTGGAAGTCCAAGTGTGTCCAAGTGTGCAACAATTATTATGACGGTACCAATTAAAAAAGGGAGAAAAAGAACCAGAAAAGCCCCTTGCGCTGGTTGAAACACAGCGTCGGGGCCCCTATGCTCAACAGCACTGCTTGAGAACCTTGTTTGTGTTGTATTAAGGTCATGTCTGGAGCGTGTGCATGAGCACAGATTTGAGTGTTTCTGACCCCGTGTACTTTATCTGCTTTCTAGCTGAATACTCTGACAACGCCTTCGGAGCTTTTGCTGACTCTGCAACATCAGTTCAAAACCCCCAGGGGTGGCAGAGCAGCTTTATTGGACTGCCCAATCAGAAGAAACTGTCCAACCACGACATCCCTGCCAAAAACAGACGTCCGCAGGGCCAGGAAGTCGACGGAAATCTTTCATCTCTCTGTGATTCTGAGAATCCTGGTGTTGCTGTTCTGAAGGGGTAAAAAAAAAATCAGTGGTTGTAACGTTGCAATTTCCAAAAATAAAGAAACCACAGCTGAGGTTTATTTACAGTATGTAGATTTAACTGTTTGAATAATGTTTTGATTTATATTTCTGTCCTCCAGACTTCAGTTACCAGAAGAGAAGGAAGGCAAAGCGAACAGATGGAATCCGATGGCAAAGGTACGTGTGTCTGTCTGTCTGCCTGTCTGTCTGTCTCTGTGTATAAACATCCTGTCTGTCAGGTTCCTCACTTCCCTCTGACTGATCTGCCTGTTTTATGGTCTCTGTGTGCTATTTCTGGCAGCCAGTAAATTCTTATTAATGCTGTCTTCCTCTTAAGACTGAAACGTGTCAATGGCTTTCATTTATCAACCTTTCGTACGTTTAGATCTGAGCGTACAACGTGCGTTCGATCATGTTCACGCAAGCATCGATATAACCAATTGTGATGTGAGCGTACACTACGATCAGACCTGAGTGTGTGGATTTGTGTTCAGCACAGACTGGAAACTTAAACAAACTTCAGCTTTTATGTAAGCATAAGCAGACACACATTCAGAACAGATGTAAATGGATTATTACAACAAATTCAACAAAATAAAACGAAATTCAACAATTATTACCACATTATTACTGATGCCACTTTTTTGGTTTTCCTTTCACGGAATGCTGTATAACCCTGCTAATAAAATCTGCTACCATCCAAGCAGGATTGAGCGCGTAGGTTCACCCAGTGCAGACATGGGATGCGCTGCTATGCTTTGTCTTGGAGAATGAGGTCCTGTTTCCTCGTAAAACACATCACTGGGGGCTCTCCAGGATCTCTGCTGTGAAGTTGTACTCAGTGCACACAGGGGGGCAGACTTCACCTGTTCTGTAGCTGATGCTTCACAGAGCATTCATATGAGCTCCTTTCACATGTTAAAGCACATCTTTGTTTTGCTCCACCTCAGATGTGAGGATGCCGATTTTCACATAGAAAAGGTTTCTTTTCTTGTTTGACCTCAGTGGGCGGGGCCTCCAAAACAGAAGGGTGTAACAAGTTAAAGACGATCGAACACCCGATCATTTGTACGCTGTGATTGGTCAAATTGTTTCATAGATCACACATTGGTTCTGTCGTACGACCAAATATGACCTCACATTTACACCCGTATTCACTCAAGGTTGATAAATGAGGGCCATTGTTTTTCTTACACTTTTTTCATCTTGCTCAATTAATACTTGAAAAAAATTTTCTGTCATTATTTTTGCTGATTTCCTTTTTATTTCTGTAATTTATGCTGAAATTAGGCCATTCAACTGTTTAATACTCAAGCACGGAATGAGCATAACAACTGATTGAGTAGCTCCAAAATCCGTGTATCATTCGTTCATTCGGTTTTCATTATGTAACAAAAACACAGGAAAAACGAAAAAAAACACTTATTTGATGTCCAAAATGGAAAACGCCTTGTTTTTCAAATTCAAGCTCTTTTGCTTTGGTACAGAAAACGTAAAACGAACACCTTTAGTCGTTTTCTCCATTACCGATTGGCCAAAGTACGTGACCCGGAAGTGAAGCGATATCTTTATCTCTGCAACACTTAGGAATCTATTTTTTTCTCAAATACACCTTGTGGTGCCCCTGGACACATCATCAGTGATATAACCTGGAATCACAGGGGGTTTCGGGTCTTTCAACAATCAGACCCCCTCCTCCAGGCGACCCAACTGGGGTTGATCAAGCCCCAGCTTGTGCCCAGGTAGCGCTACCCTACGTGCCACTCCTCTCCTCTTCTGATCCACAGCCACCTTGATGCCACTTCTGCAGCATCTGTGGCCAACTTGATGGCCTTTCGCTGGCTGGCTCCAGCAATACCCAGCATCTTGTAGGCCCTGCAGAGAGACTGGCCCGCAAATCCTCTGCATCCTACTTCGATGGGTTGGCATCTTGCCCGCCAACCATTGCTCCTGCACTCCTCCACTAGCTCGGAGTACTTAGCCCTCTTCCTCTCATGGGCCTCCTCCATCCGGTCCTCCCACGGCACAGTAAGCTCCAGAAGAACTACCTGCTTGGTGGCTACTGAAGTAATCACAATGTCTGGCCTCAAAGTTGTTTTTGCAACCTCTTCGGGGAACTTTAGTTGCTTCCCCAGGTCAACCTTTAGCACCCAATCACGCGCCGTTGCCAACAGGCCAGGGGAGGTATTTTGGGTGGTCACTGCAACCTTCTCCCCAGCTCTGACGAAAGTAATGCTCTTCTTCACTGGGCGAAGGCTCTTGCTGTGGCTAATCCCGCAGCAGATGGAATTAGCTATTGCCTTAAGGACCTGGTCGTGTCTCCAGCGGTAGCGCCCTTCACCCAGGGCTTTCGAACAGCAGCTGAGGATGTGCTCCAAGGTTCCTCTCCTCTGGCAGAGGGGGCAAGCCGGTGTCTCTGCCTTCCCCCAGATGCAAAGGTTGGATGGGCTAGGCAGCACGTCATAAACCGCCTGGATCAAGAATTTGATTCGGTGGGGCTCAGCTTTCCACAGCTCGGTCCATGTGATCTTACGCTCCAGCGCTTGCTCCCATCTCATCCAGGCTCCCTGCTGCCGCATTCCCACCATCTGGCTGGCCCGCTTCTCCTCTAGTCCTGCTCGCACCTCCTCGAGGATCAGCGCCCTCCTCTCTCTCTTCTTTGCTTTATTAAAGTGAGTTCTACCACTACCCAGGCCAGCTCTTCCTTGTGCCACTTTGCCCACCAGTACCCTCTGCCGTACCCTAGACTCGGCAACGTCCACGGCCACAGCAGCTCTCCACTTCCGTCCCGTCCGGACCTCAATCCCAGCCTGGGCAACCTTTGGGTCACTAGACTCCCGATATTGAAGCAGCTCCCTGGACCGGGTCACCATGAACTCTTCACTTAGGCTGCTCATAGGGAGCTTCAGCTTGTTGCTTTGCCCATATAGGGCAATGCTGCTCAGGCTTCGCGGCAGTCCTAGCCACCTGCGGAGAAACCTGCTGACCCTCATCTCGAAGCCTTCCACTGTTGAAATGGGGAAATCATAGACCAAGAGGGGCCAGAGGATCCGAGGGAGAATTCCATGCTGGTAAATCCAGGCCTTGAACTTTCCAGGGAGGCCAGACTTGTCCACCGCGGCCAACCAGGTCTCCAGCTCCTGATTCGTTGATTGTGTGGAAGCTGCGTCTCTCAGGCTACAGTTGAACACCTTTCCCAGGCTCTTCACTGGTTTCTCTGTTAGTGATGGAATCTTGGTGGTGCCAAGGGAGAAACTAAACTTGCCAGTGACCTTCCCTTTCTTCAGCACGAGGGACCTAGACTTAGCTGGCTTAAAACTCATACGAGCCCACGAGATCAACTCCTCAAGGCCACTTAGAATCCACCTGCAGCCTGGGACAGATGTCGTTGTCACCGTCAAGTCATCCATGAAGGCTCGGATTGGTGGCTGTCGGACTCCGGACTTACTGAGGGGCCCCCTGCACTGAACTTCCGCAGACTTAACCAGCATGTTCATGGACAGTGCAAAGAGGATGACAGAAATTGTGCATCCGGTGATGATTCCCTTTCCGAGTTTGTGCCAGTCTGAAGTTGTTGATCCAGAGGAGACTCTCAGGCTAAAGTTGGAATAGTAGTCCAGGATCAGATCTTTGACCTTCTTTGGGACGTGGTGCCTGTTTAGTGCCTCTTCGACCAGCTTGTGTGTAAATCCTCCGAAATATCCGTGAGGAGGTTTTGTGCCCAACACCAGCTAAAGCGAAAAGGACACATTTCAGATGCACAGTTGGAAGCAGTGATCTTGTCATGCCAAACTGCTGTTAGCGTCGGATGAGAGTACACTTCCGGATCACGTACTTTGGCCAATTGTTAATCTAGAAAATGGATAAAGGTGTTCGTTTACTGTTTTTGGTACCAAAGCAAAAGAGCTTGAATTTGAAAAACAAGGCGTTTTTTGTTTTTTTCATTTTGGTTTTGGAAACAAATATATATGCTTTTTTAATTTTTCATGTTTTTGTTTCATAATGAAAAATGAATGATACACGGATTCACCGACGTTGGTGATTCACTGTGTGGGAAATAGGGCTGAACTATTTTGGAAAATCTAATTGCGATTTTTTTTTTTTTCTCAATATTGCGATTGCGATTTAATATGCGATTATTTTTTTCAAGGACCTTGTCATGTATTTTTCAATGAATACGGCAATAAATCGGTCTGTTTAATAATAAACAATTTCAGATTTATTTAAACTTTAAATGAATATAAAATATAAATTTTAAAGCACAGATTACAACAATAAAGCAAACAAATCTGTGACTTCACCTCTTCAACATATCTAACTAACTTCATGTTTCATGAAACATGTAAACATGTGGACTGCACTTCTTAAACGCTCTCTGAACTTAACAGGACAGTATAAAAAAGGGCAAGAATTTTTTTTATAAAAAATTGCAGCCTTTGCGATTTATGATATTGCGATATCGCAAATGCAATAATCGTTCAGCACTAGTGGGAAATTTGTAAAATATAGCAGCTCAACAGTCATAAGAGGTATCTGAGTGAAAAAATACTTGCTAATGGAAGGACACACCCTAAATGGTGAACCAAATATGTTTATTGTAACATTAACATTTGCATTTCATTGT
This sequence comes from Gouania willdenowi, assembly GCF_900634775.1. Lineage (NCBI taxonomy): Eukaryota > Metazoa > Chordata > Actinopteri > Blenniiformes > Gobiesocidae > Gouania > Gouania willdenowi. Next base: position 34,647,136 of record NC_041052.1, read on the forward strand.
TGCTTTTCACACATTGCTTTTCACACATTGCTTTACACGTGTTTATTCTGTTTTTTACAGTTTCCTAAGAAGCCGAATGAAGAGCAGCAGGATGAGTGAGAGCCGACTCCTCTGACCACAGAACAATAAACACCATCTACTCTGCTTTCCATTTCTTTTTGCACACCTGAATAAAAACAAACCTATTTCAAGTGCCTGTGGGAGTGCAGAGGTCCTACAGTTTATACTTTAATACATTTTACTAATGAAGTCTAAATGATGCGTTGAGGTGATTCGTGTCCTTTTTATCAAAGTGTATTCCAAACATTGTGTATGTTTAACATCCGGCCTTAACGCACGCATTATAAGTTATTCATTCTGAGTTAAGCTTCACGTTATGGCTCATTTAAGATCTCTGATGTTTTTCTCTTTGTTAAGCTTTGTTTTCTATTACTTTAGCTGAAGTCATTTGCTTGTCCTCCCTCTGTGTTTCAAAGTATTCCTGATGGTTCCTGCTTTTTTTTAAATTTTTTTATTTTTCAAACACAACCTAAAGCACCTTCACATCTCCTTTTAAAAAGGGCTTCAGGACCTAATGAGTTAAATCCATGCATTTTTTTGACCATAGAAGAAGAAGAAGAAGCCAAACAACATTGTAAACAGGTTTTTTTTGTTTTTTGTTTTTTAATATAGGTTTGACTATTTGTTTCTAATTTGTTGTAGCTACGCTCTAATTTAAAATCAGATGTGTAGAAACAAAGTGGTGTAGCCGTGTTGTGAACTTTGTATTTTGTTTATTTTTGTTTAGGTTGTCGCAGCGCTTTTTTTGTGGTGTCTTTATGGGTAGGGTTTAAGATTTAATAAGAACAGTTTGGTCACATTATTCTCCTCCACGTCAACAAAGAGCTGATGTGGTTTTAAACTGAACAAACATTATCACGCTTTTTGTCTTGTGTGCTACTTTAAATGTTTTAAAGAGACTGCAAATATTACTGTGATGTGTCATAATTTTTTTCTTTTTTTGGTGTGATTTTTACATATACTTCAGTCCTTTGTTTAAGTGTTTGGCCGTTCCCAGCCCACTGAGGGATTATTTTACCTTTCCTACACTTACACCTACTACTTTTCTTATAAGTGGGGATTTGTTTCTAAATTGACTGGAATTGTCAATTAATTTAGGTGCTTATTGTAAACAGTCTAAACATCAGGGTCCGGTTTTTCAAAAGTTCCCAGCTCAGATTCTGGATAACAGATTGGATCAAATCTTGAAAATGGGTATTTCAAAAGCAAAAACTGGAATACATCATTGAATTTGATCACATAATCCAGTCTTGCTTTTCAAACTGAATTTTTTTAGTATAGGATTTGGATAGGGCTGGGCAATATATCGAGATTCAAAATATATTGAGTTTTCTATTTTGGCGATATGGAAAAATTATATCGCCTATATCGATATATAATTTTTCCATAGCTTATTTTGTAATAAAATACTCACTTTGTAAAGCTAAGATGGATCACTGAGTGTGTCCTAACCCAGACCTTACCCTGAACAAGCCACACTACAGAACTCACTCACACATACTGTCCCTTATAGGAGAAAAAGCCACAAGATGCACACATTGTGCAGCTGTTAATAAATGTTCCAGTCCTATTGTGTATTTGTTTTCTTGTTTTGCGTATTTTGTTGTCATTTTGTTTATTTTTATTCTTTTATGTAATTCTGTTATCCGGTTGTGCTTGTTTTTCTTCTTTTATGTATTGTTGTTCTTTAGTGTATTTTTCCGTTTGTTTATATTTCGTAAGATTTTATAGTTGTTTTTTTTAATGTAATTTTGTGGTCCCATTGTGTGTTTTTCTCCTTTTGTGTATTTTGTTGTCCTATTATGCATTTGTGTTATTTTGTGTATTTCTCTGTTAATTTGTGTTTTTGTAGTAATTTTGTGTATATTTTGCTGTCATTTTGGGGCCACTAGTTGCCCATATTTGTGAAAACGCACGTTATTTACCAATGTTAAAGCACCGTGATGTTATTTTAGCCTTTGTGGAATTTTCCATCAGAAAATTTAACGCAGAATTGAATTTCTGGTAAGAATTTATTTGAATTTAAATTATCGAGATTAATATCGTATATCGCTATTTTTAGAAAAAAAATATTGAGATATGAATTTTGGTCCATATTGCCCAGCCCTAGATTGGGATCACTTTGATCCAAAAACTAATCCCATCTGAAGGGTGGATTCAGGAGGATTTCAGGTCCAACATGTAAACGTTAAAAGTGTATCAAATAATCCTATTATTGGATCATGCAGTATAGCCTACAAGATGATATATCCAATGTATTAATAAGGTTTTAATTAGATTTTTCATCCATCGAGCTTCAGTGATTAGGCTATAACGTATTCTTCAGCCTTTCATTATATTGTATATGATAAACCTACACCTACTGAGATGGAGAAGTCTACTGCTAATAATAAATATACTGCATTAAATAGGAAAATTTGTTCTTTACATCTTTGTTTAGGTCTGATTTACATTGAATATTTAATGCCTCTCAGCCAGTGTTAACTGTGTTGACTAAAAATGTTCGTCATAGTTTTTTTTTTGTGTGACTACATTTGTTTTGGTGACAATTGCTATGACTAATTATTAAAAAAAAAAAAAAACCATGTTAAAAACGAAAATCATATTTTTCGTTAACTAATATAAACAAAACTATGTGATGAAATTAAGTCATGACTCATAAGATCATTTGGTCTTATGCATTGATCACATCAAATCTGTCCGTGTGTGTTTACAACACGTAATACCTTCTCATTTCAGGTTGATCAATCGTTATTGAATCTATAAAAAAAGAAATGCATTTAATCCTATACTTTATATTTTAGTCCACTATTAGATTTAGTGCAACTAATAATTTTAATATTATTTAGTTGACTAAAACTAGACTATAACTGAAATAGTCCTGATGACTAAATTTTGACTAAAATGAAGTCGACTAAAATCTTAATGTCATTTAGTTCAGTGATTCTCAACTGGTGGGGTGGGATCCAAAAAATAGGTCTGGGTGGGTTGCGGACAGTAGGTCAAAAATAGATAAATACTTGTCACTCATGTTGGACTTGTTCTTTTGTAAGAAACTTTTATTTTGACAGGCATGCTGTGAAATGCATGTTGCACAGGAAAATGTATAGATTTATGTTTCTAAAAAGATTATTATATGTATATATATATATATATTATAAGATTTTATATATATATATATCTGTGTGTGTTTTCAATGGCTAATTTTGAAAAACTAAATTAGTTTAGTTGAATTCGGTCATGATTTAATGACAAAATGTGGCTCCCAGGGTGAGACCAGTTGAGAACCCCTGATTTAGTTTAACTAAAACTAAATGTTGACTAAAATCTTAATGTAATTTAGTTGACTAAAACTAGACTATAACTGAAATAGTCTTGATGACTAAATTTGGACTAAAATCAAGTTGAGTCAAATCTTAATGTAATTTAGTCGACTAAAACTAGACTATAACTGAAATAGTCTTGATGACTAAATTTGGACTAAAATCTTGATGTCATTTAGTTGACTAAAACTAGACTATAACTGAAATAGTCATTTAATGACTAAATTTGGACTAAAATTAAGTTGAGTAAAATCTTAATGTAATTTAGTTGACTAAAACTAGACTATAACTGAAATAGACTTAATGACTAAATTTGGACTAAAATCTTGATGTCATTTAGTTGACTAAAACTAGACTATAACTGAAATAGTCATTTAATGACTAAATTTGGACTAAAATTAAGTTGAGTAAAATCTTAATGTAATTTAGTTGACTAAAACTAGACTATAACTGAAATAGACTTAATGACTAAATTTGGACTAAAATCTTGATGTCATTTAGTTGACTAAAACTAGACTATAACTGAAATAGTCATTTAATGACTAAATTTGGACTAAAATTAAGTTGAGTAAAATCTTAATGTAATTTTGTTGACTAAAACTAGACTATAACTGAAATAGTCTTGATGACTAAATTTGGACTAAAATCTTGATGTCATTTAATTGACTAAAACTAGACTATAACTGAAATAGTCATCTAATGACTAAATTTGGACTAAAATCTTGATGTCATTTAGTTGACTAAAACTAGACTATAACTGAAATAGTCATCTAATGACTAAATTTGGACTAAAATTAAGTTGAGTAAAATCTTAATGTAATTTAGTTGACTAAAACTAGACTATAACTGAAATAGTCTTGATGACTAAATTTGGACTAAAATCAAGTTGAGTCAAATCTTAATGTAATTTTGTTGACTAAAACTAGACTATAACTGAAATAGTCTTGATGACTAAATTTGGACTAAAATCTTGATGTCATTTAATTGACTAAAACTAGACTATAACTGAAATAGTCATCTAATGACTAAATTTGGACTAAAATCTTAATGTAATTTAGTTGACTAAAACTAGACTATAACTGAAATAGTCTTGATGACTAAATTTGGACTAAAATCAAGTTGAGTCAAATCTTAATGTAATTTAGTCGACTAAAACTAGACTATAACTGAAATAGTCTTGATGACTAAATTTGGACTAAAATCTTGATGTCATTTAGTTGACTAAAACTAGACTATAACTGAAATAGTCATTTAATGACTAAATTTGGACTAAAATTAAGTTGAGTAAAATCTTAATGTAATTTAGTTGACTAAAACTAGACTATAACTGAAATAGACTTAATGACTAAATTTGGACTAAAATCTTGATGTCATTTAGTTGACTAAAACTAGACTATAACTGAAATAGTCATTTAATGACTAAATTTGGACTAAAATTAAGTTGAGTAAAATCTTAATGTAATTTTGTTGACTAAAACTAGACTATAACTGAAATAGTCTTGATGACTAAATTTGGACTAAAATCTTGATGTCATTTAATTGACTAAAACTAGACTATAACTGAAATAGTCATCTAATGACTAAATTTGGACTAAAATCTTGATGTCATTTAGTTGACTAAAACTAGACTATAACTGAAATAGTCATCTAATGACTAAATTTGGACTAAAATTAAGTTGAGTAAAATCTTAATGTAATTTAGTTGACTAAAACTAGACTATAACTGAAATAGTCTTGATGACTAAATTTGGACTAAAATGAAGTTGTATTTCAGTCAAAAGACCAACATTGATCTGTGCAATGGAAGAGTGATTGAGACTGTGGTGACGTCACTAATGCTCTCGCATAGCCGCTGCTTCACGTGCTCCCACACAGCGGCGTGTTTCAAATGATTAGCCGTGTGGGCGGAGCTACAGGTTTGAGTGGGAATCCTCTGTTCAAAAAGCTGCTACCGTCCGTCCCGGCTTTAGCTGAAGAGCTTCTCAGAGCTTCTCAGAGCTTTTCCTTCTACTTCCACTCTTGTTATTGGTCACCGAGTGAAACATGCTCTCATTGGAGACACACAGCGGAACTGAGAGTTTCTAGTACACGGCGCAGACTGACGAAGAGGAGGAACATCAACACCAGCGGCTCTAGACCTCATCAGGTGCTCATTAGATAAAGACTGACTCTACAGACTTCCACAGACCTTCAGCCAGAGGACCATGTCTGTGGAGACTTATTCTGCCCTGGATGAGACTTCCCTCCGAGCTCTGGTGAGTGTGGATGATCTCAGCTGGAAATACAAACATCTACTGTTCAGTTTGGGGTGCAAATTGTAAAGCTGTGTATTCTGAAATAAACAGCAACATTTAGCAACAAACCACGTTTATTAAATGTATGTTATTTATTATTTTTATTTTATTTATTTTTGAACAGATTACAGCAATATTTGCAATAATTTGGCCAAGTTACTCTTGTAAATGAGGTTTTTGAATCTCATTTTTTAAAACCTGGTTAAGTTAAATAAAGGACATTGAATATTTGTGATATTTTGTTTTTTCTCGTAAAAATATAATGTCCATGTTAAATATATATCTAAAAGTTAAATCTCAATTTGAATATTAAATTTTACATCTAATTCGAAATATTATACGTAAAATCTAAATCTAAATGTTAAATCTAAATGTTGAATCCAAGTCTATTCCGTCTATCGTTCTGTCAATGAGCTTTTATTTTGGTACTTCTGTTGAATTTGCGTATTGGCTAAATATTGAGTTCCGACTGTGACATTTAACATTTATGTTCAATTTTTTGCATTCATATTTAGATTCAACTTGTATATTTAAATGTAACATTTAGATTAAACATTGACATTTATACGAGAAATGTAAATATCACAAATTTCAAAAATATTGCTGTAGATCTGATTAAAATTAACATAAAACATTTTACATAATTTTTTATTTTGTTTTTAAAGGTGGTTTGTTGCTAAATGTTGCAAAAAGTTGTTTTTTTTTTTTTTTTTAGCATGTGCAACTTTATAATCGACGCCCCCCTTAGTGTCAAATAAATGCCATTTTCATAATTTCTATCGCTGCTGTATGTCGGAGATGTTGGTTAAACCTCAGTTGTGCACTGATTTATTATTTACAAAATTTGTTGCACATTTCATTTGATTAAGCATTTATTTAATGTTTCTATTATGTACCTTGAACAGTTTTTATTTTTTTTTCATTTGGGGTTTTTATTTTTTCCCATAGTTTTGTTGACCTCTTTTTAAATCTTAAAGAGTACATATAAAACAAATATTTAAAATTTGGCCTTTTTTGCTTCTGATCCTTAAATTTGAATAGGTGAAAAAATAAAAATAAAATAAATATATGCAAAAATTATTGATATTGACTGATTTGAAACACTTATATATCGTGATGCATTTTCAAGCGTATCGCCCAGCCCTAAAAACATGATTCACATGTTTATCGGATCAATATCAGTATTGGTATTGGCAGTGGAAAAAGTTGTATCGGGACACGACTATCAGGCTTTTGGACCTCCATGGGTCCCTGGACCTGACTTTGAGAAAGACTGATCTTTACTTTGTTTGGTTAAATACAACACCAGAGTCTCACTTTATTTCTCATAATGACACGCTGTATTATCTCTGTCATAATGATAAATGCATATACGAGATGATATATATACTGTATATGAATGATTTATAATAGTGGAAGTCTCTCTAGTGTTGTGACTAATCCCTACAGGTAGTCCCTGCACTCATAGCTCTCAGTTTGCTCCGTCTCTACCATAAATCCTCTATGACTCAGTCCTCATGAGGAACTCTGTAAATAACAATCCGTCTGCATTCTGAGTGTAATACTTCAACTTGTGCCTTTAAAAGTCCACATTCTTTTACTGACTTAATGTTTTCTGTTAAAATTTACAAAGTAGGTCAGAATATTACAGTTAACAATCACCACAGTTCTCTATTCCATCTGTTGTGATTAACAAGACTACATTATATGATTATACTGCTGAGATGTAGTTATTATCATTACCCTTCACCTCCTGAGGAGTGTATTTAAAAAAAAAAAAAAAAAAAAAAACTCAATCTGCAGGCTTGTAAATATTTAGTCTTAAAGTCATAGTAAGCATTTTTCCTTCATGCTCTGAGACTTTGGAACAGAGTTGGGCAACTTTTATCACAGCGGGGGCCACAAAAATGTGGTAGTATCTGGTCTAAGGGCCACATTATCAATATTCATGTTGATACGTTTAGAATAATGACCAATGTGAGCATTAATACAGAAAAACAAGAACAACAAAAATACACAACCTTTTTGTTCTTTCCCGTTATTTTTTTAGATTTTTTTTTGTTGTTATTTTTGTGGTTATTCTTTTGCTTTCTTCGACTATTTTTGTTATTTTGTGTATATTTTTCAGTCATTTTTTGTTGTTGCTGTCTTGTGGGTTTTTGGAGTCATTTTTCATATTTATATTGTGTACTTTTTATATAATTTTGTGTATTCCTGTTTGTGTTTTTTTACATTTTTCTGTGATTTATGTTTTTGTTTTTTTGTGTTGAGTCATTGTTGTTTATTTTTGTTGTTGTTTTGTACATATTGATTATTTATTTATATTTATTTGTTGCAATCTTGTGTATTTTTGGAATAAGTTTTTGGATTTTTGTTGTGCTTTTTGTGTTTTTGGACTCATTTTGTGTATTTTTGCTTTTTTGTGTATTTTTCCTTTGTGTATTTTTTTTTTTGTTTTTTTGTATATTTTTGTTGTTTTGTGTGTTGTATTTTTGTGTATTGGTAATTTATTCCCTGCCCATCTTTTGGGATTTTGGAGTAATTTTTCATATTTTTCTTGTGCTTTTAGTGTTTTTTGGAGTCATTTTGTGCTTTTACTTTTGGGGCCGTACAAGGGCCGCATGTGGGCCCCCTGGCCGCCAGTTGCATATGTTAGCTGTGGAGTATGCATCTGTTGTTGACATGATAAACACTCAGGCTGTTGGGAATGTGTGAGACATCACGTCAGTAGTTTGTGCTGCTCATCAAAACAATTCATGCATCATAACACTAGGATGTCTCGAGCGTGGAACACTTCACGGTCACATGACTCACGTCCTGAGAGGAAGTGTTGATCACATGCATGTCTAACAAAATAAAACATGCATGTCTGACATTCATCCTGACGCTTGTAAAACACACACATTTACAACTGTACACCAGTCACTCTGAGTCACCACCACACTACTAACACAACATTCATACAGAAACATATGGACATTAAAAAACCTGTTATTTAGGGCAGTGTTTCTCAAATGGGGGTACGTGTACCCACTACAGGGGGTACAAGTGAGAGAGAGAGTGGAAAATTAACAAATAAAGTGTCAGTGTTGGTCTCACCTCAGGCGTGAGATGACTGAAAATAATTAAAAACTACAGAAATAAATCTATTCAGCAGCCACTAAATCAGGGTTTTTCAACCCTGGGGTCGTGACCCCATGTACGGTCGCCTATAGTTTAAGTTCGGTCGCCTGAAATTCCTGAAAAATGATTTCTTTTATTTTTTTAAATCAAAACAACAAACAATCTTAAACAACTGCATTTCTATACTTTCACTTTGTTAAATATAAGTGGAGTTCAACTACAATGCAGTAAAAAAAAAAAAAAAAGTTCATCTGAGCTCAAACATGATGAATATTACAAAAAAAATATGTCTTTGGGGTCACCAGAACGTTTTGATATCAAAATGGGGTCACCATTCAAAAAAAGGTTGGGAACTAGGGCTGGGCAATATATTGTGAATTAAGATTTATCGAGTTTTCTATTTTGGCGATATAGAAATGTTTTGGTTTTTTTAATCACTTATTTCATTTTAAAATACTTGTTGTAGGAGTCGCTGCTTTCTTTAATTCTCAGAACTGCATGAAAAGCTCAGTTTGATGGATTTCTGAGTGCGTTCTAAGCCTAACCCCTAAACATTCACACTAAAGAACTCACTCACACGTGCTGTCCAAGAAAAAGCCAAAAGTGAGACATATTGTGCAGCTGTTTGTTAATAAATGTGCAAAATTTAACCTGAATTGTCTTTCTGTACTTCATTTGAATTAAAATTATTGAGATTAATATCGTATATCGCCATTTTGAGAAAAAATATCGAGAGTTGAGTTATTGCTCAGCTCTATTGTAAACCACTGCACTTAACACTGTTATTTTTCCCCACTTATTCACAAAATGAGATTCTTTTTAGAATAGAATAGAATATCCTTTTATTGTCCTTGTACAGGGTACAATGAAATTTGAGTGCAACTCCCAAGAGAAAAAAAAATAATATAAACAGCAAAAACAATAAAAAAATTTAAATATGACACAATAATATGTACCGACAAATACCCAGATAAATACCAGATAGCAGCTTGAATGTACAGAATCTACAATAGCAAGCAGTATGTATTATTGCACAAGGTCAATATGATCAGTATGTGTGAGCGATTGTGAGCAGAATTTAATGTGTGTTCTCACGTGTTTATTCCATCATTTTGCTCTATAGTTGTTTTAAATAGTATTTAAGCAAAATGTTTTAGTGGGACAAAAAAATAAGCCAAAGAAGAAGTTTGAGAAACGCTGCTTTATTGCGTAAACACACACGTTACAGTGAATTATTGAGGAATTTCCCATCTTTGTAATGAGTCCCACTTTGCTTCTCCTCGAGGTCAGAATCATCTGACGCGTTAATTTATGTTGGACAGCTCCATGGAAATCTTTCTTCCACTTTTTTTTGCTCTTTTAACTTCAATCCATTTTTCATTGTTTACCCCAGCATATGCACTTAAGTGGGACTGTCTCTGGAATAAAAGCGTTTGTTGACCACTCTCACAGGGCGGTGTGGTCTGATGAGTTCAAAGCTGTTATTTTGGGTTTAAATAATGTTATGTGGATCTATTCCAAACTGCATTAATCACTGGTCTGGTATGCACTCGTCTCACAAGAGTTGAAAAAAGTCTTACCTCTCTTTGTTAATGTTTAGGTAGGATAAAAGGTAAGGATAAGAAAATGATGGTTCTTTCAGCTAAGGGTCTTCCATCAGTTACTGATCGAAACTTTAACTTAATCTTCCTCTTTTATTACTTCTTTTGTGGCTCAGCGTTTGTTTTAGTTTCATATTTTAACAAGTAGTTGCATAGAAAAGTCTTTCATTCCTCAGTAGAGTCGTCTGTCAGACGCAACAAGGGGAATCACAGCCAGAGAACAGACATGCTGAGACCTGAGGAGAACACTAAGCCAATCATTGTCTCATGATAAACCAAAGTCTGAAGATGTTGTAGAACATTGAAGAACAGTCATGTGGAGACAGGGCCATATATAAGACGGGGGTGGGGGGGAATTTTTTGGGGCCCATTCATAAAGTCAGCGAACCGACATTCCATTGTTCTATGAATCTGTAATCACCACATTTATTTATTCATCTGAATAATATCCACTGTTATACACAGTTTAGTGTTATTTCAGCTATAGCATATAGTCATCGTTCAGATGTAAATCCTTGTTTTAATCTGAAATAAAATGGGTTAAAAGTGACCAAAAAATGGTGGAAAGGTGGTGAAATGGATTTTAAAAACCACAGAAATTGTTTAAGATGCCAATTAGATTGGGCAAAAAAAAAAGAAAAGTGGAACAATTAGATAAACTGGCAAATAATAAGCATGACAAATTCACTGTAATTTGGCCAAATAAGCATGAAATACAGTGACAGAAAAAGTGTCAATATTGGAACATTCGTATGAGCATCTATTTTAAACTGGCAAATAATGGGCCATGACAAATGGTGCACGTGGTTAAAATTGGCTAAAATAAGCATGTAATATGGTGAAGAGGTTAAAAGTGACAATAATGGGTGACAATAGGTGGTAAAAAGGGTTCAAAGTGTCAATATTAAAACAAATAGTCGGAACAGTCGAGTTTTAAAATGACAATTAATGGGCATGGCATATTGTGAATGTGTTTAAAATTGGCAAAAAATGAGCATAAAATTGGGTGAACAGAGGTTAAAAGTGACAATAATGGGTCAACATATTCATTTGGTGAAGAAGTGGTGGACAGGGTTTAATAAGTGCTGAAAATGTCTTGAAAGTGGAGAAAACTGCAGAAAAGATATTGAAATTTGATGGAGAAGTGGCAGAAATGGGAGTAATGTAGCAAAAATTGGTCTATGAATGTGTGATAACAAGATGTATTTATCTGAATTATATACACTGTTATCCAGGCAACTTAATTAATATTTGCACCAGAGGATATAATCATCTCACAGATGTAATCCTTGTTTTAATCAGAAATAAAATGGTTTTTAAAAGTGACTCAAAATGGTGGAAAAGGTAGTGATAAATTTGATTTTAAATTGGTTAAATGTTGCAAATTAGAGTGGCCCAAAAAAAAGAAAGTGGAACAATTAGTTCAAACTGGCAAATAATGGGCAAGACAACGGGTGAATGTGGTTAAAACCAAAATAAGTATGAAATATGGTGAAAAGTGGTTAAAAGTCACAATAGTGAGTCAACATATGTGACATTAGGTATGAAAAGTGGTGAAAAGGGTTTATAAGTGCTGAAAATGTCTTGAAAGTGGGACAAAGTGTGCAGAAAAGGCATTGAAACTTGATAGAGAAGTGGCAGAAATGTGAGTAATGTAGCAAAAATGCATTAAAAGGAGCAGAAATATGGCAAGAACAAGTGATAAATAGGTTAAAAATATAGAAAGTTTGGTGTAGTGGCAGAAAAAAGGGTAGAAATAAGCAAAAATGGCTTCAAAATATGATAGTTTCTTGAAAGCATCTGGCGACCCCCATCCCAGTGTATCGTGACCTCCAGGTGAGAACCCCTGCTCTTAACTCATCTGATCTAAGGTCAGTTTTGTCTCATCGGGCCTTTTCTTCTTTGCAGGACACTTGTACTACTCCAGTGATTAAACAATCAAAAGCTCATTTTCATCAACACTGTGGCTGACCTTCATGTATGACCTCTGTCAGCAGAAACTTTTTGTTTACCTGTTGGAGATGGCGATTAAACTATGTGAAGAAAAGAACCTGGCACCAAATATCATATGCAACAAAAAATTTTGTTTTTTTAAACAATGTTTTAGCTCAAACGAAAATATTAGATAGCTGAGCTTAAAGCTGTGAAGAGCCGATCCTTTTCTAATCAGATAAAGATATGTAGGCCTCATTTCAAAGATCATTTGCTCAGATAAAGATCTGTTACACCTCCTCCCCTCTGAGCGAGGAGTCATACGGTTTGAGTGCTTTTTGTGTGTTTTTTAGGTATTCGTGAAGTATTTTGTGTATTTCAGGTGTTTTTTTTTTTTTTTTTTGTCATTTTGCATATATCTGTCATTCAGAATATTTTTCAGTTATTTGTTTGATGTCTGTTTTTTTGAGTAATTTTTAATATTTTTGTTGTGCTTTTTGTGACTATGTATGTTTTTTTTTATTTTTTATTTTGGAGTCATTTTGTGTAATTTTGCTTTTGTTTTTTTTCTTCCTGTTTGTATATTTTTGTTTTGGGTGATGTTATTGTCGTGTATTTATGTTGTCTTTTTGTGCATATTTTTCAGTAAATTATTTGCTGCCGTCTTGTGTGTTTTTGGATTAATTTCCCATATTTTTGTTGCGCAAATAAACATCTGCCATTGTTTTGACATTTGAAATGTTTAAACTGCAAGTCCACCCTAAAACCATTTTTTTTCCCCTGATGAATGCAAATAATGTAGTTTATTGATCACATTTTAGTCAAATAGTATTTCAATTGAGCTTTTTTATTTGTAAATATCAGAGTGATTGCCCTCTATGGGTTTGAACGCCAGCTATTGCAATTGATTTTGCTATTGGCTGAGATTAGATCACTGTGGCCCCGCCCCTCCTATAAAAGATGGGAGGAGGGACTAGTTTTTTTTTTTTTTTTTTTTTTTTTAAATTTGGGGCCCCGGAAGAAAAAAAAAAAAAAAAAACAAAAGTCGGTTTCTCATTTTGTGGTACCACGTCATTGGCACATACCGATATATAAATGGGGCCCCATTTTTCAAATGATAGTCCTGCGTTAGTTCTCGTTAGATCGGAATGCAGTTTGGTATAAATACTCTATGAATGAATATGATGAGATGCTCGGAGACCTTTTTTTTTTTTTCTTTTTTTAAATGGGGCCCAACCCCCCACATTTCCGGGTAATTTCCAAATTAATGGGAACATAGTCGTGTGATGATATTGTTTCAAGGTTAATTCAACATAGGTTAGGATTTTACGTGCACAATTTGGTTGGTTTTACTAGGTGGGGGGAAACCGAGTCATTTGGACTGAGTTCTCGGAAATTTGTACTTGTTATTTGGCGCGGAGATGTTCTGCGGGCCCTGCAGAAGTTCATCTGAACTTGTTTGATATATATAATTATATGACAGATTACAAATAGAAAAAGTATCAAGGCCAGAAAACCATCTTGACCTGCACTGGCACTTCATTTGAAGTTAACATATTTCATAAACGCAATACATTTCCAATCCAAAAAATTCTCTATTAATGCACTCTTACATGCCCGTTCAAATGTCCAGCTTTTGTGTTTTGATCCAAATTATTACCATTTTTTTCAAATGCAGTTTCAACAAGTGCCTGTCTGTTTAGACGTGGGAGCAGATGGAATATTACTAGCTGATTAAACCAAAAACTGAATAACTCTTTAAACTGTCTAACCATCTTTACTGCATTGTCTCCTGTTTAGTTACTGGACCGTATCCTCCCTCATGGACGTTCCACTCTGATTAATTTAACGTACTTGTTTTTTTTTTTTTTTTTTTTTTTTTTTTGGGACTGTGGGAGCTTTCTCAAGCACCCAAGAGGAAACCCCTGCAGTGAGAACATGCAAAGTACCGTAATAGAATTAAAACCTCAGTGGAACTCTCCACACTCTCCACTTATTAAGCTGAGAGTCGGGGGAGGCCCAGTGGCCATTATAACAATAGCACGATAACGGTTGGTTGAGGGATGAAACAGGAAAAGGGTGGATGCCCGTATGATAAGAAGTCAAATGTAATGTTGGCTTGATAATGAGTAATCTGTGTGTTTTGAAAGCATTCCGATTCATCAAAGCCAATGAAAGTAGTTTAGACATTAATCTGTTTTGAATCTCAATTAGCTTGTTTTATTACCACTGGCCAGCGTATCGGCACTAAATTGTCTGAGATGATGAGATTTAGACTTTGATTAAATACATTTTTGCTAGCGTGGGAATGTAACGCTGATGGATATTCTACCAATGCAGTGAAGGTTTGTTTTAAAAAATGCTGTAATGAGAATTTTGTAAACGCTGAGTGAGAAATAGTCACACGCAAAGCATTGAGCAGTTTATTTTAGGGATGCACCGAAATGAAAATTCTTGGCCGAAAAATTAAAAAACCAAGGCTGAAAACCGAAACAATGAAATAAATTATTATGCTATTAATTATTAGTACCATTGCATTTATGGCTCTCATTGTGTACTAACCTCACTAAAATTAAAACATTGCGATTGTATAAATTAACATTAATGCTCAAGAAGAATAAATCAATCAAAAATATGAAAAAAAATTATTTAGCACTGACATTCCAATAATGCACTATATGAAATAAAACTTACACCACTCAAACATTAATTAATATTGTACAGGCCTATAACTGACTAGGCTGCTGAAAAAGAGTCAAATTAAATGTTTTCTAATTTAAACACAAAGTGCTTTGAAGTTCTTGATGAAGGTCAGCTTCTCTGCTTTATTATCCAAGACCAAGTACAGTTGTTATTAAGTGCAGGGGATCTCTGTGAAAAGTGTGCTGACAGACTCTAAAACAGGATTAATGCTGCTGATGCGCAGCATGCGTCAGGTTAACAGAGGGCTACACGTAACTACAGTGTCTAAGTGACACAAACATAAAACACACTGATGTCTAACGTCTCAAACTCTGCTCAGAAAACACTTTAGTGCTAAGATTTATTGAAATACAGCCACTCTCTGAGTCCACGGAAAAGTTAGCCCTTGATGTTTGCTCGCTTCTTTACAACATTCTATTTCGGTCGCCTTGTTTCGGTGAGAAAAGTGTTTCGGCCAAAAACCGAAAATGCATTTTTGGGCCATTTTCGGCCAAAATAATTTGATGGGTGGAATTTCAGTGCATCACTACTCTTGATTTCTTTATTTGTGTAATTTATGCTGAAATGAAGCCATTCAACTCTTTAACGCTCAAGCACGGAATGAGCTTAACAAATGATTGCGTAGCTGCAATGTTGCTGATTCACTATGTGGGAAATGTGTAAAATATAGCAGCTCAACAAGAGGTATGATCCCACTTCCACATCTGAGTGGAAAAATACTTTCTATCATAACACATGACACAATTTTACACGTTGATGCTAAATAGAAGAACATCTTAACGTTAATGTTTGCATTTCAAGGTTTTAAAGTGGTTTTGGCCCAAAAACTGAAATGCACTTTTGGGCCATTTTCAGCTGAAATTTTTGGTGGCTGGAAGTTTGGTGCATCACTAGTTTATGAGTGTTTACTTCAGCTACAGGGATAGTCTTCCTACTGTTCTGCTAGGACTCACTGCACAGAGATTGCAGCAAAGTACAGCACGTTTCTATACGAATTCAGAGAACTAGTGGATTCCTCGAACTTCGGTGGCTGTCATTATGCACTCCATCCTTTAACTACCCCCTCCAAGTAGAGACCACCAGCTTAAGGTCACAGCAATCCCACATATTCATTGATGATGTGTGTGGTGACTCCAGTGTCAGTGTTTTCCATGCTGTGCTCAGCAACGGAAGCAAACTCCACTGTTCATTTCTATCTGACATCTGTATTGTTTTTCTTGGCAGGGGGGAAGTGATACTGTTTGTATAACAAAATGAATTCTGTAAATATATCTAGTGCTATTGAGCGATTAATTATGGTCTTTAATTAATTAATTAATCTCTTGAGTAATTTTCATTTAAATTTTGGCAGATCAAAAGATTGAACAGATGCAGGCGTAGCATTTACATTCTATGGTATGTGCCACCTTTAGTTTAGACCATCAGGGGAAATATTGATGCTTACTTTTGTCAATCTCCAAATAATAGAAAATACAAATGAAACTACAACTGCAAGCAGTTATGAAAGGGGGCCAAGCCTTCCCGCGCGACTCGGACCCCAGGTTTTGTAGAGCCCATGGAAGTACATCACGAAGGATGACGGCTTGTGGCGAGCGTCAGGACACAGGCCAACGTGACATTTGCTGTGAACAGGTGGATATGAAGTTTTGGAAGATGTGATTTAAAATGTGAAAGTTACAGGCCCAAATGCATTTGCACCCATTATAGCGCCACCTAGCGGCGCGCATTTTGGTAAGGGTGATCTGTGTACTCTTATATATGTACCCTGTAAATTCACAGCCCTCAACATAATACTTTAGCTGTGCTAAAGGTTTGTTTATCTATATGTTATGTTGTAATAAGCCACACCCACTTTGACCAATCGCAATTAGCATTGAGATACAGCCCGAGGAGTGACCCAAGGTCATACCCACCAAATTTGGTAAAAATCGGTCGTGCCATTTAAGAGATATAAATTTCCCATATTTGCAGCGCCCCCTAGTGACGTAAATTGTTTAAAATTTTGCTCATACTCTTACAGTCACATGTCAACCAAGGATCTCAGATTTAGTGTTGTTAGCATTTATTATGACCGAGATATGCAACTGTTATGCATTTTATAGCTAGCTAGAAAACTTTACTCAGTAATTATTCACGCATATTTTGATTCTTTAATCAACTTTAGATCAGGTCCAACTGAAGACTCTACGTGCCAAGTTTCATGCTGATTAGACAAAACCCCAAGGAGTAATTTGAAAAAGTAGGTTTTTTGATATGTAGTGACTTACAAAGAGCAATATGCCGTGGGAGTGGGCGTGGCAGAAGATGCTACTCTATATAGGGAACATGTGCTATGAAGTTTTTGAAGATGTGAATTAAAATGTGAAAGTTAGAGGCCAAAATGTTTTTGCAATTATAGCGCCACCTAGTGGCGCAATTTTTGGTATGGGTGGTCTTTTATATCTACGCTGTAAATTCTACAGCCCTCAACATAATAATTGAGCTGAAATAAATGTTGGTTTATTTATGTGTTATGATGTAATAAGCCACGCCCACTTTGACCAATCGCAAAAACATTTGATATGGCCTCAGGAGGGACCCAAGATTATACCCACCAAATTTGGTAAAAATTGGTCTTGCCATTTAAGAGATATAAATATTCCATATTTGCAGCGCCTCCTCGTGACCTACATTATTCAAATTTGCCATGTACCCCCACAGTCACATGCCAACCAAGGATCTCAGATTTGGTGTTGTTAGCATTTATTTTGAACGAGGTATGCACCAGTTTGCGTTTTTATAGCTAGCTAGAAAAATTTTACTTGTTAATAATTTGCGCATATTTTGCCCCAACAAAATTATTCGTATAACTTTAGATCAGGTTCAACTGAAGACTGTACGTGCCAAGTTTCACGCTGATTGGACAAAATCCCAAAGAGTAGTTTGAAAAAGTAGGTTTTCCAGTTTTCGCGATTTTACTCGGAGAAAAGTTAAGGCGGAAATGGGCGTGGCCTAGCCCAGGTGATTCAGTACTCTTCAAGGAGTCAGCACCGCTGGTCCTAGGAACCGCATATGCTTACATACGCGGTTCCCTGGCCTTGCAGGCTTGGCCCCCTAATAAAACATCAGGTCCATATGTAGTGCTATAAAGTTAGCACATCAAAAACACTAGGAACACTTTTCTGAGCAATACAATTATTGAACAACGAAATTTGCTGCTTTTTCTCTCCTTCAGATAATATTTATCCAGTGACTTTGTTCATTTGTCAGTCATGGACTTATTCATTTTAGCTCTGAACCCTGTCATCTTGTCCAGTGTGGATTGGAAACAGTGCGTGCTCGCAGCATGTTGAGGCTAGCACTGTCCGAGTGTCCGTGCTAGCTGCTACATGTTTAGCATTGAGGTAGTAGCGGGGGCTGCAACGCTCTGGTGATCAGCAACTCTTTCTTGCACAATTTGCACGCAGCTGGGCTTGGTATTGTAGTCTGTGCATCAGTTATGAGTATATCGGGAACTCTTGAAATGAGAAACGCTCCACACTGTTTATAGTGCAAAAAAAAAAGATTAACTGCAATATTTTTAAATTATTATTATTAAATTAATCACAATTAAGGCATTGAAGTGACGGCCCTAACTACACCTAGTAAAGGATGAAGGGCATTCAGAGGCTTAAAGTTAGCACAATGCTAAAGCTGTTGGAGGAGCTGCTAATGATCAGCAGTTGGATAACGATCACAGACTTCAGGCCTGTGTTGTGCTTGATGAACTAAACAGTTAAAAGGTCATATGGTGCGCTCTCTAATGCCACTAATCCCATCTCTGCTGTTCTATTCAGGGGCCTGTCTGCCTTTTCTATTGCCCATTTAATCCTCTCCATGGCAACGAGGAAAAGCTCTTTCTCTTTCTTTTGGATTCTACGATTATTCACATATCAGCAAAGAATAAACAGTTGGAATTCGTGTCCCCTTCGTTCTTTGGTTATTTCGTTTTAAAACCAAATCAAAAAAACAAATAAACAGTTTTTTTTGTTTTACTGACTTAAAACCAAAACAGAAAAATAAAAAACCAGACAAGCAGCATTATTATGTTTTAAAATTAAATCTTCTGTGTGATATTTGGATATTTAAGGGAAACTATAGACGAGAGCTTCATGTTTTAACCTCATCACACAGAGGGGACCCACAGACGGGGGCGGACTTTTACCACCGGACAAAAACAAGGCGCAACGCATAAGTCACATTACTGATGAACTGGTGAATTTAAATGTTATTAATACATAAATAAATAATGAAAAAAATGAATGGACTTCTAGCATCCATAAATCTTTAAACAAAATGTAATCGATACACAAATTACGCCTCTTTGCCATTGGTGTGAGGTGGACAACATGATACAAGATAATTTTTATCAAATGCAGTAGAGTAAAAGTCTGCCCCCATCTGTGGGTCTCTTCTGTGTGGTGAGCTTAAAATATTGCACTCTCACCTTAAAACAGTCGTGTCATCCCCACCTCTTCCATTTTCCGACCCTGACTCCCTCTTCCCTGTTCCCATGCCCCTCACTTAGGTGTATCACTGCCCTCTCTTTTCATATCCTCCCTTTAATAAATTATTTCTTACCCTTAGGGAGGGCTGGTGATGGTCACAATTATACAATAAAATAAATTCATCTATACTATAATTCAAGGGAGGTCTGTGTGGGTGTGTGTGTGTGTGTGTGTGGAGCAAATATCTCCCGGACGCGGTGCCAGTTCGACTTAAAACTCGGTCGACGGGTTCAAAGTACCCCGAGTGTGTGTATCTGTTCTTTTGGAGTAATTTGGTCATTTCAAAATGTTTATTTTAATTTTATTTCACTTCTGGACGGCCCCGAAATGAAACCTATTTAGCTTTTGACCTCAGGGTGTGTTGAGAGACGACTTCCGGCATCCATTTTGAAGGCGAAACAGATTAACTGTGAATCAACTTCTATTCATCCACGTTCCAAATACCCCGAGTGTGTGCATCTGTTATTTTGGAGTAATTTGCTTCACACACACACACACACACACACACACACACACACACACACACACACCACACACACACACACACACACACACACACACACACACACACACACACACACCACACACACACACACACACACACACACACACACACACACAGTATTTATAATAAAAAATATACTAAATGAGTAAAATAAAACTAAAAACTAAACAATATTTATACAAAAAGTACACAAAATGACAAAAGAAATGCATACAAATATACAAAAAGGCTCCAAAACCACACAAAATTACTCCAAAATACATACATTACAGAAAAATACACCAAACAACAAAAATATGAAAAATATTTATACAAAAAGTACACAAAATGACAACAGAAATGCATAAAATATACAAAAAGACTCCAAAACACATAAAATTACTCCAAAATACATACATTACAGAAAAATATACCAAACAACAAAATATGAAAAATATTTATACAAAAAGTACACAAAATGACAACAGAAATGCATACAAATATACAAAAGGCTCCAAAACCACACAAAATTACTCCAAAATAATACATTACAGAAAAATACACCAAACAACAACAAACATATGAAAGTGGCTCAAAATACACAAAACTAAATATTTATACAAAAATACACAAAATAACAGAAATGTACAAAACTACACTAAAAAAGATACAAAAATGCACAAAAAGATTCCAGAATCACACTGCAATGGCACAAAAAACTATAATTATACAAAAACACAACTGAAAGATACAAAAATACACAATTATACCCCTTATGCTCCCACATGAATGCATACGTCCGACGGGCACTGTACTAGTTTATTTAATTGCAATAACAAAACATGCATTGCTGTCTTTAAAGGATTGCACTTCAGGTAGAGTTGACCTTCGACAGCATGTGCAGACAGAGTTTTCAAAAAAACACATTTTGAAAAGAAAAACACTGCTTGTCTGGTTATTCAGTAAAACAAAATAACCACACTAGGGCTGGGCGATATGGACTAAACTCATCTCAACATGTTTTCTTAAAATGGCGATATACAATATTAATATCAATATTTTTGACTAAAAGTCTTACCAGGAAGACAATTCTGGGTTAAAAAAAATGTCACACAGGCACATTTATTAACAAACAGCTGCACAATATGTGCCACCTTTGGCTTTTTCTCCTTTAAGGGACAGCACGTGTGAGTGAGTTCTGTAATGTTACTTGTTTAGGTGAAGGTCTGGGTTAGAACGCATTTAGAAATCCATCCAACTGTGCTTTTCATGCTGTTCTGAAAAGTAACTAAAGCAGCAACCCCTAAAACGAGTAATTTAACTCAAAAATAAGCTATGAAATACATATCTCAGAAATATAAAAAAAATTGTAAAGAATGACACTGTTTGACGGCACTCTACTTGAATGATGTTATTGTACTTTGTGATAAATAAAGACATATCTCGATATATGCAATATTGTCATTTTCTATATCGCTAAAATTGGAAACTTGATATATATTGAATTTCAGTATATTGCCCAGCTCTAAACCACACTGTTTATTGGTATTTTGATTTGGTTTTAAAAGGGAATAATCAAAGAACGAAGGCTACTTGGATTAGTTGGTGTCCCAGTTTTTTGACAGAGCAGCTGATTGGGTGATTGCCTCAGGTTTCCTGTCTGAATGGAACTTCGGTGATGACAGAAACACAAAAGCACCTGATGGCATTTGAGTGCTGCTGAATTGAAGGTGATGATTATCAGCTGGTGTACGTGCAAATCTGTCACGCTGGACCCGTTTCCTGAGTGTCAGTGTGTCAAACTCGCAGGACGAGTCGAGTATACGAGCGTCCGCTCTAGTCGTGACGCTCGTGACTTCTTGGCCAAGTGTAGGACAGTGAGCTGTCTGTCAGCTGCTGTCTCATCCCCTCTAATTATCCTCTAAGATTTCCAGCTTTCCACCTCACACAAAGACTGAAGTAGGATATGAAGTTTTACAGTCGAGCAGCCATGTTTGCTCCTCTGTTTTTTCTGAGACTGCTTGGAGACGTTTCCGTTTTGTGGCGCCCGTTGGATAGATTTTATGTCTCACATGATGATTTGTGAGCCGTCCTGCCAGCTCTGTGACAGTCGTCTCTCCCTGGTGAGGCTTCAGGCATTCACACATGTTCAACATGGAGCAGTTTCTCCCTCTGGGCCACTGCAGTGATAGATGGAACTCCAGGGTTTTCACTTTATGGCTCTCTGGACCTTTTGTGCTTTGACAGGAGCTTAACGGCTACAGTTTGAGAGCTACAGTTTTCTTTCCTCCCATAGAAAGGAGCTGTGTTTGAAATGGTATACTATGGTACTACTCCATACAATGCACTACAAACTCAATGAGTGTATACTTGGGCTGGGCGATATATCAAGATTTAAGATATATTGAGTTTTCTATTTTGGCCATATAGAAAATTACATTATTGCTTATATCAATACATATATTTTTTATAGCTCATGTTGTATTAAAATACTTGTTTACCGATCTACCACTTTTTTTTTTTTTTTTTTTTTTACCGATCTACCACTAAACATGCTACAATACATAACTCACTCACACGTGCTGTCCCTTTTAGTAGATAAAGCCAGAAGTGGCAAATATTGTGCAGCTGTTTGTTAATAAATGGGCCTGTGTTGCATTTTGCATCATAAAATTTTATCCTGAATTGTCTTTCTGATCAGACTTCATTTGAATTAAAATTATCGAGATTTATATCGTATATCGCCATTTTGAGGAAAAAATATCGAGAGATGAATTTTGGTCCATATTGTCCAGCCCTAATATATACTGTTTACTATAAACTATGAGTATGGTTAGGAGGATTAGGATGATGACCGTTCCCACTGAAGTATACTTCCAAGTTTCCCAAGATGCATTTCAAATCTACAATGACAAAAACATGAAGCACACTGAGACTAAATATCTCTGTTAATTCTCCACCTTTAAAAGTTTAGAAAACATCTTAAGTGAGAAAGTGACCAAGTAGAATATCAAGATGTTGCCAACATTTTGAAGATTTTTGGAATTTGCATTTTTGGAGGACCCTTCATTGTACTGTGAAAACTTCCAGTTAACTTCAAAACAGAGCCCTATTTACAAAAGTAATCAAAAGTAATGGAAGACAAGAAGAGATGCTTTTATTTTGAAAAGGGGATGTTTGATTTTTAGCTTGAAGCAGGTTTCAGAAAGATTTTATGTTCTGCTACCAATGCATCATGGGGCAGATGAGTATGAGTAGTGTGCATACTAAAAACATTTCCCCATATAGTATACATCTGGGTATTTCTTGCATACTTGTTAATTCAGCTGCACAAGCCTCTTCATGAGACTTTCTTTAAGTACATCCCGCCTCACTTTCCCACATGGAGTCAAAAACAAGGCCTGAGTGAAGGTTTTTTTGCACCTTCTTTCAGCCCAATAACAACCATCTGCTTTGGTTTTTATTAATTCGGCTGCTGTGGATGTTTGTATTTATTAGTCGCCGCACACCTGATTCTGTCTGCGGACTCTGACATCATTCTCACAGGTAATTACGTGCCCCACGTTTCCACAGTCAGATCGCCCATGTGATTATGTTTAAAAGGTGTCAGCCTCAAAGATAACAAAGACGTGAGCCACGAGCACTTTAAGGGACAGATCTCACTGTTTGATCTGAGGCAGCGTTAAGTGGCAGGAGTCCATCGTAGTAAACAGGAACGGGTTTCTCTACTAAGGGATCTGATAAGGGATCTTAGTGCTTGTGTGTGGTTGAAAATTTGGTGACAGGATTTTGCTATAAATACTTTTGGCGCAGAAAGGATGGGAAACGCTTTTAGCTTTGAGTTGGTCTCGTTTTTGGACCTTGGGTTTGGTATAGTTAGAAAACCATTAAGAGTGAATGTCGGAGTTCATTGTGTCTGGTTTTTGCGTTCAAATGGTGTATAGTTGGATTGTTTACTCACAGGTAAATGGAGATTGATAACTCATATTTTACATGTTTTTGCAGTTTTCTTTATAGGTTGGGCGCCATTCACCTGTTGTTTGGGGAGCAATCTGGCTTTATTTGTTTTGTTTTTTTAATGGGGGATGTGTGGTAAAGCAGTACCCATGATGAGTAGTTAAAGTAGAAGTTGTGGTAAGTTTTGTAGCCGAAGTACAAGTATTACTTTTTTAGTAAAGTGTGCATAAATTTGGATTTTACAAAGAGTACACGACGTCATAGACACTTCATGGATGTTAGTCGTGGATGAATTTTGATAAGAATTTGTATAATCTGTCAGTATTAATATGTAATATTCATGGTTTCTAATTGTGTGGTAAGCAAGATACGTGATCCAATGCTCTTATTGTGAAGGGCAGAATCCATTCATTCTATATTTTATCTAGTATGTTAAGGTTTCATTTATTCAAAAAGAAGACAAAAATAATCTTGCTGGAATTCCTATACAGAAATCAAGGAAACTTCAAAGCAAGCATCAAAGTGTTCAGCAGATGCCTCTGACGAAGACTGGCAGTTGAGATTCGAAACATGTCAGGAGTGGATTTCCTAAGTAACAGTTGTCTGAATAAATGAAACATTAAATCAATTATCTGGAGAATGAAAAGAGAGAGAGAGAAAATTCAAACGTGTACGTCTCGATGACCCTCCCTAAATAGCTCCACTTCCTCCCCCTGCTTCTGCCAATCTATCAGAAGCCACACCTCTACTTTTGTGCACGCGCATTGCGGAACATAACAATGTTTAACACACCAACACATGTGTAGTATTGTTTTCCACTAATAAAACACTTATAGTAGTTTGATTAAAACATGTTTATTACCTGTCCGTGAGAAATGTTGCCAAATCAGGGTCCGTTCGGAATCCTTTTAAAAGCAGCAAGTCCCTCCCCTTTGAAAAGCAGCTCAGAGATCAATTCTGTTGCGGTCATGAAGACGTTTATCCGCAAGCTTTCTACCCGGATTTTTCTTTTGTTTTTTAGTAGAAGCTTAGAATTTCCGAGCGCTCCTCCATGATGCCATGAGTGATACCCGATTGCTGTTGTGACGCGCTGCCTTGTTTTTGTGCACAGTTTACGCACGCGCATTCACTTTGATTGATTGTCTCTGCTACACGAAGTCAAAGCCTATTGGCTGGGTGATCACAGCGCTATTTTACATTTGTGTAGGGGTCTATAGGACGAAGGCGGGACTTATATACATTGACGTATA
This sequence comes from Gouania willdenowi, assembly GCF_900634775.1. NCBI lineage: Eukaryota > Metazoa > Chordata > Actinopteri > Blenniiformes > Gobiesocidae > Gouania > Gouania willdenowi. The sequence continues at coordinate 34,672,389 of NC_041052.1, forward strand.
TGAATTACCACCAGCAGTAGACCATAGTAAAAGACTATTGAGGTATTTTTTTGCTTTTCAAAAGAATGATACATAAACATTAGGGCATAGACGCAAAATATGTGCGCCGATGCGTCGTCCGACCAATACAAAGATTGCGGTGCCGGAGAATAACTTACGCACGTGGCTCCTCCAAATTTCAAAAGTGCAAGGCAGTGAAGGCACGCACTCTTTTTTCGAAGGTAGCTGTTCCCCGTAACCATCCTTTATCCTGGGTGTGACCGACGGCAGCGCGTCAACGTTACAAGAAGGAAACACCCCTCCGTGGCAGCAGCAGACACACACACACAATTCTTAAGGTAAAAGGAAAGTTTATTTTAATACTTTCTGTATTAGCATTTGGAATTTTGAGTTTAAGAAAAATGTGAGTGGCAGAGTGTATTACTTTAAGTTGTTGCTAGGGCCTATGTGTTTTCAACATAAATACTAAATTATGTTGGTTCATGAAGGACACCATGACAGGCTGCTGGCTCCCATTGTCTTTTTATCTTTATTAAATGCTACCTCTGACTCTGCATTATTTTGTACTTTTATATTCTTTCTTGAACTTTATTTTGGAATTTTGAGTTGAGGAGCAATAAACATATATTGCAATGTTAAGAAATTCATGTTTTTTTTTTTTTTAATTTGAGACATGTAAATCATATGTATAAATTACTTTTAGTTAATTAATGGGGAGAAAATTGATAATCGAATCGAACTGGAAAATTGATGCATTGGAAAAAATAATCGCTAGATTAATCGTGTAAAAAATTATCATTTATCTTAGCCCTAATAAACTCAGAAACTCCAGATATGAGCTTTAAACATTCTATTTAAAAAGAGGACAACAAGGTTGGAGTTGAGAAATATTGTAGTGGATTTTTTGTTCTTGGGTGGGCATTGCTTTCATAGAGGATTGGCAAACAGGAAAAGCATCAACAGGGTCAGAAATGTCTGAGGTTCCGTGACCCCTACTATATTAACCATGGAAAAAAGGACAGTTTTGTCTGCATATAAAAGGCGTCCGTTATGTGCAGTCATTGAGAAGTGGTCTTCAACCAACTGAGTCAATTCTTAACATTCAACAAAATATTTGATAATTTCAGTCAGGTTTTCGTTCTCATCACAGCACTGAAACTGCTCTTATCAAAGTGATCAATGACATAAGGTTTGAACACTGATTCAGGAAAAGTATCTGTTCTCATTCTGTTGGATCTAAGTGCTGCATTTGACACTGTAGATCATACAATTTTGTTGCACAGATTGCAAACATGGGTTGGACTAAATGGAAAAGTAATGCAATGGTTTAGTCATACTTGGAGGAGCGAAGCTATTTTGTAAGCATTGGAAACTTTGAATCTGACAGATTACCAATGTCCTGTGGGGTTCCTCAGGGATCTGTTCTTGGACCCCTTCTGTTTAACCTTTACATGCTTCCTTTAGGACAAATTTTACAGAACTGTTAAGGTTGATTATCAGAGCTATGCAGATGACACACAACTATATCTATCACTGAACCCAGATGACCATGGTCCCATTGAGGTGTTGTGTGTGACTGTTTAGAAAAAGTAACTGCTGGATGAGTGAACACTTCCTTCAACTAAACCATGACAAGACGGAGGGTGATTGTCTTTGGTAACAAGGAAAAGAGGACTGCTGTCAGCAATTATCTTGAGCCTCGATCTTTAAAAGCTAAAACCAAGTCAAAAACCTTGGTGTTCTGATTGACTCAGATCTTACATTCAGCAGTCAGATCAAATCTATCACAAAAACAGCCTTCTACCACCTAAAGAACATCTCCAGAGTGAAAGGTTAATGGCTCAGAAAGATCAGGAGAAACTGGTCCATGCTTTTATCTCCAGCAGACTGGACTATTGTAATGGGTCTTCTGACAGGAATCCCCCAAAAGAGCATCAAACAGCTACAGCTGGTCAGACGCTGCAGCTCGAGTCTTAACCAGAACAAAGAGGTCAGAACACATTACTCCAGTTTTAAAGTCTTTACACTGGCTCCCAGTCAGCCTCAGAATAGACTTTAAAGTTTTGCTGCTGGTGTATAAATCTGTGAATGGGTTTGGTCCAGAATACATCAGTGACATGTTAGTCAGGTATGAACCCAGCAGGTCTCTCAGATCTATGGACACAGATCAGATAGTGGAGCCCAGAGTTCACAGTAAACATGGTGATGCTGCTTTTAGTTGTTATGCTGCAAAGAAGTGGAACAAACTGCCAGCGGAGCTGAAGTCAGCATCCAATGTGAACATTTTTTAAATCAAAGTTAAAGGCACTTTTTTCTCTACTGCATATGATTGAGAGAGAGATTTTTTGTCATGTTGTTGATGTAATGATGATTTTACTGATGATTTTAATTGATTTTACTGATGATTTTAATTGATTTTACAGATGATTTTAATTGATTTTACTGATGATTTTAATTGTTCTTATTGATTTAAATGTTCTTATTGATTTTAAACAATTGAATGTTTTATCATGTAAAGCACATTGAGTTGCCTTGAGTATGAAATGCGCTATATAAATAAATTTGCCTTGCCTTGCCTTGCCTAAAAGAAAAAAATATTCAGTTAGAATGGAAGAAACAGTGCGGTTTGGTCTCCTTTTCTATCTACTCCCTCAGGAAGGAGGCACTTCCTGAAGTCCTCCAGAAATCTTCATACGGATGTTGATGTTTTGCCCCACAGCTTACTCTTGTGAACGTCATCACGACAGTTGTAAGATAAGCACGACTGATGCAGTAACTTCTGCCTGCGGCTCAGGCCCAATATTACAGAGTCGCTGTGTCTGGCACAGTTTATGCATCACAGCACCTCAAAGAGGCTCAAACCCCCCAAACTCATGCCAGAACTCTCATCCTCTCATGCAAGAACCGTTTTTTGGCTCCATGACGAAATGCTCGCACATTACACCTGAATACCCTGTGATGTGTAGTGTTTAGAGACGCTTCATTAAAGGGTACCTGTAGTGGAAATTTATATAACAACAAATGTGTTCAATATATTACCAATAAACAAATAATGTGCAACTTTCTATAAAAAAAGAACATATTAAAAGGACTTTTTAGAATGGTTTTATACCTTGATGCATAAAGTATAGAGAGCCGCCATTTTCGTCAGGATATGACGCACTTTCGTTGACTTGCAATGGTGCATTGTGGGAGGTAGAGGCGTAATAAATCTGTTTACATTGCGGGAAGTGTAATTTTTCTGTTGGCTCTTGGCGCAAAATAGCTGTGCGTAAGCACTTTTTCAGTGATAAAGTGTAGCATCCAGGTTATGAGAGGATTAAAGACCACCTTTCTCAGCAACTAACTTGTTAGCAGCAGAAACGAGCCATGTCTGAGTAGGTAGTGCAAAAATATGGCTAGCGATGAAAGCTGCATGAAAGGATAGCTGTTCATGAACAGGAAGATGCTCCGCTACCTCAGATGATCCTAAAGAACAGGTAAATTCTTCTGACAGAGTTAATCATTTAGCCACGAGGAAATAAGAAGAAACAATCTAATGGGGATGCAAGTACGTATACAAGCCGCATACTTTCTGTGAAGAAATTCTATTGGGACCACGTCTGATTTTAGACAAAACTTTGGCTTTGTGCCCATTAGCTTAGCTCATTAGCTTAGCCTGCAGATCCCTCTCTGGGCAGTTTGGCCTTGCATATTACCAAAGTGTGCATCCCGTACCAATTGTATGGAGCCAACATCTATAACTCTTACTTTAGTGTCGTTATTTGGCTTAGAGATGCAAAAAAAGATTTCAATTTTTTCTTCTTGTTGTATAGCAACCATTGGTTTTACACTCTGCCATTGTTCAGTGTGTGTTGCCAAGCAACAGCTATCAGAAATCAACAAAAGTGCGTCATATCGTGACCAAAATGGTGGCTCCCCATAGTTTATGCGCCAAGGTATAAAATCCTTCTAAAAAGTATTTTTAATGTTTTCATTTCCACTACAGGTACACTTTACATTGCTGTGATGTCAGAACAATTTAAAGTTGAGGATGTTTTGAACACATTTAAAAGCCTTTTCCTCTTTATCATGACAATTGAAACCAATATCCCAGGCTTTAAAGCAACAACAGATCCTTGTAGTGTTGTTGCATTTAAAGTTGGAGCAACTACAGCCGAGAGAACCAGTGCAGTGTTGATGGAAATTGGATAAAGCATCGATCTCACCTTTGTTAGACACTTCAAAAATAAGTGAATGCATTTATCTGAATCAAGAAACTTAAATATAGTTTCACTGCTCTTCACGAGTTGATTAAAACTAGAATAAACCAAGACTTAGATGTAGCAGGAATAAACTAGTTAAACTACTGTAGCTCAACGGTTTGTGAGAGCGATTTCTGTCCGTTTTGGCTAATGTGTAACCCTGACATGATGCCAGGGCTCCAAAGTGGGGCAGAGATTTCCTGTCCTGGATACCTCACTGTGACCTAAACTGCAAATCTGATGAGAAACTCGTGAAAAAGGTTTTCGGCCAAAAGAAAGAGGCCAAAGTGTTTACAAATGACGTTGGAAGATGCCCAAGTAGACCATTAGGATATGTTAATGGCCTGGGTTTGGGTCTGATGATCTAGACCCAACCTAGAGTGTGGCGCGTATAGATGTTTATATTCTCTTTCTGGTGTCTTTTTTATGATGTTGCTAATCCACTTCAATTGGGTTCTAACTGGCCCTTTGACGCATGTAACCTTTAAAAAGCTCTGGATTCTTACCTGGAAGTACCATGTCTACAAAATGAGCAAGAATTGGATGTGTGACAGTTCTAATAAAAAATTTCAAGGGTAAACCAAGTAACAATACATCTGTTTTTTTCCATGTTTGTTAAAATCATTCTTAGGTTGTTCTCTTTCAACTAAATGATAAGAATGAATATTTTTGCCTCCAATTGGTTAAAAGTCTCCTCACTGGAACTCAAGGTTATTGTTGTTTTCATTTCTTTTAAATTATACAAAATATAATTCCCACCCTACACACACCACATATATTCATGTATATTCATTGATAACAATAATATTCAAACAAATGGTGATAAATAAGAATTAGAAAGGAAATTAAATTAAAAAAGCATGGGGGATTTATTTATCCAGTCTATACATTCAAAATATCCCATGCAGCCTTCTTTTCCACCAGTTTTAGAACCCGGTGCCCAACGGTGTAAAGTTTTAATGCACAGCCTCTTGCAACATAACACATTTTCTCCAACGTCAGTTAATGCATAAGAACACTGATCCAAAGGTTAAAAGTTGGGGGAAATGTTTCTTTCCACCTAAGCAGCACAAGCTTTCTTGCCAAGTGTTGCAACAGCTATAATGCCTTTATCAAAGTTATTAAAGTGGACATATGTGTGTTTGGGTGAAATATTGCTACTTCAGCTGCATCGGGCTTTTATAAGTTTCCCTTCAACTTCGGAAAGAAGCTAAATATAGCTCGGCAAAACTCGGTCGGTCTTACTTTAGACCACTTCAGTTTATAAACAACTGTATGTATCACTTCATGTTTTAGAGAGATCAAGGATGAGTACTATCAATCCTATCTATCTATCTATCTATCTGTCTATCTATCTGATATCTATTTTTACTGCCATATATCCTCTGATAATTCAATGTTTGGTTCTTTTTTCACTGTCTATAAAAACGTGTCAGAGGCTCTAGTTGGAGTTGAGTAATGTATAGATTTTCCCAATATTCTGCTTGGTTCCGGACTTGGCTCTAATCCATAGGTGGGGAACTTCTATCACAGCAGGGGCTAAAAAAATGTGTGTGTTTGGTCGAAGTGCCAAAATAACAACATTCATGTCAGCTTTCAGAATAATGACCAATCTGAGCGTTAACAAAGGAAAAACAGATTTCTTATGGTGTTTTGTGTTTCTCTATCATTTTGTGTGTTTGTTGTTGTCTTGTTTGTTGTGAGGCATTTTGTACATTTCTGTTGTCCTTTTGTGTGTTTTACCTGTAAAATGTATATTTTTTGCAGTAATTTTTATATATTTCTGGTGTTTTGCTTGTTTGCTAGTACTGTGGGTTTGTGGAGTCATTTTGGGTTTTCTCATCTTTTTGTGTCATTTTCTGTAATTTTGTATATTTTTTGGAGTCATTTTCTGTATTTTTGTTGTCGTTTTGTGGATTACTGTTGTTGTGTTTATTTTTGTGTTTTATTCTCTGGGGTTTTCTTGTCTTTTACTGTATGTTCCTGCAATGTGTAATTTTTTGTGTTTTGTAATGTATTCTTGCTTTTGTTTTGTGTATTTTTCTGTCATTTTGTACATTTACTTTGGGGGCCACATAAAATTAGACCAAGGGCTGCATGTGGCCCCTGGCCTGCCAGTTGCCCATGTCTGATCTTATATCACCTCAAAGAGTGGGTCAGGAGGGTTCTATGTTCAAGAAGGTTATTGTCATATATGATGTGTGTGTGTGTGTGTATATGTGTGTTTGTTTGTGTGTGTGTGTGTACACAATCAAGCATGTGCAAGCTAATCCATTCGCATGACAACAGACGACTGTGGGCACGATTCGTACAATAAATGTGAGCTTAGGACTGCGCTCAATACGGCAATGTTGAAAACTGTTGATGCTTATAACCCCCCTCTGACCCACATGCATTCCTGTGTGTGCCCTCTTTATGTCTGTCACCTCAAGTGTAAACAAGGACATTGTTTTCTCATGTTATTGTAGATCTGGGTCCCTACATCCAGTCATGAGTGGACGAAAAGCTTTGGGTTGTTAAATGTAATTTCAACAAAAGGCCACGAACTTTGGTCTTAAAAAACTCTGAATTTGTTACCAATTGTTTTGTGATTATTCAGTTGGCACGCTGTACATTTTTCAGTTTGACTGGATGAATACTTTTTGATATTTGGCCATTTAAGTGAGGTGTGTATGTCCATTTTCATGCGTCCCTATTTTTCTTCTATTTTCAGCTTCTAATATCTCAGGAACTACATCACACAGGAAATTGAAATTTGGTATAATAATACAGATCAACCTACTCTCTCAGAATATATAAACATATCTACTATACATCCTATCTGGTGGACATGGCAGCCCCTCAAAATTGGTAAAAAGTGAGTGTGGGTTTGGGTCTGAAACATGTTTGGGACTTCAGTAAACAACTTAGCATATGTCTCAGCTCACTGTAATTTGATCAGTTTTGAGCTATGAACATAGACTGTTCACATCACTAATGATTAGTCACATATACAGTATGCATTGGTTCTTAGGTGACACGCCTCTTGAAATCCGGAAAAGTACTTTTTTAAAACTATTTTCATTGGCCCATTACTGCATGTGGAAATGTAGGAACAAATCTGATCTGTTTAGATGTATGGTATACAGCAGAGGTTCTCAAATGGGGGTACCTGTACCACTTGGGTTGCGATACCACTACAGGGGATCTTCAGAGAGTGGAAAATTAATAAAAACGTGTCAGTCTGTGGTTCCACCCTAGGCATGAGAATCAGACTCAGAATCAGAAAAAACTTCCTTCATCCTCTTGGGGTAATTAGAAAGGCAAAGAGCGGCATATGAAAAAATATTAAAGAAACAATAATATTAATAATAAATGAAAACAACACTAATAATAATTATACACACTCATGCAGGAAATGCGGAGGTTGTGTAATTGTAAGATAAACTGAATAACAAGGTGCAAATGAATGATAAGTTGCAAAATGTTTATGTATTAGTAAAAAATAAAAATGATGATAAAGTAAAGTGTACATATACATGTGTGAACAGATTTTTTTTTTAATTTTTAGACAGTGGCAGACCAGCTGTCGGATACTCTGAGTAGAGGTGAGATGACCGGAATGATAAAAACTATAGAAATAAATCTATTCAGCAGGCACTAAATCGGTGATTTTCAACCTTCACCCATGTGGGGTTGCCTGAAATTTCTGAAAAATTAAAACCGATTTTTGAAATTTTTTAAATATTCTTTTTATTTTAAAAAAAATTAAAACACACAATCTTAAACAACTATTTTTATACTTTTGCTTTGTAAATCTAGTTAAACTAAAATGCAGTAAACATATGGAAGCCCGTTTCTGCCACTAAAAAAAAAAATCACCAAGGAAAGTCATAATTATGAGTTAGTAAAGTCATAATTATGAATTAGTAAAGTCATAATTATGAGTTAGTAAAGTCATGATTATCAGAAAGAAAGTCATAAATATGAGAAAGAAAGTCATAATTATGAGATACTTAAACGCATTTACAGCAGCTTGTTCATGTGGTGAGCTGACACTGAGAGATGCTGATAAGACTATCGAAGACTACGTTAGACGGGGCTTTACAAATGATGAAATACTTTGTTTGCTTGCAAATTCACATAGAAATATGCTGAGTAAACGCACCCTTGAAAAGATACTAAGCAAAAAGAGGCTCTGGCGTCAAAAGGATAAAACTGATGTGGCTGATGTAGCACGGTTTATTGAACAACAAATGGAGATTTCTGGTCAGTGCCGTGGGTACAGATGGATGTACCAAAAATGTTTCTATCTCATAATTATGACTTTGTTTCTCATAATTATGACTTTCTAACTCATAATTATGACTTTCCTTGGTGATTTTTTTTTTTTTTTTTTTTTGTGTCGGAAACGGGATTCCATACAAACATGATCAAAAACTAATTCTTGAAAAAAAAACATCTTTGGCATTGCCAGGAATTCTTGATATTAAAATAGGGTAGTGATCAAAAAAAGGTTGTGAACCACTGCACAGGGTCTCCACGTTCATGAAATTCCTGGAAAAGTCATGAAATATGAAAAAACGATTTCTTCAGTTTTGAAAAGTCATGGAATATTTGAACTGTTTTGGAAATATAGCCTATTTTATTTTAATGTTTAAAATATGTTAAACCCCAACGAGGTTAAGTGTTATCTCAAAGTGAAAGTGCTGCATACCGGTGTCAAGGACTGAGTTTACCTCGTACTGAGATTGATTATGAGCATACAGTATATGCGCATGCACCCCATTAATTTTTGCTAAAAAAAAAAATTCAGTTTTGTTTATTTTTGTTTTCAAAGTGAACGGACGCGTGTTTTGTTTGCTTATTGGATTGAACTGTTCGTACGTAAGATCACTTTAGCTGGCGTATGCTAAAAACCAGGAAATGCTAATGGAAAAAATAAGATCTTAGCGTTTCAGAACTCCTTAAGTCGTGGAAATTTGGTTAAATATTTTGAAAAAGTTTTGAAAAATCATTGTGAAAAAAGTGTGGGAACCCTGACTGGACTAAATATTGGGGGTTTTTCACAACTTATTTACAAAATTTGATTCTTTAAAATGTGTGTTCATTGGTTCATTCCTTCATTTTGCTCTAGAGTTGTTTTTTCATTGTAGCTTGTAGCTCTGTCTCTCATAATAATTTATTGTTTATTATTTTTTTATTAGCAGGGAAATCAACGCCCCACCCCCCTCACTTAATTGGCCATATCTCAAAAAGTATTCATGCGATCAAACTAAATATTTAGTGTGGTTAATTTCTGAATATTTTTTTAGACCAAAGTGTGTGGGATGTCCTGAACTTTGTTGAAATGGCCGATCTCTATGTGCTCTACATGTTGGCACATGTTCAGGGATCATTTTGCTTGTTTTTCAAAGGTTCTCCTGTTTTATCAGCTTAGTGTGTAGTGGAAAGCTAATGAGTTTTTTAACCTTGGTGTAGTCAGTGAGTCATTGTGAGGGTTTTTACTGTAAAGACGGAACTGACACTCACTCCTTTCTTTGTGAGAAACAAGTATCTCCATGCCTGCCAGGCTCCTCATGTATAGACTGATAATGGTTCTATGTTTTTGTGGGTGTGGTCAGTGTGATTGTGGTGCACATTTGATGATCTGAGGTTTCGAGGGAGGTTTTGATGTTAGATTTAATGTTTATTAAAAATACTGTCAAATAATTTCTTGATTTAATCTCATTTGTTTATCTCTGTCTTCTGCCTGCTTCCTCTGTTCCAGCTGCTAATCTATTTTCACCCTCCTGCAGTGAGCGTCCTTATAAGGGCAAACCCACTCCCCACACCAGTGACTTTTAAAGCACTGATCCGATCTGGTGCCTGGTTGTACTCTAAACTCTGCTCTGGAAATTATTACCATGGACACCCCCCCCCCCCCCCATGTGCATGTGGAGTTATACACTCCTTTGTAATTTTTTACTTCGTGAGCTGCGACGTGTCAACTTAGACTAATACAAAGTACAAAAAACGGCAAATGAGATAAGCACATGTGCATGGTGGGGGTCATAAGGTCAGGGCTTGACCTGGGGGGGGGGGGTCGTTGGGGTCTCAGGGGAGGAGGACAAGGACAGGATGAAAGTGACTGACCTTTGTGAACCACAGAGCACTACATGGCACCGTTGTTGTTGTTGTTTTTTTTTAAAGTATGAGGACAGGCACATAAATAATGTTTTAATACCTTTTGTCAGAGGTGAAAGTAATGGATTACAAGTACTTGCGTTACTGTAGTTGAGTTTTATCTGGAAGTTCACTTTTATGGATACCAGATGCACTAAGGTACCACACTATTAGTCTCATTGTATGCAATTCATTTATTTCCTCTAATTTATTATCAAGTTCTTTTCTAAAAAAAAATAAAAAATAACCTTCCTTTTTACATATAAATCATACAGTTGTGGTCTATATAAAGCGAAACTGCAATGCTTGGGTCTGAATTCCTCATTATTATAGCTCCACAGGCCCCTTTTCTGATGTGCTTCTGAGAGCAACTCGTTTTGGTGCGGTCCCTTTAAATGCAAATGAGACACTCCATACCCCGCCCCCTCTTCAGGTGATACTCGGTTCAACTCCACCCTGCTCGGCCATTTTTGTAGTTTGATAGAAGAGATACGGCTATGTAGCGGTGCAGAAACTTTTTATTCAGAGGTTATTTACAAAATGTCAACAACGGAATACTTGTCCATCCAGCTTTACATGTTTGAGCCAGAGTCGGACCCAGCGGAGCGAGATGAAAATGAAGATGATGAACCTGCAGAACCCTAACAAGTGAGCTAACACAAGCGCCGAGCTAATGCTAGCGCCAAGCTAATGTCACAAAATGCATTTTAATACAGTCTTTTCGGAGACAAAAACGGCAAAATGAAATGACTAATGAAAACTTTAGACTTAAATTATATCACGTAGGCCATATCATCAAGGATCTAAAACGAGCACACAGCGCTAACATATGAAGTCTGAAGACGGTGTAACTGCTAATGCTAACAAAACAATGACTGGGACGTCTTATCATCACACTTTTCAGCATTATTTACAGCTTACCGAAGTGCTCTGTTCGTCGTCTCCAAAAATAGAAGGAATTGAACCCTCAATCAGACGAAGTCTTTCGGCAAATCCTTCTTTATACTGGCGAAGCGGTCATCCTTGAAGTGCTGCGCGCACACAAAAATGACCTTACCCACAGATGTGGGTACATTTCTGTGAAAAACAAACTCAACCAGGCACTTCGAAAAGGTTCTGATGCTGGGAGACGGTGTAATGAAGCGTGTGGGTTTCTACATCCAACAACTGAACATTTTGATTTATCCTCTCGTAACTTTGGCATCCTTGAGCTTGGACTACAAAATAAAAGCAAGAAATAAAAATGGCGGATTGCTCGAAGTGTTGGACCTGGAGTTGATGTACTAATTTGGCAGTTCCGCTGCAAATACTGTGATGTAATAGTTCAAAAAACGTAATAGAGAATAGAAAAATCGAAACAGATTGAAAAATATGAGCAAAACAGAATATAGAGATATCTACGGAGCACCTGAAGAGACTAATTTGATTTTTTCTGTACTTCTAAGCACTCTAAATATACAACAAAATGCATTTAAGGGCTGAAAAAGTGGATTTAGCATGATATGTCCCCTTTAAGTACTATTTGAGCCACTTTTTACTTTTGCTTGGAGTATTTTATGTATGACTTATTGGGAATATAAAGCTTGAAGAATTTTAGAAACAAATTGTGTTGTTGCAGCTACGGATGCTGATTTCTCTTATTTTGGGCCGATTTCCCTTATTTTGGGGGATCGGCCGATCCTTGCGTATGAAACCGATCTTTTCCGCCGATCTACGAAGAAAATGATGGTCATGGGTTTGTACATGAATGAAAACCTTCCACTAATGAACAAGTGACTGTAATAAGTTGTAGCTATACAAAGTTTCTTTTAGAAGTGGTTTTAATTAAGGGTCTAAGAGAAAATCGATTCGGTGATAAAAATGTCCATATCGCCTTTTTTAATCATGTTTTTTTTTTTATAAAGAAAAGAACATTTATCTGCACTAACATATGCATAACACGTAAACACCCGGTCATTGTGTCTGTGAACCACATAAGACAGTAGTTCTCAATCTTTTTTGGGTCGTGACCCCATTTTCACAAAATCAAATTTTTGGCGACCCCAAAGGATTGTGGCCAAGATTAGTACACAAAGTGACAAGTGACAGCGCAGATATTTTTATAATTCAGTTTATTTAAATTAGATCTATAATTGTTTAAGATTGTGTGTGGCGTTATAATACAGTTTTATTCAATAACTTTACTTGTTCTCGCTAGGTTAAAAGAAAATGAAATAAAATATATTTTATACCACTTTATTTACTTGCAATGTATAATGCATTGTTTAGTATCAGGATATATTGGCACATATCGTATTGTGACATGCAAATTGTGTATTGTATCATCACATTCATGGCCATGCAAACCCTTAGTTTTAATCTCAATGACATTTTAATCTGTTTATAGTATTTAATGATGAAATGATTTGATTCCCAGCTGCATATTTGTACTTTGTACTTTTTAAACATCTGTACATGAAGTACTGATAAACTGCCATTGCGTCACGCACTGAATTCCCATGAAGTAATGCTGTCACTAGGAGTTTAACTAAGTGGTGTAATTAGGACAAATGTGAACATGAACACTGTTTGCTTTTTTTTCCTCCTGTCATTACACTGAGGAGCTTGTTCTGTTTCTTTTCACTGCCAGAGTTCCTAATGCCGCTCTCCAACAGGTTGTTGTTTTACTTCTTTGTGCCTGAAACCGTTCCTACCACAAATAAATCGAATAAAATCTGTGAATCCGTGCCACTCGTGTGCACCAGAGGAGTTCAGACTCGGGTTTGTGAGGTGTGTCGCCACCAGCTGCTCTGGATTAGGGCTAAACTGTGAGCGCTCTCTAATTGGACGTGATTGATTGAGCTTATTCAAGGCTGATGTCTTTCGAGGTTTGAGGTTTTTGCTCCACGTACGGTGACGTACACTCAGGAAAACTCAGTTAGCATACTTTTTTCAAGTGTTTTTTTAGCGCTGGGCGATATGAATCAAAACTCATCTCTCTATATTTTTTCTCAAACTGGCGATATACGATATAAATCTCTATTTTTAACTCAAAGTCTTACGAGGGTTAAATTTGCTGATGCAAAATGCCACACGGGCACATTTATTAACAAACGACTGTTTACATGTGCCGCTTTTGGCTTTTTTTTTCCTATACGGGACAGCACGTGTGAGTAAGTTCCGTAGTATGTCTTGTTTAGTGCAGATGTTCTCAAACTTTTTTGGCTAAGTACCCCTTTCTCTTACTCCTGAATCTATATACCGGTTACTCGGTTTGTCTGACTACAGCATGTTGATCAAAATATTATAAAAAATATAAAGTATACTATCAAGCAGCGATTCTCAACTGGTGGGTCGGGACCCAAAAGTGGGTCGTAGAACTGTGCTGGGTGGGTCGCGGACAACTGGTCAAAAATAAATAAATACTTAATGTCTCTCATATTAGACTTGTCTTTTATTTTGAAAGAAACTTTTCTGTGAAATGCATGTTGTAAAATAAAATATATAGATTATACATGTGTGTTTTCAACAGATATTTTTGAAAAACTAAATTTAGTTGTTTGAATTCTAAAAAAAAAAGAGAGAGAAAAAAAAAAGTGGGTCGCGATTTAATTATCATGACAAAATGTGAGTCCTAGGGTGAGACCAGTTGAGAACCTCTGCTATAGAGTATAATGATGGAATGAATGAGTTTTAACACACATTTTAAAGAATATCATTCTTATAAACAAGTGGAATGAAACAGTATTTATTGCCTCCTGAATAGATTCATTTCTATAGTTAGTTTGTATAATTTCTGGTCATTTCCCTCCTGGTGTGGTACAAAGACGGATCTTTGTATTTTCAGTTCAGGTTCTAATCAATATAATTTTCTTTGTCATTATTAGGATTATCATTTCTAACTAAAATAAACATTATTAAACCACATCTTTAATGATTTATTTCATTAATTTTTAACTCTCAAGTACCCCCTCTAGTGCCGTTGTGTACCCCCCCCCCCCAATTTGAGAAACACTGGTTAGGGGAAGTTCTGGGTTAGAACTCACTTAGTATTCCATCTAAACGTGCTTTTCATGCTGTAAAGTAGAGAAAGCAGTGACTCCTAAAACTAGTATTTTAATCCAAAATGAGCTATAAAATAACAAATATATTGATAAAGGTGATTTTGTCATTTTCTATGTCGCAGAAATAGAAAACTCTATATATCTTGAATCTCGATATATTGCCCAACCCTAGTAGGGTTTGCCTCAGTGATGATGAATCACCATTTGTGGATTGTCTTTTCGTTCATCACCCTCTCAGTCACCTGAGCTGAGTCAGGTGTGTGTGAGCACATGGGAAGCTCCAGTATACACTTGTTGTCACTGTTATTAAAGGTGCTGACAGCTCAGCGCTGATGTCGATGATGGCTTTTCCTCTCTAGAACTTATTGTGTGGGAGTGTGACCCATTTGTGTGGCGTGTAATTCCTGACTCACACGTCTGCCAGCAGCGTTGTGTGAAAAGCTTTCCGTCTGCATGTAACAGAGCACGGCTTGTCACAGGGTTGTTGTTGTTCGGAGAGAAGTTGGTCACCTACGGCCAGGAGTGAATGGGTTCTACATTTTGTAACTGCACTCGTTTTCCTCCTCCTTTCTATTGACAAAGCTCAGCCTTTGTTCAGGTCAGGCTGACGGTTGGTTTTCTGGACTCTTGCTCCCTCACGGGTGTGTGTGTTTCCGTCTTTGGATTTTTAACCATTATTTCTGTGCTTGTTTGGCTGCTGAGCAACTTTAGGGTGTATTTTATTTTCCCGGGTTACACCCACTCTTTAATTTCCTTTGCTGGGAAGTCATTGGTTCACCTTTAGGTTTTTAAAAAGTTGCTCTTTTCTGATTTGTAAAAGGAAAAGTCAGTTTTTATCTTTGGCATTGAGCCATTTCAATTCAACCTGATGCAACCAGTCAGGAAGGTTGACACGCATTCATCTGTTTACTGATTGGCTCATTTCAAACCGGGTGTAACATCAGCTGCTGCAGTTGTTAAAGGCAAAGGGGATTTCCAAATACTTCACCTGTAATTCCACTAAGCCAGGCATGGACAAAAACTACCCTACCCTCTACTACAAACTGAAATAAATAGCAACTTAATTTTGTACAAGAATGAAGTCTAAGAAAAGGATAACAAATCACCTCACTATATTTAACTGTGAACATATAACCAGTAGTAGGTGCAAAAATGTTTTTGTAAAACATGAAATATTCTCAAATCATGATCGTACTCTTTATCTTCTCTACACCACATGTGTCAAACTCAAGGCCCAGGGGCCAAATCCGGCCCTTTAGAGCATCAATTTCAGTCTGCTCAAGAAAATTAAAATTGTTCAAAATATGAAATATTTTGTAAATGACAAACTAATTCAATTGTTGACATCTCAGCCCCTACAAATACACAAAAATCTATTAAAATCAACAAAAACTAATCTAAATTTTTCCAAAATCTGGCCAATTTCCCCTTAAATTATTCCACGAATTTTCCCCAAATTCCTATAATCAGTTACATTTAGGTGAAGATCCTGCAGGGACTGATATACTCACTTACTTTATCATTTATATATCATTTATAAGTGGAAGTGCAAACTAGGGGACATTAATGTTGAATTTGCACCTAAAATCTGCAGCCCACTTGAGATCAAACTGGTCCGTATTTGGCCCCTAAACTAAAATGAATTTGGCCCCCCTTTTCTACACACTTATCCTGTACAGCCAGGGTGTCAAACTCATCTAGTTCAAGAGCTTTGAAGTCAAGTGGGCCGGTCCAGATAAATCAATGCCTTTGTGAGAGAGAAACAAATTGTGGTGCCCTATTTTTTTATCTTCAAATATTGTGGGTCACTTGCAATATGCTGAATGTTAAGCAATTGGTCAAAATGACAGGAATTTTCTACAAATGTTCTCAATTTGGAGGGAGTTAAACTTTAGAAAGAAAGTTAAATATAGCTTGTATAGCTCTTATAAACAACCAAAGCCAAATCTGTGTCTGATAGGAGACCTAACGATGCTTGATCTTCCAGCAAACCAATCGCAATCCATTCTTGCAGCGCTCACCATTGCTAAAAAAAACAATAAAAAATAAAATCCTTAAAGGGGGTCCTCCACTGTTTTTACAAATGTGGCCTAAAACCTTTGAAATGTCCTTATTAGAAGATCTATGCCTAACAAAACATTATTTTGCACCATATTTGTCCTCTTGATCAGAGGACGATCCCTCTACCACCTGATCCACATTAACTCCTGCTGTGGACCTGGCCCTGCCTGGGGCTTGTGGATGGTTTCCGTAGGGTGTTGGGTACCTCTGCATGGACAGGCTGTACCAAAAAAAAGAGAAAAAAATCAATGTCATATCTTTGTCATAAGACGGGTGATTTAGTGATTTACACCTCTACGTTCTGCATTTCAATTCAGGTCTTTCTCATAGATGGAGGTGTGGCAGCAGATGAGTTGTCAGTTTGCAAAACTTCTATAATTAACAAAAATGACCAGTTGTATTATTTCCTCTTTGTTTTCCTGCATTACTTCTGTCTCTCCCAACCTCTTTATATTCTCTCCTTGTTTGCACCTAAATCCAGCTGCTGACTGCCAGTCTTCATGACAGCCTCTTTTCCTTGTGAGTCAGCAGGAATGTCAGGAATGACCTGTGCACGGCCTGGTCCTTTCCATCCAAATCTCATCTGCCCATTTTTAGGCATTCTCATGCTGAGGCTCCCTGTTATTTTACACCAGTCCTTTGTCGTACGCTCTCTCTCTCTCTCCCTCTCTCTTTCTCTCTCTCTCTCTCTCTCTCTCTCTCTCTCTCTGTTTCTCTCTCTCTCTCTCTCTCTCCCTCTGTGTGTGTGTGAACGCCACACTGTAATTTCTCTTATATTAATACTGCTCTCTGTTTCTGAGCACTTTCCTTTTTACCCATTCGGTTCACTCAGCTCAGCACTTTGAGTTTCCACAAATTACAGTATGAAGCAAAGTCCCACTGAGCGAGTGCATCTCAGGCTGCATATTTTCTCAAACCACAGTGAGACCTCAAAACCACTGGCCCACTTCATCTCCTGTGAGACGATCCTCCTCCTCCTCTGTCTGACTCCTGGCCCAGCAGCGGGGCGCTGTAGCCTTCTTTTCAGGGTCTTCAGCTGAACCCACCGACCACGTCCAGCTTCCTTTCAGTCAGAAGTGCTTTTACGTGTGTGACGTTTATATCCAGACGCTGCTGGTTTTAACTGGTATAATGGGAGACTTTCAAATGTGCGTGTGAGCATGACTTTTAGGGCAGTGGTTCTTAAACTTTTCACCCTGTGACCCCCAAAATAAAGGTTCCAGAGAGCGGGGACCCCCACTGTACATTGAAGAACAGTCTAGTGGAGACAGGGCCATCTATTAGGGGGAATAAAGTGGAGAGATTTTTTGGGGTCCATTCATAAAGTCAGCAAAATGATGGTCAATTGTTCAATGACTTTGTGATAACCACATTTATTTATTTATCTGAATAATATCCACTGTTATCCAGGAAGTTTATTATTATTTGTGCCATGGTATATAGTCATCTTAAAGATGTAAATCCTTGTTTTAAACAGAAATAAAATGGGTTAAAAGTGACCAAAAATGGTGAAAATGGATTTTAAAAAGCACAGAAATGAGTTCAATGTGTAAATTAGAGTGGCCAAAAATGGACAGAAAAAGTGGTAAAAAGGATTCAAAGTGTCAATATTGGAATAATTAATAGGAACAATTATTTTAAACTGGCAAATAATGGGCATGCCAAATTGTGAATGTGGTTAAATTGGCAAAAATAAGCATGAAATATGGTGAAAAGAGGTTATAAGTGGTGGAAAGGGTTTAAAAGTGCAGAAAGTGGGAAAAAATGTGCAAAAAGAACTTTGGAATTTGATCAAGAAGTTGCAAGAAATCGGAGTAGTAGTCAGTAGTAGTAGTAGTAGTAGAGTAATGTAGCAAAAATGCAATAAAAGGAGCAAAAAAAAATATGACGGAGAAAGTGATAAATAGATTAAAATATGGTCTAAGTTTGGTGTGGTTGCAGAAAAAGTCAAAAATGGGCTAAAATTGTGTCTTGTAGGCATCTGGCGACCACCTCAGTGTCTCGCAACCCTAAATGGGGTCCTGACCCAAAGATTGAGAACCCCTGTTTTTGAGGAAAACAAAAAGGATTTGCCTGTTTGTGCATGTGCTGACATTATGGATGGATTAGAGATGTTTCTAAATGAAGAAGCCCTGTGGCCTGTCTGTTTCTACACTCATGCACTTTAATTATTCTTCTTTGTGTGAAAAGAAATGAGAGCTTTTAGGTTAATAGTCACTCTGAGCTCTGAAATGGTTCTAAGTGCTTTAAGTGAGCCACTTCAGCAGCTGAGCAGGGAGGAGGACACCTGAACGACAGGTGGAAATGGGCAGATAAACACACCTCTCACACACCAGCACCAGCTGTTCCTGTCTTCGTTTCTCAGGAGCTGCTTTTTTTCCCCAGCTTGTGATGTCTTTTGCCAACTTAGACGCTTTTTTTCTTACCATTAATCTGTAAGTATCTGTCGGTTCTGAGAACACTGTGACTCTGCCAAGTGTTTACAACTAGGCAAAATACCACTAGCACTGACTGTACCATGATCATAATACTGAAGAACATCCCCTACTGATCAGACTGTTAGTTCTGTGAGGGTAAGTGTGTATAAAATGAGAGAATTGGCCTTTTAACCCAGTGTTTCTCAATCACTGTGCTGTGGGAAATTATTTGATTTCACTTAAAAAAACATTTTGGAAATGTAAATGTATTTACTACTAATAATATATTTATTATGTAAATATATCAAATTATACAATATGAAAAAAATACATTATAAAACAATATTAAACAGAATTACGTTAAATTGTAGTTCTGATCATATTTTACATTTTGTTTTATATTTGTATTAAAGAAACGTTAAGAATGACTGGATACTGTTAATTACACTTTTTATATGAAAGAAGAAATACACTCGCCAAAAACAGATGGAAAAGTGGTAAAAGAAAGGGTTCAAATTGTATATGTTGGAACAATTATTTTAAACTGGCAAGTAATGAATATGACGAACTGTGAATGTGGCAAAAATAACGATAAACGCCCTTCGCCGCGCCGCCTTCAAATGCGCTGCCTCAGGTTCATACAAAGACATAATATAACAGTGAATTTTATTTTATCAATGCAATATTGATTTGTTTACACAGAAATGTACTATTGAGCTATAAACTAAGACATATTTATGATTTTTGTTGTACTAACGCATCCAAGAACATTGCAGTAGTTGTAGCAGCTCCAGTAGGAGAGTAATAAAGTTTGAGCAGACGATTTGGCCAATTTCCTATTAAAACAAAATGGAGAGAATCTTGATACAAAATAACACGATAAAAAATAAAGCATGTGTCTTAGTGACTTTTTTGATCGAGAGGCCAAAACAGAAGTTCGGAAAACTTCTCACCATATTAAATGGTCTTCACCCTGTAGGGGGCGCTAGCATGCTAATTTACGTATTTCCACATTGAGCTGGTTTAGGGCAGAGTTTAACAACTGATTTACATTTGACGCAAATCAAAGTTTGTTTGTGCAAATGAGAGCATTTTCAAAAAAAAATATTTTCAAAAGGTTTTGGCCAAAATGCAAGTTATCAAAAATCTATTGGTATCTTTTGATGTCCTACTTCTCTAGATGATCTCCAGCAACTTTGAGCCCATCGGTGAAACGTCCTAAGAAAAGTGTGCTGCTGAAATAAATAAATAAATTTAACAAATTTAATTCTATATTTGTTTTATCATTTC
Source organism: Gouania willdenowi (assembly GCF_900634775.1). Lineage (NCBI taxonomy): Eukaryota > Metazoa > Chordata > Actinopteri > Blenniiformes > Gobiesocidae > Gouania > Gouania willdenowi. The sequence goes on from NC_041052.1 coordinate 34,692,588, forward strand.
TAGTCAACTCCCTCCTGATGTGGGACCAAGACTGACTCTTGTATTTTCAGTTCACTAATCAAGATCATTTCTATCATTATTTTTTGTTTCATTTTCTGGGTTTTTGGTGTCATTTTGTGTGTTTTATTTGTCTGTTCTTTTATTATTCTATATATTTTTTTCTTATTTTGTGTGTTTGTTGTAGTTTTGTGTGTTGCTGGTAATAGTTAACTACATTATAAAACCCCACATTTTGAATGCTTCATTAGTTAGTTTTCCACTCTCTCTCTTTATTACCCCCTGAAATGCTATCGCTTACCCCTAGAGGTACACGTACCCCCATTTGAGAAACATTGTGTTAGTTAATACATTATAATAGTTATTGTACATTATTAAACTGTTAGTTAAGGCATTATTAAACACTAACGTTAATTAAGGTACCCTTATTGTAAAGTGTTCCCAATGTATTTATAGCTGCTTGGGACGATATATAACAAAGTAGTTTTGTATAAATCTTTCTATTTGTTCTCACATCTAGGTTAGAGCTGGGCGATATCGAATATACTCGATATATCGCAGCTTGTAGTCTGTGCGGTGTTGAAAATGACCATACCGTTAAACTCGCGGACTTTTTTTTTTTTTTTTTTTTTTAAATATCTTAGTGGCATTATGCACAAAAGGTGCACTTAAATTTAGTGTTGTTTTGAAATGTCATCTTAATGACAACATGCACAAAAGGGCACTATTTGTTTTAAAATATTGTAGTGGCATTATGTACAAAAGTGCACTTTAATTTTGTTTTGAAATGCCATGTGAGTTGCATCCTGCACTAATGTCTTGTTTTGAAATGTCTCTGTGACAATTTTGCACAGAACGTGCACTTTCTGTTGACAATTTTATGTTTGAGCCACTCACTGTTTAATAAATACAGTTATGTCAACTTTGACTTAGTTGTGATATCCCCTTTTTTGCATGAAAGTTTAAAATTGGCATATATTAATGCAGTATGATCAAGAATGTTTTAATGTAGACATATAGAATCATCATACTGGTGTGATTTTGTGCATCAAAGTGTTAATTCAAGGGTAATGCAAAATATCGAGATATATCGTGTATCGTGACATGGCCTAAAAATATCGCGGTATTTATAAAAGGCCATATCGCCCAGCCCTAATCTAGGTGCAATCATTACATGAGACATTTTGTGTTGATAAAGGCAACCATGGATCAGAGTAATTACTCAGAGTATTAAACTCTGAGATGAAGGACAGGTACATGAGAACACGGTGTACTGAGATAGTGGTGTGTATCCGCTGTGATGGCTCAAAGTTGTCCGTCTGTCTACGATGAAATGAGGCTTAATTACAGTGGTTTGTAGACGGCAGCTACTGGAACAGAAGTCAGTGCTGTAAGTCTTGACAGATTCATTCACTGCCTTGTAGTTAGCCCAGGAATAAGCCTGTGAACCTTTAGCCCCCTGTGCTCTTATGTAACCGCACGTGTGAGTCTTTGGCCATTCATGCAAATGTACGACTTACGAGGCTTAAGCATCCTGCTGTGTAGGTAAGCTTTTTCCAAGAATTCATTTGTTTCTCTGTTTGTCTTCATGTCCTGCAGCTCGATGGGACCGTAGATCTGGACGAGAGACGTCTAATCCGTTCAGCACTCCGCGAGCTTAGGAGGAGAGAGATTGAGGACATGGAGGCCGCCCTGGCCAGCAAGAGGTTCCGACCCACACGCCTCAATCAGCAGGAGGACAAGGAGAACCAGCACAGGTGGGGGCTCCCACACACACATACAGGCACACACTTGTACTTGCTTTAATAAACGTCCCACACCAGGTGGACTGCAGCTGTCGAGAAAACGTCCAAAAACCCTAAGGCATCATTTATTATTTCTACTGGGAAAAAACCTGGAAAAGAAAAGCAAGGAAGCAGAGACTGGAAGAGGACAGAAAAGAAAAAATGTGCACATTCCCCACCGATTATTTATTATTCCACAAGAAAATGCTTTTCGCTTTGTATTCAGAGCCGAATGCCTCATGTTGAAGTGTCGATTGGTTTTTACCGGTAACAGAAAAATGCTCTAAAGCTACAGTACGTCTGTGGGAAAATACTGTTTGGGTGGCGAAACAAACAACTATCAGTCTGCCTAATTAGAGAAACCTTTGTAATTATTGACATTTTGAAAGGCTTTTCAGGGAGGCATAGATTTGTTGATGTAATTAACTGTCTGAGTTGTAAATGTCATACTAACGTACTACTCATACTAGGTCTGATGTCAAAATGAGTATGTAGTGCGTTCACATTAGATGGTATGGAAAGATTGAGTATGCGAAAAATACCCAGACAATATACGATATCCGGACATTTCCTAAGTATGCACAGTGGGTACACTAGTCATACTCAACAGTCCCATGATGCATTGCGAGCAGAATGTAAAATTGTCCTGGGACCAGCTTCAAGCTAAAAATCAAACATCCCCATTTCAAAATAAAAGCATCTCTTCTTGTCTTCCATTAGTTTTTTTTTTAACTCTTTTGTAAAAAGGGCTCTTGTTTTGAAGTTAACCAGAAGTTTATCAGTAGCACAATGGAGGGTCTCCGAAAATCTCAGAAATGTCGACATTAAAATGTGTTTCTATGAGTTTTATGGATCAAATGAGCACATGTTGATATTCTACTTGGTTACACTCTCACTTCAAATGTTTTCAGAACTTTCAAAAGTTTAGAATCAACAGAGATTTTCAGCCTCAAGGCTCAAATATACTCGAGCGGACACCCGCAAAAAGGAGTCCGTGAGGAGTCCACTGGGCCAATTAAATACAAAGCTCAGTTTTTATTACCGCACTGACTTCTCCGCATAGTTGGTTTCACACAAAACACTGCTCGACATTGTATTGACCTGCATTTAATGTAACACCGACCTGTATTTCACCCACCTGGTGAAACAGAAGAGAGGCTGGCAGATGAGCTACAACAGTAGCGACACCTTTTAAAACATGTCCCAGGAGTACAAGGACTACAGAGAAGTGCTAAGAATCATGGGACATGTAGCATTTCAATGGAAACTACTATGCATTGGTGCGGCCATGTATGTATGCTCTGAGGAGAGCAGACAGTCCATTGTGCCCGAGGGTCCGCCCGAGTATGTTTGAGCCTTCAGTGTGATTCAGATTTTTGTCGTTGTAGGTTCCAAATGCATTCTGGGAAACTTGGAAGTATACTTCATTGGGAATGCTCACCATCCTAATCCTCTTAACCATTCTGATAGTATATAGTAGACAATGTATACTCATTGAGTTTGTAGTGCCATTTCTAACACAGTCACCTTCCTCATTGTCCAGCAAAGAGTCTGATTTTTGCGACTGCCCATCATTGTTTAAAACCTTTGCATTTCAGAATCAGAAATGTTTTATTTGCCATGTACAGTTTTGAGGACAGTACAAGGAATTTGACTTGGTGGTTGGTGCACAAAACAAGCAACAAAAAGAAATAAAAGAAATAAAAACAACACAACAAAGAACAACCCAGCAACATAATTAATAATAATGATAAATATAAAGGATGAGGGATAAATAAAGGATAGATAGAGAATAAAGGAAAAAAGACCCACACATTGATTATCTATAAACTGTAAACGCTTTATCTTCAGATCTGGAGCTGCACTGATTTGATTTGTTGGCTTTAATCTATCTACTGGTGTTAACATAAGATCCAAGAGATGTTGCAATTCCAGCATCAAATGTGTGGTAAAGTCCAGGTGTAGCTCTTACTGATGGCAGTTGGAGAACTCGCCTTCTGCTGCTATTGTTTTCCCTCGTCACTGAATCCTAATAAGACCAGTGGCGAGACCTAATCATTTCCATTCACTGCAGCTCTCGGATGACTCGAATTACAAAAACAAAGGTGGTGCCTCACCCGAGCTACTTAAAAAAGAAAAAAGTGCACCTATAGTGACATCCGTGCACGAGTCAGAAGAACCGTATGAAAGCTACATTTTTCCTGTTGTGGAATGTGAAAAATCCCGGCCTTAACCTACCTCACGTTCTTTAATACTGGCGTCTCTCAAAAAGAATGGGTGTAATGTGACAAGTGATGGAGGGAGTGAGTAATAGAAACCAGCATAAAAGCTACTACTGGGAGAGATAATTATTAGGTTTCATAAAAGAGGATGAAGGCAGCATTTGTGTTTTCTCTTCGCTTCATCTCATCTCACTGAAGTCACAAAACGAGACTTCAGTGTGACTGGATCACATTCTCATATTTAAAATCACTGTGTTTCAGGTCAGAATCCAGCAATAACTTGGATGTGCTGTCAAAGAAACTCCAATCCATCAGGGACATAGATGAGCTCACAAGAATGGTAAGTGTTTATCAATCACACTGAAAGGATTAGCAGCTTGTCTTTTTGTTGGGGAGGCACTGAGTGTGTGTTTCTGTGTGTGTGTGGTGTGTGTGTAGCTTCGTGCAGCCGGTGAATACGAGGAGAGGAAGATGATCCGAGCAGCCATTCGAGAGGTCAGGAGATGATCTGCAGTCAGGTGAGCCCGTGGAACCCTCTGCCTCACGTCTGTTGGCAGCGTTAATCACACACCACATGTGTTGTTGTGATTAATCCAATCAGGCTGATGCATTTCACACTGTGTTGTTGCAAATCAAACCATGAACTTTGGTTAAAGGGTCAGAAAGTCAGAGTCCAGAGGCCTGAGGAGTTATGGTCAGTACTCACGTTACTACTCCATTTGGAGTTGCTTTTATGGGCACTTATACTTTTTTGAGTATATTGCTAAATCAGTAATTTTACTTGTACTTAAGTATGTTTTAAAGAGGTAAAGTATTTTTTAAATTTCCACACCTACCATTACTGAGTAAAGGTTATCATTTTTTTTGTTTTAAAAAGATCACATACATTGTGATATACATATACTGATATATGCTTACTCAAGTAGAAGTACTGTTACTTGATTGAAATTGTACTCGAGTACAAGTAAGTCATACATAAAATACTCCAGCACAAGTAAAAAGTAGCTCATTAAACAGTACTCTAAGTAAAACTTACTAGTTTCTTTTCACCTCCACATGAATTTTGTAATAAATCTTGCCACGGTTCCCTTACATACAGTAAACATATCTCATTATAAACTTAAAAGAAGAAACCAAATCTACCACAATAGAACTTCATTTTTTTTTCCACAGTGGTATCTGTGTGAAATGAAAGGTTTGTCAAAATGCACAATAAAATAGCAACAATGAATTCAATTCAAAGTAAGAAATTCTCAGGCTCTAAGTATAGGATTACATTTATGAAATCTAAAAACTGAGAAAATACCCTTCATCCAAAGCTCTTTTGGCGCTGTGCATTACGTTTAATCTGATTGGTTGGCTAAGATGTGATGCATTTGATTGTTGTCTGGTCATTTAATTTTTTGTAGTTTCACAATGTCTATTGACCATTTTAAAGCAAAAAATATATAATTTATCCAGTAACAGTTTGGTGTAAAATGAACTTAAGTACAAGCAAAATTACTGATTTAAAAATATCCTCAAAAAAGTACAAGTACCCATAAAACCAACTCAAATGGAGTAACGTGAGTACTTGTAATCTGTTACTATGAGTACAATTTTCAATCAAGTAACAGTACCTCTACTCTTTACACCTTTGTTTATGGTCTGATGCAGATGTGAAAGAAAAAATAGACTTTTGTTTTCAGTGCATGCAATGCTGTCTGTCGCTATAGTAACAACAGCAGATCCACCTATGATTGCAGGATCAGATAATGGATTCCTATCAGTCTTATAATGCTGCACGAGGCCATGAGACTCTATCAGGCCCTCAGACAGAAGCACGGAGAGAAAAATAAGAAGAACCAAGATCCACCCAAAGTCACCTCTGATTACCTTATCACCTGTAAACTGTGTAATCCACTCAGTTAACGGGGTCAAAGGTCAACACTGGTTCACCTCATTCAAATATTGCCGTTGCATTAATATATTAATCACAATATTTTATCTAGCACTTTGTGCCAGCTGTGGCTGCCTTAAAGGGCTATTTAAATCAGTTGAGTTGAGAGGTTAAGTTTCCATGACTTTCATTGTTTTCAGGAATCGCGGGAAAAGGGAAAAAGTGGCAGCTGCTGTCTGGAGTCGGAGAATAAGGACCTCAGGGCAAGATGGGATCTGTGGTGAGTAATGAGCATCAGTTAAGAAGAAGGCAGAATTATAAAACTAGTGCTCTCAAGAGATTTTAAAAAAGTACAATTAATTATGCTCTGTAACTTAATTAATCTAACCAAACCTTTTTTAATCTCACCTAAAAATAGCTGAGAAAAGGCCTCAACTTGAGGTGATTTCATTTAAATCAATTCGATTATTGTAGCAAATCAAAAGATGGATATACTGTATAACAAATTGGCTTTATAAAGTCATTTATTGTTTTTGACCATTTACATTCCGTGGTATGTGAAACTAGTCCCAAGAGCTGCTGCCATCTTTAGTTTACACCATCAGGGGAAATATTGATGTGTACTTTTTGTCAATCTCCAAATAATATAAAATACAAATGAAATAAAACATCAGGTCCATATGTAGCGCTATAAAGTTAGTACATCATAAACACTAGGAACACTTTTCTGAGCAATACAATTATTGAACAATGAACTTGTTGCTTTTTCTCTCCTTCAGATAATATTTATCAGGTGACTTTGTTCATTCATTCATTTTAGCTCTGAACCCTGTCATCTTGTCCAGTGGGGATTGGAGACACGGCGTGCTCGCAGCATGTAGCAGCTAACACTGTCCGAGTGTCTGTATTAGCTGTCCGTGCTAGCTGCTACATGTTTAGCATTGAGGTGATAGCGGGGGCTGCAAAGCTCTGGTGATCACAAACTATTTTTTGCACAATTTTGCACACAACGGGGTTTTAGTTTTCCATCCGGTGTTTTTATAAGACACAGTTAATGCAAACGAAGCTGAGAAGCTCGGCACTCTCTCGTCTTGTATTTTAGTCTGTGCATCAGTATTATGGGTATACCGGGAAAAAAAAGCAATTAATGGCATTATTTTTTTTTGTCAATTTTTTTCTTGCAATTAATTAATCACAATTAAAGCAGAACTAAACTTTTTAACCTTAATAAATCCTTCTCATAGTCCCTGTGAGGGTAATACAAGTGTTTATGGGGTGATTCATCTCCCCCTGCTGTCTCTGGCCAGAAAACCGCACTTGCAACTTTCCTCCCTACAATCCAGTGGCAAGACGTACTGCTTTACAGCAGCCCAATACTAACTAATGCTATGAATTCACTTTTCTCAAACTTATATCATGGCGGAGCAGCAAAAAAAGGCAGAGAAGACCTTTGTCTGAGGTACGGAGCAACTCCATGCAGTGACAGCTCAGCAGCAACACACAGCAATCACACACTGTCGTCACGGCAACAGGCACGCACACACACTCAACCCAGTGCTCCATCAGGCAGCGCACACACAAATATCTATCTATTCCTCCATCGATCCATCTATCCATCCATCCATTTTCAGAGCCACTTTGTCAGCACACAAACAGACACATCACACACACTTCCACACTCCCTTCCGTATTACTCCCACATCATTTATTTATTTTACTTGTCTCTCTTCCTCATACTGTTCACATGGTCACATGGGACTATATGTGTGAATGCACCCTTAGTGTCACTGTTGTATTAGGATTTTTCAGTGATCGATTGCTACCGTCTTGGGGGAGCAAAGGTGTGCATGTAGTTGTGGGGTGGGGCAGGCAGCGGGGGGTGTGGTGTGTTTACAACAGTGACATAACCAAAAGGGACCTTTAGGGGAGCGCTAAGTGCAAGTTACTTAGTTCTGCTTTAAAGTGACAGCTCTATATAAAATATCAAAGTACTATACCCTAATGCAGTCTGACCGTTCACTCCAGTCATCTCAGCTCAACGCTGAACTGTCTAAGTTTAACATCTGTCCTTCCGTCCAACCCAGCTCAGCTCAGACCAGCTCGTGGTATGGCAACAGTAACCACCGAGGTTTGCTTCTGCTGCCGCAACAAAGAATGCAGCAAAACAACAGCAAACATTGTGACTTGAGTCACACACTATGTTATGAATGTAACCACAACATCGAAACACCAACACACAAAAAAATAAATGCATAGGCAAAAATAGTGTGCTGGTTTCTTGTTTTGCTTGGCCAGTGTTGAGGTGAAAGGTGAAACTGACCTTGCTTGTGGTGTCAAGTGAGGTCAGTTTGTTGTTTCTAACAGGACGGACTCTCAGCCTGGTTATGTGTCTAAAAAGCACCTAAGAGAGAGATTTTTGTGGCCCATCCATAAAGTAAAAATGATGGTCCATTTTTCTATGAATCTGTGATAACCTCATTTATTTATTTATCTGAATAATATCCACTGTTTTCCAGGAAGTTTATTATTATTTGGGGCATAGTATATAGTCATCTAAAAGATGTAAATCTCTTTTTTACAAGAAATAAAATGGGTTAAAAGTGACCAAAAACGGTGGAAAAGGTGGTGAAATGGTATTTTAAAAACCACAGAAATTGGTTAAAAGTTTCAATGTATAGTGGCCAAAAATTGGTAAAAAGGGGTTCAAAGTCTCAATATTGGCTTAAAAGTGGCAGAAATGGGGGGAGGGTGTTATGTAATTTTAAAAGTAGGAACAATTATTTCAAACTGACAACTATTGTGCATAACAAATTGTGAATTTGGTTAAATTGACAAAAATAAGAATGAAATGTGGTGAAAAGAGGTTAAAAGTGACAAAAAATTAAATTCAACATTATTTATATAGCGCAAATTATATAACGTAAGTCATCTTTGTAAGAAAGAAGAAAAAAGAAAAAAACAACAAAGGGTTAATATTAGGGATGTAACGATTCACTCAACTCTCAATACGATTCAATTCACGATACGGAGTTCACGATACGATTCTCTCACGATTTATTTTAACAAAATGGGACTGTAGACAAATGATGACTGAAAAATAAATATATATATATATATATATATATTAGAAAATACTGTACTATTTTCCTTTATTTTTTATTGTCAAAAGAATCCCTTGATAAACTATAAATAAATAAATTTTTAATGAAATAAATAAAGGAATAATACAAATGAAGAAGAAGCCTATTAATTTAAATTCTGGTTCTATAGTAAACAACGCAAAACTGCATAATAGTTCTTTTTCTTTTTAAAAGTGCAACTAAAAATGTTTTTTGTGCCTTAACAATTGGACTCATTGCACTGTATTTACATCTGATATTTGTTTGGACCAGCGGAGGGCGCTGGTTACCCAGTGGGAGATTGGCATGCAGATATTCTTGCAGTGAAGAAGAGATGCTATGCGCTAGCAGACAGAGCTAATAGAAAAACCTGACTTTTACAGATATTCACATATAATTACAGATATTTTTTCGGTGCTAAAGGGGTATGGAATCATTTATGGACATGTTTAAGAGTAGAAGGCGGCCAGAAAGAAAGTATTAGCAGATTTCGCCCGTCGCCTACACTTTTGGACAAGAGAAGGATAAATATATAGTGCCTTCTGCTGTTTAAAAAAAGTACTGCGATTAATTTTTCAGAAAATCGATGTGAACCGTGATACCTATTAATCGATTTTTAACTGCCTTGCGATTAATCGTTAACATATGTGACATTAGGTGGGAAAGGTGGTGAAAAGAGTTTTTAAGTGCTGAAATTGTTTTCAAATTGGAAAAAATGTGCAGAAAAGACATTGAAATTTGATGGAGAAGTAGCAGAAATGTAGAAAAAATGCATTAAAAAGAGATAAAATAGGGCAAGAAAAAGTGATGAAAATCGGTGAAAATATGGCAAATTTGGTGTAGTTACAGAAAAATTGTAAAAATAGGTAAAAATGGCTTCAAATTAAAAAAATATATATATATTCTTAGTTTCCTGAATTCTTCTGGTGACTGACCCCAAAGTTGAGAACCGCCTGTCTACAGGACTCCACATCCCACAATGCAATGCTCAAAACTTTAGTGTTTACAATGGAGCTTAAAAGATATTTGTGAGCAGCAATTTTAACATTTTACATGTTTTTTTAAGCTAAAGATCTTTGATTTATTGATCTATGAGGTCTGCACTGTGGATTTATTTATCTAAAGACTATTAAACTAAAAGTATTTCACATGACAAACCACAAAGATGTCCTTTATGATATGTTTGTTTAAATCACCCTGTCCCAAGTTTGGTAACAAACTCCACTCATGGTATTGTGAGGAGAGTTCTGTCTGCCCTCTAGTGGTGAAAGGGGAAGGATTCGGTCATCTCATGGTGTTCCCGGGGTCAGATGTTATCTTATCTGCTGTGTTTGATCAGGGCTTTAATGAATGCGCTATTTCCAGCAGGAGGGATTTTTGGCTGAGGAACAAAACACATTTTAGTTTCCATTTTTGTGCTTTCAGTGCTCATATTGCTTAGTCGTAGGAAAATACAATCAGTGACTTTTTTAAGAATACTGGCTGCTTCGCATAAAAGCCCTCGCAGTAATAGGAAGTGACACAAATGAAAGGCTCTGAGAATCGAGGCCTTTGTCTGGTGTCGTTTCTTGGTTTGCTTATTCTCCTCTGATAGGAAGCGATAAAAGGTTGTTAGCGTAACAGGATGCTCAAACATTCAGGACCTTTTACCTCACTTCCTATGAGACAGCTGAACTGGGGAATGAATCAGAGCAAGGGATGGTGGTGTGTAGAGGGAGATAGAAGCACAGACAGACAGACCACCAGCTGTGATCCAGCAGTGCTGTCTGTGCTGGAATGGGGACGTGGCCAAAAACAACATCAGCCAGCAGCAGCAGTCGCAGTAGTAGCAGTAGAAGGGCTCAACCATGGCTCCTTCCACTCTCATCACTGCTGTGGATCTCTTTGAGCTGTTTGCAATTGTCCTGTTAAAGATGGTGGATTTAGATAGACCCTCACAGCAGACACGCACGCACGCACACACACGTAGTGTTGGCAGCTTGAAATGCGAACACATAAGCCGACACGGAAAAGTTTACATGAAAAAGAGTTCCAGTAGGTTCCTTTGTCTTCATTTTAAAATATATGCCAAGGTTTCATTTATTCACAAATGTTTTTCAGGAAATTTACTTTGATCTGCTGACATTTTTCAACTGTCAGTCTTCTTCAGAGGCTTCTGCTAATCGCTTTGATGTTTTTTTGACTTTCACATAATAGTTCCAGCAAGTTTTTTTTTGTTGTTTTTGAATTATATGTTAAGGTTCCATTTATTGAAACGTTTTTCAGGAAATTTACTTTGATCTCCTGACATGTTTCGACTGTGAACTGCCAGTCTTCTTCAGAGGCGTCTGCTGATCTCTCTGATGTTTTTGCGTAATAGTTCCAGCAAGTTCCTTTTTGTCATCTTTTTTTAATAATATGTTAAGGTTTTATTTATTCAGACAAACGTTTTTCAGAAAATTTACTTGGATCTCCTGACATTTTTTTTACTGTCAACTGACAGTCTTCTTCAGAGGTGTCTGTTGATTGCTTTGATGTTTTTTTTTACTTTTGCGTAATAGTTCTAGCAAGTTCTTTTTGAATTATGTGTTAAGGTTTCATTTATTTCATTTATTCAGACAAATGGTTTTCCAGGAAATGTACTTTGATGTCAAGGAAAAATCAAAGCGATCACCAGACAATATGGCTAGAAAAAGTGATGAAAATAGGTTAAAAATAGGCTCAAATTGTTAAAAGAATTAGTTCTTAGTTTCTTGAAGGCATCTGGCAACTCCCTGACCCTTAAGGTTGAGAACCTTACGGGAGAGGAAAAGCCAAAAGTGTGTTAATAAATAATAAATGTGCCTGTGTGGCATTTTGCATCAACAATTTAACCCAGAATTGTCTTTCTGGTATGACTTTAAGTTAAATATATCGAGATTTATATCATATATTGCTATTTTGAGAAGAAATATCAACATATGAGTTTTGGTCCATATCGCCCAGCCCTAGATGGAAGGACTTTTTCACCCAGAATAGGAAAAAAAGTGTTTCTAAACAGGATTACCCACTTCACCTTTAAGGCGGTGGTTAGGGTCAAGTTGCTGGCACAGCAGAGTTAGATTAAAAATCTCATGTGGAGAAAATTGTGCATAAACATGCTTTTTAAAGCTGCAATTATTCAAACCTAAAACTAGGAATTGTCTAAAAAAGCATCAAAGTCAAAAGTATAGCTTCTAAACTTTGTTTCAAGTGACAAACAGTGGAAAAAGGTCAAAACAAAGACGGGAGTGTGTCAGAAGTTAATGTGTCAACCAGGTGACCCATTAACCTGTGTGTGTGTGTGTGTGTGTTGGGGGGTCGGATCCCTCTGGAGACAGAATGGGAGGGAGGGGAAGTGGAGGGTGTGGCTTGTGTGCATTGTGTGTGTGTTTGTGGTGGTGTGTGTTTGTGGTGTGTGTGTGATGTGGCGGAGGGAGCAGAGTAGCTGCTGACGGAGAGAGGTAGGCAGTCAGTCTGCGGAGGAGGAGAAGGTAAAGTGACATTCACATCTTTCTCTGGTCGAATGCTTTCAGTTTGGATGTGTTTTTGTAAAGTTTGTTGTGGGTTTTAAACGTGTCGCCTCATTGGTCGGAGCTTTCCTTCTGATTTGTCTGATTGGAGGATTAGACTTTCTCCTTGGCTCTGTTGACATTTGAGGCTTGTGTACTTAATGGTTTATTATCGCTTCATCCTGGTTACTGGATGGCTTGAGGATGAATGTGATTCATGGGGTGACATTTATTGATGTAAATGGTTACATATTAGTCCATAACGCAGCGCACTTAATCATGTGACTTATATCACTTATAGGATAAGAATATATATATCTATATTCTTTATATTTTTTACATTATTTTTCTAGTTACATTTTTTATATATAGTTTCTATTGTCATATTTTATTTCTTTCATTACTTCTATTTTTCAGGAGTCTTTTGGGTATTCTGTGTGTTGCCTTCTGTTGTTTTTTTTTTTTTTTTTTGCACTTTATCTGAGCTGTCACGGAAGTAAATTTCCCCACTGTGGGATCAATAAAGTTACTTTACTCTACTCTTAAAGTTGTTCACATTCTACTCCTGATGCTGATGTGTGCCGTTAGCTTGTCATTAATATGTTGCAAGAAGAGATTTCAGAAAATAATGAAGCTTTAACCATCTTTAAAGTCTGGTGTTTGCAATTAATAGTTTAGTGCAGGCCAGGGGTGTCGAACTCATTTCAGTGCAAGGGCCAAATACGGAGCAGTTAGATCTCGAGAGGGCCACAGATTTTATGCGGGAAAACGAATAATTTCAACATCAGTGTGCCTGAGTTTACACTTGTACGTATACATAAATTACAAAATATATAAAAAGCTGACAGTAGTCAAGCAATAAGAGATAGATATCAATCCCAACAGGATCTTAACTTTAAATTTCCTAGATTCTCGACCAATTTCTTTTTATTTAAGGAAATGTTATGTAATAATTTTAAGAAAACTAAAGGATTTTGTAAGAATTTTGAGTTTTTTTTTCTTTAACAGTTTAACATTAAAAACTACTGAACTCATGCGATATAAGCCCCTGCAATTATTGTTAAGTTTACACAGTGATTCATGTTTTACTTTCTCCAGTGGGCCGAATTAGATGCTCCAAAAGGCCAGATTTGGCCACCGGGCCATGAGTTTGACACATGTGGTTTAGTGCCTATTGAAATGACGCTAAAGGAAATTGACTGTACACAGACGAGGCCCAGATCTGCACATGGTGACTTGTGTCACATATAAATAGGGGTGAGACTCTGTGGGTTTCTTCACTCCAGGCTGGGTGTATATGATGCTCAGATGATTGCTACTGTATTTCAGACGCTGTAGGTGAGCCAAACGTGTGGTTCTTCAGACAGAAGTAATGGAAAGTAAAACGTCAGGCTTTTTTTTTCTTTTGAAGAAGAAGAAGAAGAAGCAGAAAAGTCATTGAAGACCCTGAAACAGACTGACCTCACCAGAAATGTGATGGATTTACCTTCTATGGAAAAGCGGGAGCAGTAAAGCTTGCTGCATTAATGTGTAGTTAATCTCAGATGTCTGGAGGTGTTGGTGAAGGCGACGTGTCGTTCCTCCCTCTCAGCATCCACAGCTCAGGGTTCAAACCAGTCCACACAGTCCATGTCTCACTGGAGCTAATAGAGAGGGAAGTGGTTTTGTGATTATGAATCACACATTTATGACCCCAACGCTTTTATCCAGAGGCCAGATGGGACCAGGGACTCAGGAGTTAGCTATGAGGGTTGGGGTCAATTATAATTATATATATATATATATATATATATATATAATTACAATTATGTCATAATTATAAAGAAATTTTAGTTATAAGTGAGTTCAGATAGTTGACTTTATAATTGTGATTGTCATGGAAATTCTATAAAACTGTCAGTGCCGAGGTATAAAAATGGAAAAGTTAAGGATTTTTTTTTTTTTTTATAATAAGACTAGTTCAAATATGATGACCACACTTAAACTGGTGTGAAAATGCAGTAAGGCATGAAAAATGTGAAGAAAACACAAAATCAGAGGCATAAAAATGGAATAAAATTTGAAATTCTTTTTTAGAGATAAAGCTATTAGACCCTAAATGTAGTTCAAATATGATGAGCAAACTTAAACTGGGATGAAAATGTTACAGTTCTATGGTTTACACACATACTGTATGTAGTTTACAATCATTAAATTATGTTTCATATCAACTTTTTCCACTACCTGTCAGTTCTCTTGAGAATCATTTTCATATATGAATAAATAAATCAAGGGGTATACTGCCAGAAAAAAGGCTCAGACACCCACAACAAAAATATTAAAACCTATATTTTCCTGGATAAGGAAGCCTTACATGGTAACCAAGACATGAGAAAAAAAATTAGATAATGGATAATATTTTTTTTATGTATTTTACAGCTGATTTAAAAATAATAGTAATGACTTGGATTTATATAGCGCTTTATTTGAAAGCGCATACACAGAAATCAATATTCATTCACACCAGTCACTCACATCAGTCACATTAGTGGTGGCAAGCTACACTGTAGCTACAGATACCCTGAGGCAGACTGACATTTCACGCCTATGGCCACAACTAAGGCTGAACGATTAATTGCATATGCGATATTATCGCGATATCATAAAATGTGATTTTTTTTTTTATTTGCAAAGGCTGCAATTTTCTTTTCATGTCCTGTTTTATACTGTCCTGTTAAGTTCAGAGTGTGTTTAAGAAGTTCAGTCCACATGTTTACATGTTTCATGAAACGTGAAGTTAGTTAGATATGTTGAGAGGTAAAGCCACAGATTTGTTTGCTTTATTGTTGTAATCTGTGCTTTAAAATTTACATTTTATATTTATTTAAAGTTTAAATAAATCTGAAATTGTTTATTATGAAACAAATTGATTTATTGCTTGTGTTCATTGAAAAATACTTGACAAGAGGCCCTTGAGAAAATAATTGCATATTAAATCGCAATCGCAATGTTGAGGAAAAAAAATCGCAATTAGACTATTTTACAAAATCGTTCAGCCCTAGCCACAACCAACATTCATGCACAATTCATACCCATTTATACTAGGCAATGTGGGTAAGGTGCCTTGCCCAAGGACACAACAACAATGACTCGAATAGAGCGGGATTCGAACCCCGAACCCTTCGGTTATTGGACGACCCACTCTACCACTGAGCCAATGTGGTTATTTAGTAATCAAGAATATAATTGTAATTGACTTTCAGGGGAAAAATAATAATTGAAATTTTGATTGTATTTAAATTCAATCATAATTGAGTTGTAATTGAACATGGATAATTGAAGACGTAAATGTAATCAAAAAATGTAATTGACACCAACCCTGATGGTTTGTCTCCATCTCACGTTCCTGTATATTTTTCTTCTGTGCCTCCCAGTCTGTGAGGAATCCGTTCCCTGTGGTTTAGTGGGAGCGTTGGAATGACGTCTGTCTTTGCTGGTAGGAAACCAATCATTCTCCTCTGTGACATGTCCTGATGGAGTGACTCTCACACTATATAGAGCTGCTGCTCCTTTCATTGTTTGCTGAACTTTGTTTGTTTTACTCCAACCTTTTTAAAGACTCATTAAGGCTCTTTTTACAACCTTTCAGACTTCTTCCTGCTCTTTTAGAAGTCCTAGAACACATTTCCATTCTTTAAAATCCATCCTGCTCTTTCTTTGCTCCATATGGAAAAGGTTTAAGCTGGAAAAAGTGACTTGGAGCACTTGGAATTTAGATTTTAATCAAAAACAGATTAAAACAGATTAAAAAACATGTCATAAAAGACTATTTTGTCAAACTTTAAAGCTCTGAACAAATGTGTAACACATTGACTCTGGGCACTCACAAGTAGAGCATTATTTTCTCAAAGTACCAAGCTGAGGAAGAGTGATAGGATCTAACATGTTTATTGTCATCAGCCTTGTGAATAATATAATATTAATTAATTGTTGTAATGTTGAAAATATCAGGAACATAAGTTTGTAAAACTGAATGAAAAATGGGGGTGGGAGGTAATAAGTGCTACTTCATCCCACTCCCTTTTGAGCAGTGTATTTATTTGTTATCTGCAACTGTGTTTCTCAAGTGGGGGTACATGTACCCCTAGGGGTACGCAATGACACTGCAGGGGGTACTTCAGAGAGACAGAATGTGGAAAATTAACAAATAAAGTGTCAGTTTTGGTCCCACACCCAATGTGAGATGACTGAAAATGATAAACACTATAGAATTAAATCAGTGATTTTCAACCTTGGGGTCAGGACCCCATGTGGGGTCACCTGGAGTTTAAATGGGGTCACCTGAAATTTCTGAAAAACTTTAAATCGGTTTTTGAATTTTCTTATTAAAACAGCACACAATACACAAGTGTATTTCTATAATTTAAATTCAAGCTAAAATACAGTAAAGGAATATATATATATATGAGTTCAAACATGATCAAAAACTAATTCTAGAAAAAAATGTATCTTTGGGGTCACCAGAAATTCTTGATATCAAAATGAGTTCACGATACAAAGAAGTTTCTTTCCATTTATTTACAAAATTATATTCTTTAAAATGTGTGTTATCACTCATTTATTCCATCATTATGATATACAGTTGGTTTTAAAAGGTTTTCTAAGCAAAAGCTTTTATTGGGACAAAAGTGGATACTTGGATTCAAAAATAAGAGAAAAGAGGGTACTTGAGCCAAAAAAGTTTGAGAACCACTGATTTACAATATTTATATTAATACATATTATGTCATTAGCCATGTAGGCTACAAATGGGGAAATGTATGTACACATACTACTAAAGCTTTTTCTGTTTCTATTAAATTGAAATAAATGATAAATAAAAATAATTAGAAGTGAAACTACTTGAATTTCAATATCTTGTATTTTTTTTTTTAAATGGGAATGATTTAATGTTGTCGTCTTGGTGATTGTAGCCACAAATCTTTGCCATATTTACAAAATAAAGCACACTCCCGCCTCACCTTTCCTGTTTGTGCTGCCGAGTCCCGCAGCAGTGTCTAATTACGTTTGTTCTTCGTGATTGTGCCGCTCCGCCCTGTAATCTGCCCAAGGTCGAGGAAGGTCACAGTCAATGGAGCAGAATGTGACTTAGTGCACAGTGTGTGGTTGGTCGGTGAGCACACGGTCATCCAGCTTTTATTTCAGGTCGTTTTAAATAGTCTCCTGACACTTTCTGAGATGACATTGTTTACACAGGACTAACCTGGCTGTGGTTGTGTGCTTTGGTTTGGAGACATGCTTTCATTTTAGATCTTTTTCAGAAGCATTTTGGAGTAATAGTAGGCTGTAAATCTGACTAAGGATTATATTTTCAAATTCTTGTGTATTTTGTAAAGTCTAGGGTTGCAAATGGGCAAGCGGAAAATTCCAAGTACATTTCCACAGGAACTTAATATCTGGAATTTTGGGAATATTCAACAAAAGGAACTTTGCATGGAGATTATTTATTGGAATTAACTGGAAATGGAGAGTAGCTTTTAAATAAATGATGCTAATATTTTAGACCAGAGGTTCTCAACTGGTCTCACCCTGGGACCCACATTTTGCCACGGTTGTTAAATCACGACCCCCTTTTTTTTTTTTTTATTCCAATTCAAACAACCAAATGCAATTTTGCAAAACTAGCTGTTGAAAACACATACAATAGGGAAAAAAAAGTATTTACACAGCCACCAATTGTGCAAGTTCTCCCAGTTAAAAAGGTGAGAGGCCTGTAATTTTCATCATAGGTATACCTCAACTATGAGAGACAAAATGAGAAAAAAAATCCAGAAAATCACATTGTAGGATTTTTAATGAATTTATTTGCAAATTATGGTGGAAAATAAGTATTTGGTCAATACCAAAAGTTAATCTCAATACTTTGTAATGTACCCTTTGTTGGCAATGACAGAGGTCAAACGTTTTCGGTAAGTCTTCACACACTGTTGATGGTATTTTGGCCCATTCCTCCATGCAGATCTCCTCTAGAGCAGTGATGTTTTGGGGCTGTCGCTGGAGAACACGGACTTTCAACTCCCTCCAAAGATTTTCTATGGGGTTGAGATCTGGAGACTGGCTAGGCCACTTCAGGACCTTGAAATGCTTCTTACGAAGCCACTTCTTTGTTGCCCGGGCAGTGTGTTTGGGATCATTGTCGTGCTGAAAGACCCAGCCACATTTCATCTTCAATGCCCTTGCTGATGGAAGGAGGTTTTCACTCATAATCTCACGATACATGGCCCCATCCATTCTATCCTTTACATGAATCAGTCGTCCTGGTCTCTTTGCAAAGAAACAGCCCCAAAGCATGATGTTACCACCCCCATGCTTTACAGTAGGTATGGTGTTCTTTGGATCCAACTCAGCATTTTACCAAAAAGTTCTATTTTGGTTTTATCTGACCATATGACATTCACCCATTCCTCTTTTGGATCATCCAAATGCTCTCTAGCAAACTTCAGACAGGTCCGGACATGTTCTGGCTTAAGCAGGGGGACCTGTCTGGCACTGCAAGATTTGAGTCCCTGGCGGCGTAGTGCGTTACTGATGGTAGCCTTTGTTACTTTAGTCCCAGCTCTCTGCAGGTCATTCACCAGGTCCCCCTGTGGTTCTGGGATTTTTGCTCACCGTTTTGATCATTTTGACTCCACGGGGAGAGATCTTGCGTGGAGCTCCAGATGGAGGGAGATTATCAGTGGTCTTGTACGTCTTCCATTTTCTAATAATTGCTCCCACAGTTGATTTCTTCACACCAAGCTGCTTACCTATTGTAGATTCAGTCTTCCCAGCCTGGTGCACGTCTACTATTTTGTTTCTGGTGTCCTTTGACAGCTCTTTGGTCTTGGCCATAGTGGAGTTTGGAGTGTGACTGTTGTGAGATTATGGACAGGTGTCTTTTATACTGATAACGAGATCAAACAGGTTCCATTAATACAGGTAATGAGTGGAGGACAGAGGAGCCTCTTAAAGAAGAAGTTACAGGTTTGTGAGAGCCAGAAATCTTGCTTGTTTGTAGGTGATCAAATACTTATTTAACCAAGGGATTTACCAATTAATTAATTAAAGTTAAAGTTCATTAGTTGTTAATTAAACTAAAGTTCATTAGTTGTAAGTTATAATCACTAAAATTAAAATAAATAAACATTTGAAATGTATCAGTCTGTGTAATGAATGAATATAATATACAAGTTTCACTTTTTGAATGGAATTACTGAAATAAACTTTTTCATGATATTTTAATTTTATGACTAGCACCTGTATATATTAGCTGTGATGTGCATCACTGTTAACATAAAGATGCTCAACATCTTTATCACCACATGAGCCTTTTACCCTTTGATTAAAACCTTGCACCTATTTGGGGGATGGAGGAGTGTTGGTGGAGAGTCTTATTTGTGCAGCTGATTGTCCATGTGGAGAAGGAAACTTTAACATATTATTCAAAAAGAAGACAAAAATAACTTGCTGAGTTTATTATGGGCCCCTGAACTAAAATGAGTTTGACACCCTTTTTCAAACAGACTCTTATTTTGACATTCTCACAGAAAATTAAACCTTTTTCCCCCAGCTGCTTTTATATTTTCATCATCATCGCTGTTTTTTCCTCAACCTTCAACAAAAGATTTGCCACTTGTAAAGCGGTGACCTCACAGGATTTCATTGTGATTGACTGTCTGGCTTTTTTTGCAGCTGTGTGAAGATGTGGATTTTCATCTTTTTTTTTTTTCCACAGGAAACGGAGCGAGAGAGCCACAGCGAGCGTGTCAGATCTCAGATCCAGGAGTTACGTACTCAGCAGACACAACAAAGCCAAGAGCGCCAGAGATTAGGTAAGAAACACCAGTGGGCAGCCCTTTGATTGTTCACAAGGCTGCACTTTATTTACTGCTTTAACCATTGCCATCGCATAGGGCTGGGCAACATGGATCAAAACACGTTTCGATATTTTTTTCTCAAAATGGCAATATAAGATATAAATGTCAATATTTTTAACTCAGTCTTACCAGAAAGTACATTTTGGGTTAAATTTGAGGATCAAAATGCCACACAGGCACATTTATTAACAAACGACACCAAAGGCGGAGCAAAGGCCTTATTGTTTCTACTTGATGCTGTTTCGGGGCTCGTTAGCACCACCTCGTCGTTCTTTTTGTTTGAACCGGGGTTGGGAATGGTATCAATTATAATTGTAATGGTGGAATTGATCATTAATTACAATTATGGCGTAGTTATGATTGTAACTATAATTGAAAAAATGTAATTGTAATTGAGTTCAGATAATTGACTTTGTAATTGTAATTGGCATGGAAATTCTATAAAAACTACAATTTAATTAAAACACAAAACTGGAGAACAATGTTAGAGTTCTATGGCGTTCACATACTGTATGTCGTTAACAATTATTAAAATATGTTTCATGTTCAAGTTTTCTCACTACTTTTCAGTTCTCTTAAGTATCTTTTTATGTTTTTGAAATCTACTTTTTCTTAATTTTTGGCCAAACCACACCGTCTTTAAAAGTGATTTTCTCCTCCTAGACTCAGTGTTCATATTTCCTCTTTAAATTTTGGATTTATGTTCTTGACATGGTTTTATCACATTTCCAGGCCTAGTCCAGCTGGTGCCAAATTTGCATCAATTTGAAAACTGCCGATTTTGGAATAACAGCTGAAACGGCACAATATGTGCCACTTTGGGCTTTTTCTTCAATATGGGACAGCATGTGTGAGTGAGTTCTATAGTTAGGACGCACTCGGAAATCCATCTAACTATACTTTTCATGTTATTCTGAGAGTTAGCGAAAGCAGTGACTCCTGTAAACGAGTATTGTAATGTAATTTAATATATTGTTATAGGCAATATTGTAATTTTCTGTATTGCCAAAAAAGAACTCTCTATATATCTTGATTCACGATATAGTGCCCTATCCTACGGTCACACTCACACCCTGACGCTTATGTCAGATTTAGTCGTGTCATATGTTCTCAATCACTGGCACACAGACGCCTGTATACACAGTAAACAGTCACGTAAAGGTTCCACTTTGGTTGCACGAAACACAACAATGCACACTTCTGTGCGTGTGTTTGTGACTCCACAGTGCACACATTACCCCATGATGCCTTTTCCTTTTTCAGTGGCTGTGAAAATAGTTCCCCAAAGGATTCGTTCTCTGGAGGCGTCGGTCAGGAGGTCGTATTAGTCCAAGCTCTTTAAGCTCCTTCATCTAACTTTATTACCTGTTTGGAGTCATTCCAAGCTAAAGGCTCCATGACGTTGACTTCTTTAGTGTGAAGTAATTTCATTAACCTCTCTGTTAGTTCAACCATTGATAACGTTCAATGAATGAACGCCTTCAGGGGTAAATGAAAGTACGTTGTTCTCATGGGGGCTCGCACACACAGTTAGCATTCAGTAGCTCGTAAAACAACAAGAAGTACCGGTATTTGTTGAAGATCAGAGGTGAACGTAATGGATTACAAGTACTCACATTACTGTAATTAAGTTGCTTTTATGGGTACTTGTACTTTTTTGAGGATATTTCTAAATCAGTCATTTTACTTGTACTTAAGTGCGATTCAAATTAAGTAAAATAATTTGTTACATTTCAACAATCAAATGCATGCATCACATCATAGCTGATTAAACGTAAATTAGCTATACTTAGAGCCTGATCATTTTTATTTTTTATTTTGAATACAATTCACTGGTGGTATTTAAAAACAAAAATAAAAATTTACATTTTAATAAACCTTTGATTTTATACAGATGCCTTTGTGGAAAAAAAAAGATAAAATTAATTTATTTTAATTAAATTTCAATTAATTTAAATGCATTCATTAAATTTAAAGTTTAGTTCATTTAAATATATTTATTTAAAGTAAATTTATTTAAATAAATTTATTAAAAAATAATTTATTTGATCAAATAAAAAAGATTTTGTCTCATCTTTTTTACAATATGTTTACTGTATACAGGTAACCATGGCAAGATTCATTACCAGAAATAAACGTTGAGGGTGAAAGTAACTACCGATAGTAACTTTTATATTGAGTACTATGTACTAGTACTGCTTGCTTTTACTTGTACTTGAGTACAATTTCAATCAACAGTATTTCTACATAGTAGAAGATATCAGTACTCTTTACACCTCTGGTAAATACCAGTAAGTATTGGTACGATCCCATTCATGGTTTGGTCTATTTTCAGCCTTTACAGTGGAAAAAGCCCAAAGTGGCACATATTGTGCCGTTTCAGCTGTTATTCCAAAATCGGCAGTTTTCAAATTGATGCAAATTTGGCACCAGCTGTAAATGTAACAATGATTAAATGGAGAATATTTTTAAGCTTTTATTTACAGTAATAGTGCGTTCTGTGTGGCCTGGTCGACTCCTGGTCTGTTCTGGCTTCACCTCCTTCCCATTGACCAAGTAGGGTTGTTGTTGGGTTTATTGGGAGAAACCCAGGAACCACACCTCTGCTAAATAAAGCCAATACCAGAACACAACCGAGGCACGCTGTACGTGGTGGTGAAAGTTCCCACTGTCCCACGGATTTATCACAGCCTTACAATTTAGGCCAGGGTGAAACATGGATCACCTAAAAAAAGGACCACCAATGAAAAGCCAAGGTTAAAAGGTGCCTTTAAAGGCGGTGGGGTAAACTGAGCACTGCCTGGCTGACCTTGTGGTTCCCGTAGGAGGTTTTTGTTTTCAACAAAGTAAAATGAGGAGAAAGTAATGTATTCATTTTGAGGGTCCAAGAACAGAGCCCTCACAGCTACTTTTAAACCATAATAACTTGACTTAAGTTTTACTGCAATGGATTTCAAATGGCACCAACAACTCAACTATTAAAATAATCTGCATTTCTACATTATTTTTAATATTTTGGTCGAGTTCTATGTTAACGATTCCAATTATGTCTTAATTCTGAAGCTCAAACGCTGTTTTAGGTTTATGCTATACCTTGCTAATGGTTTTCCATCTTTCAGAAGTCGTGTATACTTGTGTCATACAGCGACACAATGTCTTACAGCCGTTTTACCATGTATTTTCCTTTTTTTTCTGCACAAAACCTGAAGTCTTTCATCACTTCGTATTGTCTAAAGCAGTGTTTCTCAAATGGGGGTACGAGTACCCCTAGGTGTGCGCAAAGGCACTACAGGGGGTACTTGAGAGAGAGGAAAATTAACAAATGAAAGCATTAAAAATATGGGGTTTATGTTTATTTTTAGTTAAAAATTATAATGTAATAAGGATGAACAGAAACTCACAAAATGACAACAAAAACACAAAAATAAGAGAAAAATATGTTGAATAATAAAAATAACAGACAAACAACAGCAAAATACACCAAAGGACACTAAAAACACACAAAATGATGATAGAAATGATCTTGATTAGAACATGTGGTCAGTCTTGGTTCCACATCCTGCAGGAATGATTGTAAATGATAAAAACTGTAGAAATAAATCTATTCAGGAAGCACTAAATACTGTTTCATTCCACGTATTTACAAAATGAGATTCTTTAAAATGTGTGTCATCACTCGTTCATTCCATCATTAATGCTCTATAGTTGTTTTTTCCCAGAATTCTGAGCCAAATGTAGTAGTTGGATAAAGGGGGTACTTGGATTCAAAAGTTAGAGAAAGGGGGTACTTGAGCCAAAAAAGTTTGAGAACCACTGTTCTAAAAGCATCTGGAGCTGACCATTTCTAAGCGAAAGCAGAAAATCACTAACAGTAAAACCATTATTCTTCTGACAACAATGACGTGAGGAATTTAAGGGTTTTGTGCAGATTTTTGGTTTAGATTCAAACTAAAATGAAAGGTCTGAATTGACAGTCTGAATCAGACACGGATAGTTGGCAGACTGGGGGCCACATGCGGCCCTTGGTTTAATATTGTGCGCCCTCGAAAGAAAACGCACAAAATGACTCCAAAAACACACCAAAATGACAGAAAAATACACAAGATCACCACAAAAGTACATGAAAGTAACAGAAAAATATACAAGACGTCAACAAAAATAAAGAAATGACAACAAACTCACACGAAATAAGAGAAAGAATATACTAAATGACAACTATAGCACAAAAGACTACATAATGCACAAAATAAAAACTATATATATATATATATATACTGTATATGTTTTGCAAAGTGTCCTAACTTGAAATAAATTCATTATTACTAAATAATACCACACATTAACGGCAAAAATTTACAAAATGATAATCAACACACAAAATAGGAGAGAAACACACAAAATGACACTTAAAACACACAAAAGGGAAACAAAATGTACCATATTAAATTTAGTAAATTCTCATAATGTGGCCCTTGGATCAGGAGATCACATCAAATCTCTGCTTTATATGAAGATATATGAAAGTCATTTTTAGTGTAGTGAATGTATCATGAGTAGAAATGTGGTAATATTCCTCCTCTAGTCCACTGCCCAGTTGAGTTTTCCTTATGCTGTACAATTTAATGGTCCCTCTGATGATTTCACTAATCCTCTGATTTTTCCGATGACGCCACAGTTACGGTGGGTTTGTGGTTTCATGATGCAAAATCTTTGGAAATAATTCCAACCAGTGTCAGCTCAACCATACCCCATATATGGGTAAAAATGTAATCTATAGGGGGGAATAAAGGGCATCCATGAAGTCAGCAAAATGATGGTCCATTATTCTATGAATCTGTGATAACCACATTTGTTTATTTATCTGAATAATATCCACTGTTATCCAGGAAGTTTATTATTATCTGCACCATAGCATATAGTCATCTTAAAGATGTAAATCCTTGTTTTAATCAGAAATAAAATGGGTTAAAATGGACCAAAAATAGTGGAGAAGGTGGAGAAATGGCATTTTAAAAACCACAGAAATTGGTTAATAGTTTCAAATTAGAGTGGGCAAAAAGTTGTAAAAAGGGTTCAAAGTGTCAGTATTGGAACATTTAGTTTAAACTGGCAAATACTGGTCATGACAAATTGTGAATGTGGTTAAATTGACAAAAATAAGCATGAAATATGGTGAAAAGAGGTTAACAGTGACAATAATGGGTCAGAATATGAAACATTAGGTTGGAAAACTGGTGGAAAGGGTTTTTAAGTGTCGAAAATGTCTTAAGAGTGGAAAAATGTGTACAAAAAGTGTTGAAATGTGATGGAGAAGTGGCAGAAATGTGAGTAATGTAGCAAAAATACATTAAAAGGAGCAAAAATATGGCAAGAAAAAGTGATGAAAATAGGTTAAAATATGGCAAGTTTGGTGTAGTTGCAGAAAAAGGGTAAAAATAAGCAAAAGTGGGCTCAAATTGTTATTATATAAGATATTCTTAGTTTCTTGAAGGCATATGGTGACCCCCTCCCAGTGTTTCATGAACCCAAATGGGGTCCCATCCCCAAGGTTGAGAACAACTGTGCTGTAGACCCTTGCTGTTCAGCATTAAGCGCATACAGAATTGGAATATTTAAAAAGTGTTTAAAAATAATGTTAAAAAAACCCCAGTGGTGTTTGTTTGAAGCAGCTTTTACTTTGATGAGCGTGATCTTGTTTAAAGCTGGTCTGCCAGTCTTAAAGCAAAGAGTCATAATGAACCCTTGTTAACCCCTGATTCTGAGCTGCTGAGGCAACGTTGAAAAACTTGCATGGACCGGTTCGCACTGAGGACAAACACGGGCTCTCCCTGGGTCACTGCTTCACTTTATAGGCTGAACAATGACAAATCTGTGCGGTTCTTTGTTCTCCACTCACCAAACTGGCAACAGACTCTGGCTTTTCCAGCTATTTTCAAGCTGAAACGAGTCTCTCATTATGCAGCAGCAGAGGGGATTTTCCCCGAAAAACGGACGCACAACACAAAAGGTAACGATGGCTTCCAAAGGCAAAGACCAAAAAAGAAAGGGTTAGTGAAGAAGCTGTATGTTTTGGCTGCCCCTTCACTCGTATAGTTGTCCAGTAATTGAGTTTAGGTTGAGTGGATGATTGAATAAGATCCTAATGTGCAATGAAGCATCCAGTGCAATATGTGAGCAGCTTTTTGTCCACTTCGTTTGCTGTTTACGCATTTTCTATTCAGACCAGGTTGCATAATTACACAACCTTTTTAATCACCGTCTGATGTGAATTTATTTATGGCATCATCAAGTACAATCTGTGAACGTCGTCCTTAGTTTCTTGCAGGGGTTACGCATCAAAGACGATTAAAATAATTGAATTCTTTAATTAATGTTGCACATGATCCTGCTCCATGATTTCTAGGTCTATATCAGGAGTTTCAAACTCATTTTAGTTCAGGGGCCACATACGAACTAGTTTGATCTTAAATAAGCCGCAAACTTTAGGCGGGAAAACGAGCAATTTTAACATTCACGTCCCAATATATATATATAAAATATGAAAATGACTCAAAATACACAAAACGAAATATTTATACAAAAATTACACAAAAGACAACACAGAAAAATACACCAAACGACAACAAAAACATGAAAATGACTCAGAATACACTGAACTAAATACTTATAATCCCACATGAATGCATACTTCCGACGGGCACTGTACATTACAGAAAAAAACACCAAACGAAAAAAATATAAAAATGAGTTAAAAATGTGCATGTCTCATAGAATTAAACCAGGGAAATTGCCCACACTATTTTACTTTGCACCTGCAAATATACCCCTTTATAATGCTACAGAGTATGTTATTATTATGCCCATAATTGACAACTCTTCTTAAGCTCTCACTATATGAATACATACTTCCGACGGGCACTGTACTTGACTAAAAAAAACATACTTTTACAGAAAAATACACAAAATTACTCCTGAATCACTGCAATAGCAACAAAAACAATAATTATACAAAAATACACATGACTCCAAAAAACATACATTACAGAATTATACAAAAATACACGTGACTCCAAAAAAACATACATTACAAAAAAATGGAAATAAAAAAAACAGCAAACATTTATGCACAAAAAGACTACAGAAAGATACGCATGACTCCAAAAAACTCACATTACAGAAAAATACACCATACAAAAAAATGTAAAAGTGATGAAGTCATGCACATGTCCCATAGAATTAAACCAGGAAAATTGCACCCACATTTTGCACCCGCAAATATACCCCTTTTGCTCCACACATGAATGCATACTTCCGAGGGGCACTGTACTAGTTTTTTTTTAATTTGGGGAAATTATGTGAAATAATTTCAGGAAAATTGAGTTCTTTGAACAAAAAGCATGGGGAAATTGCAATCCTCCAAATATTGTGAAGTTTAATTAAATATGTGTATTTAGAAGGGCTGAGCTATCTATAACTGAATTATGTGGTAATTTACACAATAATTTATGTTTCTTCTGTCTTTCTAACTCTGACTTTCTCCTGCGGGCCAAACTGGATAGTCTAAAAGGCCAGATTTGGCCCCCGTGCCTTGAGTTTGACACATGTGGTACGCAATGGCACTACAGGGGGTACTTGAGAGAGAGGAAAATTATCAAATAAAGTGTCAGTCTTGGTCCCACACCAGGCGTGAGGTGACTGGAAATGATAAAAACTATAGAAATAAATCTATTCAGGAGCCACTAAATCTGTGTTTTTCAACCTTGGGGTCAGGACTCCATGTGGGGTCGCCTGGAGTTTAAATGAGGTCGCCTGAAATTTCTGCAAAATTTAAATAGATTTTTAAAATTTTGTAAAGTTAAAACAACACACAATCTTAAACAACTGTATTACTATAATTTCACTTTGTGAAATATAAATCTATTTCAGCTAAAATACAGTTAAAAAAAATCAAAATGGGGTCACGATCCAAAAAAGGTTGGGAACCACTGCACTAAATACTGTTTCTTTCTACTAATTTACTACATGAGATTCTTTAGAGTGTTATCACTAATTCATTCTATCATTATGATCTATAGTTGTTTACAATTCGTTTTCTAAACAAAATGTTGTAGTTGGAAAAAAGGGGGGGGCTTGGATTCAGAAATAAGAGAAAGTTTTAGAACACTGTGTTAGAGTTTCAGACGGGAGGCTCTTTCCTCTTTGATCCAGTGGGTAAATGAAAGCCATGCATACTCGTAAACTCTATTTGGTTGCAAACGTGCCGCCAAATGTGCTGTGGTAGTAGCACCATGGGGTGTTGAAGGTGGAGGAGGAGGATGTGGGTGCCACTGAGTTATGTGCTGTGGTTTCCTGGGAATGGGCTTGGAAGTCCTCGTCTCTCCTTCACCCCCACTTTCTTTAAGAATCCTTTTAGTTGCTCGCCTCCCACGTGCTTCCTCTTCTCCACTCGTGAGCCTTTCTTCTGCTTTACGCGTATCCACCGACGTAATCTGGCCCATCTCGCTCAGGAACTCAACCATTCAGGAGGAAACGTCTACATCCCCTCATGCCTCCACATGCCTCCTCTCTGATCCTGGTTCATCATTCCTGGCTCGGTTCCTCAGAGACATCAATGCTATATGGAAGATTTCAATTTATCTTACAAGTTCTGAGTTTTTACTCAGAACTTAATGCATAGGCGGAGTTTCAGATTCTTGCCAGGGGGGGCAAAAGAAAAAAAATTATTGAATGTATAGACTGTCCTGAGATTAACACATTTTTGCATTATTGTATATTACACTTACAATAATGCAAAAATGATAAGTAACATAATTTTACATTAATTACATTAATTAATGCATTAATTAACAAAAAAATAATCATTTTCTCAGACAACTGTCTTCAAAAGTACCCTGAACATTTTTTTTTATTATTTTTTCAATATATATTAATTAAATAAGTAAAGAAATGACAAACAAAACAAAACAGAACAAACAAAACAAACCTCAAAAAAAGGGAAGGCAAAAGTTTAAAAGACATAAAAGGCAATTGGGGATCAATAAAAAGGTTAAGTGCCTTTTTGTCACATCTTTTGATGAAATTATGTAATTATATTGTCTACTTAGTCTATTTTCAGAGTAAATTTTATCTGTTTTTTTGCAAGTTTTCCCTAATTTTTTATGTTATTTTTTCATCATCTAAAGCAGGGGTGTCAAACTCATTTTAGTTCAGGGGCCAAATACAGAGTGGTTTGATCTCAAGTGGGCCACTGATTTTATGAAGGAAAATGAGTAATTTCAACATTATTGGGCCCTATTTGCACTTCTGCATATACATAAAATACAAAATATTTAAGAAACCGACAATATCCAAGCAATAAATGATAGATATCGGTCCCAACAGGATCTTCACTTGAAATTTTCTAGCTTTTGTGATTAATTTCTATTAAACTAAGGGAAATATTGTGTAATAATTTCAGGTTCAGTTTGAGTAGTTTTTTTTTATTAAAATGACTGCAAACATATTATATAAGCACCTCGAAAACTGTGAGCCGTGTAAATATTGTTGCTTCATTTATACAATGATTCATGTTTTCTCTGTCATTTTTATTTTCTCCTGTGGGCCGAATTGGATTCTCCAAAGGGCCAGATTTGGCCCCCGGGCCTTGAGTTTGACTCATTTGATCTAAAGTTTGCTCTACAGTTCTCAACTAAAGATTTATTTTGGGTGAGAGTTGTACATAATTGATTATGCTGATTACAAAAATGTGCAGAAACGCGTCATTTTACATCCACCGCCCTGAATACGGGTGAAAATGCATTTTCTCACTCATTCACGCTCTTAAGTGATCACAAGTATCACATTCCGTTTGAAATCTTTGAATCTTCCGTTCCGACACAACCATCACAACAAACACACTCAATTATTTTGTGCAACTTGGAAAGAAATGTCGACATATACAAGCCAGCACAGCTCACCTTTTTAATGTCTCACTGAATCCATATATTCCATCAAAAGTAGTCTCAAAAAATCTTCCTCAGGCATTCAAAAATCCAATGAATCCCAGCATTTAGTCTGCTTTAAAAAAAAAAATTAAATGTAATGTCCTATTTACAAGAAGAAAGCAGCTCCGCCCCCCACTGCCTTGGGTACTGGTCGATATGGATATGTCAGCACAGGTCATACGTACTTTTATTACTTATTTTGTGGTGAATGTTAGAAAAGATTTGATCATGTGATATTAGAACAATAGCAACAGTAGGTATGAGAAAAACTGACACATTTATTATCAACCAGTGGGTTACATCAGTGGCTCGAGGGCCACCTGTTGCCTTAATATAATTTTGTGTGGCCCCCAACATAAACATACAAAATACAGAAAATGGCAGCAAAA
Organism: Gouania willdenowi; assembly: GCF_900634775.1. Classification (NCBI taxonomy): domain Eukaryota; kingdom Metazoa; phylum Chordata; class Actinopteri; order Blenniiformes; family Gobiesocidae; genus Gouania; species Gouania willdenowi. Next base: position 34,723,365 of record NC_041052.1, read on the forward strand.
CTACTCCCAAACTGACTACAAAAACATACAAAAATAACAAAACTATATACAAAATGATAGCCAAAATACACAAAATTAACTGAAAACATATAAAATTGCAGGATGTGAGTCCAAAAAACATACAAGTTATTAGAAGAAATCACAAAAATGATCAAAACCACTACAAAAATGAGAGAGCAAAGTACACATTCACATTTTGAAGAACAGCACAACAGAAGAAGAACCAAGTCGCATGACTCGAGCAGCAAAAAATAACTTGTATTTTTAAAAAGAACAACAAATGAATTCATATATATATTTAAGGGCTGGGTGATTTTGCCTAAAAAAATAAATAAATCTCAGATTTTTTAAAAGAAAAATTTGAATTTCGATTCGATTTTGATTTTTTTTTTTTTTTTTTTCAATGCACTTCAAAATGACTGCAGACATCAGATATATTGTCAAAAGTGCAACTTTATTGCTGTGATTGTTCTCAAGAGTTAAAATGCATAAACAATCCCAAAATAAAAAATAAATGAGGATCTGTCATTCAACAATTTCAAGCTTTAACCCTGGTTTAAGCAAAAGTGCAACAGCAACTTCACAGTAGCTTCAATTTTCTGATTAAGAAATCAGATAACTACATATTTTATAACATATAACATAACAATTAAAAAAATAAACTCTTCCCTTAGCATCTCAGCATAGTCCAAATAAAAAATCAAACATGCCTGTGGCACACATATAGCCTACTCAAAGGGTAAACACATGTACATGAAGAGGGGGGCTGGCTCACATCGAGCTATGATAACCCACAAGGACGGAACGTGAGAAAGTCTGAAAAAAACTGTGGTGGGAAAAAAATGATAAATAAAAAAAAAAAAAAAATTTTTTTCAGAAATTCCAATTTGCAAAATGAAAATAGTTTTTATCTCCAAATTTGATAAATTGATTAAATTGATTTTTTTTGCCCAGCCCTAATAGATATTGTACAGTCACTGTGTTTTATGGCACTTAGATATATATTTAAAAATGTTTGTATATTATGTATTTTTTCTAATGAATTTGTAAAACTGTACCTATACCAGTCAGTAAAACCTTAATGACTTTTTACTTTGCGTATCTTTTGCAACAGGCTCGGACTCAGACATGGTGCTGGTTCTGGATCACCTGGTCAAGGATGAAGGACCAATGCTGATTCAGCATCAGCGAGAAACCGTGACTCCAGAACCTGATCTGGTTCTGTCACACCGTCAACGGTCCGACTCCACAGCATCTGACCGCAGTGGCTCCTCGCTCCTCTCCAGGTCCAATCTAGATTCCCTGGTCTCAGATAAGACTCTGGGCTCACCCTACAGAGCCCGACTCGACTCTGGCGCCTCAGATAAGAGTTCCTCTTATCGTGGACGGCTGGACTCGGGAGCATCTGAGCGTAGCATCAGCTCTCTATCTAACGTCAGACAGATACTGGGCTCGGATGTCTCAGATCCATGTGCCAGACCACGTCTCGGCTCTGGAGCGTCAGACAGATTGTTGTCTAGGAAGCGAACCGACTCTGGGACCTCTGACCAAAGCGAGAGCGTGTTCTCTGAAGAGACGGGCCCGTCAGATGAAGTGGAAGTGGTGACGAGTGGTTCATCCTGCAGCACAGACTCAGAGAATGAGAGCAGAAGCCAAGATCCAGTCAGTATCCAGGCTCAGTTCAACCAGAAGTGTTCTGTGGACCAGCTGTCAGATGAGCCAGATTTATCCTCAACTGGTCCAGTAAACGGACTGCTCAACGGCAGCGCCAAGGAAAACAATGGCGTCCTACATCAAAAGGTAGAGTAGATCAAAGACATGGTCTTGTCCTTTATTAAAGCAGAAATCCAGAGGCTGTAAGCATCATTTCAGTCACATTTTAATAAATAAAAAGAAACTATTTTAGTGTTTAACCTGAGGAATACTGGACATTTTATATCTAAGAAACTCAGATATGGTAAATGGCAGGGCTGGGGTCAATTACATCTCTAAATTACAATTACGTTTTCAATTATCCATGTTTAATTACAGCTCAGTTATGACAACAGTGACCAACTACAATTAATATTATTTTTCTCCTGAAAGTAAATTACTATTACATTCACAATTACAATTAATCACAATTACTAAACCCCATAAAAAGTAACCACCTTCTTGTGTTAGCTTTCTGTTAGCATCTCTTATGATAACGGCTCAGTTTTGACCCATGTCTTAAATCAGCTGTAAAATACACAAAAAAAAATTATATATATATATATATATATATATATATATATATATATATATATATATATATATATATATATATATATATATATATATATACATATATATATACATACACACACACACGCACACACACACACACATCTAACTTTTTTCTCATTTCGTGGTTACCTTGTTAGGCTTCCTAATCCATGAAAATATTGGTATCAATATTTTTGGTGTGGGCGTCAGTATAGCCCTAGATTAAGATTTTTTTAATGGTAAAATTATCCTAATGTGAACCGACAGGTGAACATAATATGTAACATATTTTAATAATTAACTACGTATGCCTATGTGTAAGCCATAGAACCATAACATTGTTTTCTGGTTCTGCATTTAATTACATCATAAGACAGTTTTTCTAAAATGTTCATGACAGTAACAATTACAAAGGAAAACCTGATGTGAAACATATTTTGATAATTGTTAACAATGTATGTGTAAGACATAGAACTAGTGACATAGTTCCCCAGTTTTACATTGAATTAAATACTAAATGACCATTTTTATATAACTTCCATGCCAATTACAATTACAGTCAATTATCTCAACTCAATTCACAATTGAATTATGATTACAACAGCATTTTGATTTTTTTTCAATTACAATTGTCATGATTGTAATTAATTATCAATTACGTAATTACAACCCCAACCCTGGAAAATGGTAATGATTCTTATCCATGATGCTCCACTAGAGTGGGGTGCTGAGCCACAAAATCCACAGCAATTCCACTGATAGTTTTCTTTCTTCATCTGTTGAAAGGAGCTCCAACACTCTGTTAAACAGGTCACATCGGCATCCATAAACAAAGATGCTGTTTAGCTCTTGTTCCTTAGTTACACAAACAAACGTTGCACCTGACTGTGTCTGGTTCCCTTCACCAGACATGTAAAGAGTGCTGATATATCCTACTCATGTACAAGTACTGTTACTGGATTGGAAATGTACTCAAGTACAAGTAAGTCATACATAAAATACACAGAGAAGTAAAAAGTAGCTCAATTAAATAGTACTCTAAGTGAACATAAGTAGTTACTTTAACCCTCCACGTTTAATTTTGTTAATAAATCTTGCCACGGTTCCCTTACATACAGTAAACATCTCATGTATAAACTTAAAAACCACATTTTGCACAATTGGAACATAGTTTATTTTCCACAAAGGTATCTGTATAAAATAAAAGGTTTTTCAAAATGTAAAAAATAACACCAATGAATTCAATTCAAAAATAAGAAAGTAAAGTATAGTTACATTCATGAACTCTAAAACAGTGCCAAGCCAAACATCATAATCAGAATCAGAAAATACTTTATTAAACCCAGAGGGGTAATTAGAGCTGCATGTTAAACAATGATAAAAACAATATTTATACACACGCGGAAAAAAGGTGCAAGACTACACAAAGAAAATGTGCAAATGAAAGATAAGGTGCAAGAATATTAACACTAATAATTAATACAAACAAATAAAAGTATATATACATATGGGTAGAAAGTTGATGGAAAATAACCTCCATTTAATGCTGTTTTGGTGCCGTGCATTACGTTTAATCTGATTGGTCCGCTATGATGTGGTGAATTTAATTGTCTGGTCATTTTGTTTAATTTTTTTGTCATTTCAAAATATCCTTTGATCATTTTATCACAAAAAATAATAGGGATATAACGATTCACTCAACTGCCGATACAATTCGATTCACGATACTGGGTTCACGATACGATTTTTAACTGCCTTACGATTAATCGTTACATCCCTAAAAAATAATAATTTACTCAGTCACGGTTGGGTGTAGACATGTAACAAATGACTTGACTTCTTTTAAAACGTACTTAAGTACAAATAAAATGATATATATATATATACTGAAAAAGTACAAGTACCCCTAAAAAGCGATTCGATTAGAGTAACGTGAGTACTTGTAATCCATTAATTTCACCTCTGTACACTGACTGCTGTTTCTGCGCTAACGTCCCATCTTTGGGTCCCCATGACGCCATTGTGTCGCCTGACTAAAAGTGTTTACCTAAGGCAGACCCTGGATGTCTTTTATTGTTCCTCGTATCACGCGCTGATGCACGGTCTTTGGACACCAATGTAAACACTCAGGGATTCATTGTGGCCCCACAGACCAAAAAAAGGACAGAGCCCCACAGAGTCACTCCATACACAAATGTTACATAACAAAAACACCAGCAGTCGATGCCGTGTTTAGGATTGTGTGGATGTGTGCGATGATGCAAGGCCCTC